>NC_053389.1:341271202-341607508 GCF_905171765.1 Bufo bufo
ACAGGTTCTCTTTAAATCTGTACAGTCGAAACCTCTATATATAATGTAAAAAGTATGCAGGGTTAGGGACGCATGACGTACCGGTACGGCATGTTTCCCGAGTCCTTAAGGACCCATGACGTACCGGTACATCATGGATTTAAACCGCGATTGCGGCGGGGGTCATAGTTAATGTGCCTGCTTCAGACTCCATGCCAGTCTTTGAGTACACACCTTTCACACCTCCCTTTTAAGTGTACGATTGGGCGAACAAGCATTCATAGGAACGTCAGATCTCGGTCATTGCCCCATGTAAACAATCACGGAAAAAAGATACAAAACATCCTGTAGCGATATGATAGTAAAAATGCGGATGTGAATCTTTAAAGTCACGGAAAATAATGCTCCAAAACAATAGATGCAAAAATAATATATGTACTAAGCGCTCACTCTAATAATAAAATCTGAGACTCTTAGCCAATATATTTTTATCAAAACACATCTGTGCCCACCTTCCCATGCCACGGTGGTCTCAGGCAGGTCCTACTCTGAATCTACCCATGCCGCTGGACATCTACGTTCAGGAGAGCAGACTCTGCACATGTAGTGCATCCTGCACATCCGCATATTTACTATCACATCATGCAAAATCTTTTTTCCATGATTTTTTTGATTTGTCTTGAAGGAGTGGCACGCTTCTATCCCGGGAGTAGCATTCATGTGCACTTTTGCCCCACTTATCTAAAAAGGCGACCTTGGTTAACCCCTTATCGCAAAATCCCGTGCATGTACGGCGGGGGATGTTGTGCCAGAGCGCATTCCGCCGTACATGCACAGCGGGCTGATCGGGCGGGTGCAGGAGATCACAGCAGGGATCCGGCAGTCCCTGGTGTAAAAAAAATCATTCAGCGGGCATCCTGTCACAATGCCCGGGGGGTCATGTGACTCCCCCTTATCGGCGATCGCCACAAACCGCTGGTCAATTCAAACCTGCGGTTTGCGGCTTTACCTGCGGTTGCGGCGGTGCCATCGGGTCCCCATGCGGCTGTGGGGAAGACCCGATGGCATGGAGGGCAGCACGATGTCTAGGAAGGCATCGCGCTGCCTTCTAGTGACGAGCCTGTACAGTAGTTTACGACCACATATGGGGTGTTTCTGTAAACTACAAAATCAGGGCCATAAATATTGAGTTTTGTTTGTCTGTTAACCCTTGCTTTGTAACTGGAAAAAAAAATTTAAAATGGCAAATCTGCCAAAAAAGTGAAATTTTGAAATTGTATCTCTATTTTCCATTAATTCTTGTGGAACACCTAAAGGGTTAACAAAGTTTGTAAAATCAGTTTTGAATACCTTGAGGGGTGTAGTTTATAGAATGGGGTCATTTTTGGGTGGTTTCTATTATGTAAGCCTTGCAAAGTGACTTCAGACCTGAACTGGTCCCTAAAAATTGGGTTTTTGAAAATTTCTGAAAAATTTCAAGATTTTCTTCTAAACTTCTAAGCCTTGTAACACCCCCAAAAAATAAAATATCATTCCCAAAATGATCCAAAGTAGAAGTAGACTTATGGGGAATGTAAAGTAATAACTATTTTTGGAGGTATTACTATGTTACTATGTATTATAGAAGTAGAGAAATTGAAACTTGGAAATTTAGCAATTTTTTTAAAATTTTGGTGTAAATTTGGTATTTTTTTATAAATAAAAATGAATTTTTTGGACTTCATTTTACCAGTGTCATAAAGTACAATATGTGACGAAAAAACAATCTCAGAATGGCCTGGATAAGTCAAAGCGTTTTAAAGTTATCAGCACTTAAAGTGACACTGGTCAGATTTGCAAAAAATGGCCAAGTCCTTAAGGTGAAATAGGGCTGAGTCCTTAAGAGGTTAAAACTGTACAGTGGAAACCTCTATACAGTGGGGGAAATAATTATTTGACCCCTCACTGATTTTGTAAGTTTGTCCAATGACAAAGAAATGAAAAGTCTCAGAACAGTATCATTTCAATAGTAGGTTTATTGTAACAGTGGCAGATAGCACATCAAAAGGAAAATCGAAAAAAAAACTTTAAATAAAAGATAGCAACTGATTTGCATTTCATTGAGTGAAATAAGTATTTGAACCCCTACCAACCATTAAGAGTTCTGGCTCCCACAGAGTGGTTAGACACTTCTACTCAATTAGTCACCCTCATTAAGGACACCTGTCTTAACTAGTCACCTGTATAAAAGACACCTGTCCACAGAATCAATCAATCAAGCAGACTCCAAACTCTCCAACATGGGAAAGACCAAAGAGCTGTCCAAGGATGTCAGAGACAAAATTGTAGACCTGCACAAGGCTGGAATGGGCTACAAAACCATTAGCAAGAAGCTGGGAGAGAAGGTGACAACTGTTGGTGCGATTGTTCGAAAATGGAAGGAGCACAAAATGACCATCAATCGACCTCGCTCTGGGGCTCCACGCAAGATCTCACCTCGTGGGGTGTCAATGGTTCTGAGAAAGGTGAAAAAGCATCCTAGAACTACACGGGAGGAGTTAGTTAATGACCTCAAATTAGCAGGGACCACAGTCACCAAGAAAACCATTGGAAACACATTACACCGCAATGGATTAAAATCCTGCAGGGCTCGCAAGGTCCCCCTGCTCAGGAAGGCACATGTGCAGGCCCGTCTGAAGTTTGCCAATGAACACCTGAATGATTCAGAGAGTGACTGGGAGAAGGTGCTGTGGTCTGATGAGACCAAAATAGAGCTCTTTGGCATTAACTCAACTCGCTGTGTTTGGAGGAAGAAAAATGCTGCCTATGACCCCCAAAACACCGTCCCCACCGTCAAGCATGGGGGTGGAAACATTTTGCTTTGGGGGTGTTTTTCTGCTAAGGGCACAGGACAACTTATTCGCATAAACGGGAAAATGGACGGAGCCATGTATCGTGAAATCCTGAGCGACAACCTCCTTCCCTCTGCCAGGAAACTGAAAATGGGTCGTGGATGGGTGTTCCAGCACGACAATGACCCAAAACATACAGCAAAGGCAACAAAGGAGTGGCTCAAGAAGAAGCACATTAAGGTCATGGAGTGGCCTAGTCAGTCTCCGGACCTTAATCCAATCGAAAACCTATGGAGGGAGCTCAAGCTCAGAGTTGCACAGAGACAGCCTCGAAACCTTAGGGATTTAGAGATGATCTGCAAAGAGGAGTGGACCAACATTCCTCCTAAAATGTGCGCAAACTTGGTCATCAATTACAAGAAACGTTTGACCTCTGTGCTTGCAAACAAGGGTTTTTCCACCAAGTATTAAGTCTTTTTTTGTTAGAGGGTTCAAATACTTATTTCACTCAATGAAATGCAAATCAGTTGCTATCTTTTATTTAAAGTTATTTTTTCGATTTTCCTTTTGATGTGCTATCTGCCACTGTTACAATAAACCTACCATTGAAATGATACTGTTCTGAGACTTTTCATTTCTTTGTCATTGGACAAACTTACAAAATCAGTGAGGGGTCAAATAATTATTTCCCCCACTGTATATAATGTCAAACGTATGCAGACACATTTTTGTATTGAGCAATAGAAATCACTGCCCATACAGAGTAAAACAGTATTTTGTACCTGTATGGCACTTGACTTAATAGTAACAGCTCCTTGAGCTTCTTACTTGCCTCATTTCCAGATCTATAAAATCTTTTTTTTACACAATAAAAGCACAGAGAGCTATGGGGACTGGATATTGCGGATGTGCTAGCGGCCATCTAGCAGCCCATGTCCTCAGCTCTATACCCAAAATCCAGGTGACAGGTTCCCTTTAAATATGGTTATTCAGTTTTGTACAGTTAGTCTTGTAAATTTATTTGTTCCTGTCTTTTTGGCTTAATGTGCAAAATAGGCCTGCAGCTATGCTCAGCCAGTGATGGTTGCATCTCATGAGTTTCCTTGTCTGGATGTGTGAAAACATTATTCAGTTAATTAGTAAAACATAAGTTATGGCTTGTGTGTAAATATTCTAACACTAAATAACTACCTATATTATAGGAAACACCCACATGCATCAGCCCTACAAATCATAGATCCTTCTCAACAACAATACTTTTTCCAACATTTCTTGGAAGCTCAAGATATTTTAAGACTTAACCCCAACTACATCTTCCCCATGCTTTTTTTTGCCAGTTTGGATGCTCCTGACCAGTCTTCACTATGTAAACTAATCAGTCGGGTTGGTTTACATCCTTTATGCAGCACTTCCTGTTGCTGTATCCAACAAAACCCATGATGCACTTCTCCATTCTCCATCCAGTTCATGCACAGTCCTTAACAATGTCCAGCTACAGTAGTTATACAGACCCTGTGGGAGGTTTGTTACACCCATGGACATAACATAACAGGAAATATAAAAACTGCATGAGCATGGTCATATCGCCACAGCCCAAAACAGATAATATGAGCAATAAAGGTAAAAGAAAAATTGAAAAATTGCAGCCAACTTCATAAATGATTATTTTAACCCCTTCTACATAGGTCATGAAGGTGAAAACTGGCCCGAACAGGTCATTTAAAAAAAATCTGAAGTGTCACTTTGTGTGGTAATTTTGAAATGTGTTTACTTCTCCATGCCATTCTGCAATTGTTTTCTCGAGACCCATTGTACTTCATGACAGAGTCAGTATGTTTTACCTTTTTAAAAAAAATCTATAATTTACCAAAAATGTGGAAAATTTTTAATTGCTGTGCTTTTAATACAGGTACCTCATAAAATAGTTAATGCTTTACATTCCCCATAAGTCTACTTTATGTTGGCATCATTTTATTTTTTAGGATGTTAGACAGCTTAGAATTTTGGATGCAATTTATAAAAATCTAGGAAAATGTCACGGCTGTATGTGAGCAACAAGAGCATACACAGTAAATGGAGCTACTGACCGGACCCAAACTAGGGAGGATAAAGGGTGACCCCTGTCAGACCCTCAAAGCTCTCCCTATTCTGCTAAAGCACATGCCCGGATCCAAATGGTGGAACGAGGCATGCCCGCGTACCTAAGACTGATGACCACTGTAACCCCTACAATAGTGGAAGGGGCACGGCCACCGGTGCCCTGCTCAGTATATGGAGGGAACCGTGGTCGCCTCAGATCCAGTCAGAAAATAAACAGATACACTACAATGTCTGCACACTTAGCTGAAGATGCTGCAGCAGCAGAGAAGACGGATCCAAAGACAGCTGGCAATATCCGGAGTACTTGCTGCAGCAGAACACAGGTCCAGTGAAATTATAGCTTACAAGTGAAGATACTCAAGCAAGAGCTACAACTCAAATGAGAAATATAATCCACACCCTACAAAAGGAGGATGGGTGATTTAAAGGCAGGGAAATCAAACGCAGGAGGAACAGCTGGGAGGAAGGAAACAGAAAGTAAAAACCTCATCACAGGGGCGGAGAAATAGAGCAGTGAGAACTCCTCCAAGCTCTAGTAGTGACATCATCACAGGGGTGGAGAAACAGAGCTGTGAGAACGCCTCAAAGCTCTGGTAGTGACAGAAAAGTTTTAGGAAAATTTCTAAAATCGTCTTTTTAAAGGACCAATTTAGTTATGAAGTCACATTGAGGGGCTTACATAATAGAAACCACCCATAAATAAATCTATTTTATAAATGATAGTGGAGAAATTTCTAAATTTCACTTTTTTGTTGTTGCAGATTTTGATTTTTAATTCATTTTTACTGTAACCGTTCTCCCGGTGTAGGCTCCGGTATCTTCATATGTTCGGCTCAACTGGGTGGAGCCTGCCAGCGTCTCCTTCTCCCAGGCTGCAGTGCTGGCCAATTGCAGCACTCAGCTCATAGCCTGAGAGAAAAAAAAACCTCTCAGGCTATGAGCTGAGCGCTGCGATTGGCCAGCGCTACAGCCTGGGAGAAGGAGACGCCGGCAGGCTCCACCCAGTTGAGCCGAACATATGAAGATACCGGAGCCTATACCGGGAGAACGGAGCGGCGCCCAGGGATAATAGTAAGTGCAGGGACAGTATGATTGCAGAGATTCCGATTTTATATTTTTTCTTACATTTCACTACTTTTACACAAAGAATTTAAAAAAAAAAAAAAGTTTTTGCGTCGAAATTTTCTAGAAGCCATATTTTTTTTTTATCTTTCCTAGCGCTGGTTTTGTATGAAGGCTCGTTTTTTCACGGAATGAGGTGATAGTTTCATTGGTACCATTTTGGGGTAAATACGTTTTTTTTATTAAAAAAATGGCTGTTCAGACACAGTTTTTATTATTTTTTACGCTGTTCACCTGACAGGCTATATTGTGTGCTATTTTTATAGAAAAGGTCGTTACGGACACGGCAATATCTAATGTCAATTTTTTTTATTTGTTTCAGTTTTACACAATAAAAGCATTTTTGTGTTGCCATTTTCTGAAAGCTATATTTTATTTTATTTTTCTGGCTATAGTCTCATGTGGGGGCTTGTTGATGTTTTTATTGGTACCATTTTGGGATCTATAGTACCTTTTGATTGCCCAATATTACACTTTTTGTGAGGCAAGGTTTTTTCACGGCTTTCACCTGATTGGGTAGATCATGTGATACTTATATAGATATATAGAGCTGGTCATTAAGGATATGGCAATAGCTCATATGCAGGGGCACAACTGCATCAAAGGCTCATCTACCCAACTTGGGCCTCCTTCCCTTCATTTTCCCCTGACATGTGCCGCCCAATAGTTTTTTGGTTTTTCTTCTGTATGAAGAAGCTGTGGCGCTCTGTGAGCGATTATGCCTATTTTCAGGCCATGTAACATCACATTCTTTACTTAGGCCCCTTTCACACAAGCTAGTTTTCTTCGCGGGTGCAATGATTGATGTAAACGCATAGCACCCGCACTGAATCCTGACCCATTCATTTAATTGGGTCTGAACTGACTGAACTTGCTTGCAAAATGGTGCGAGTTTCACTGAACGCATCCTGAACCCAATACGTATCGTTCGTGTGAAAGAGGCCTTATGTGGCCTATATGCAGCTTAGTCACATTTAAGTGAATAGGGCTGAGCTGTAATACCAACCACAACGGCCATCAAATGGAAAGCACTTTGGTTGGTAAGCAGCAAGGAAGCTGTGGAGTTCACTGTGTTCTCCTCGAAAAACTTTGTGCAAAAATTGACTGATCTTTGGAACTGTTCATAATTTTCTCCACCCTGACAAAAGCCCCAGTTCCAAGTGCAGAGAAACAGCCCCAGGAATGCTGCCGATTCCTGCTCTGATCCTAGCTATATTGGTTGTCTGGATTCTGCTGCTAGACAGTGCCAGTCACTTCACTGGTTGCCCATCAACACAGAATACAGTTCAAACTTGTCATCCTCATCTACAAAGCTCTCCTCAGTGCTGCACCTCCATACATCTCCTCCCTCATTTCCATCCACCACCCTATTCGTGTTCTCCGTTCTGTTAGTGACCTAAGATTAAAATCCTTTATAATTCATACCTCTCACTTCCGTCTTCAAGACTTTTCTTGAGCTGCACCTACTGTCTGTAATGCTCTGCCCCACAATATCAGGCAAATTCCCAACTTCCCTACCTTCAGAATTGCCTTAAAACCGCATCTTTCAAGCAGGCTTAACAAGCTTCCTAAAATGACTGTTCACCGAGTAACAGTCGCAAACCTGAAGCAGATCAGCCTACACCACTGCTTTTTTGTATGGCCTTTTGGGGGCACTAAATATAGAACAAAAAAATAAAGACAAAACGCCACCACACACACCACAGCTTCTAGCTCCCACCCCCCTGAGAGCATAACCCATACATCCGCTCTTTTTAAGCGACATATGGAAAGGGGACATAATTTTAAAAAGTATTTTAGTTGCATTTTGTGCTAGTAAAAAAAATAATAATAATAATGTGAAAAAAGAAAATTTTCCATTTTTTTATTTTTTTTTTCCCCTCAGATATAATAAATAAAACAAAAAATACTACAATAAAAATGATATAATAATAAAGCCCACAAAAGGCGCAAAAATTATTTAAATAATGTAACTGTAACGGATCACCTGGCACCCCGACTGAGTACCTCAGTTTACGGATGCGCCTAGCGTTTTCCTGAGGTTTCCAAGCACTCTGACAGACACCACAATCACCGAACCGAAGAAGCCTATAAATCCTCTTCAAGCTTATGAATGCTGTAGGCAGTTGAATAGGAACCATACGAATAGGTTTTCACTCCTAGCAGTCAAACTGGGACAGCATGCAATAAATCCTCCCCCAAGAATGAGACGACACTTCACCTTGAGGGTTAAAACAGGAACTCACTTTATTTAGACACAGCACACTACTTTAAACTCCACCAACAGCCTAATTTGCATACAATAGGGTACATAGAAGATTAGGGTACAATGAAGGGTAGGGCCAGACAATAGCAAGGGCTGATGGGAGATAGAGGAGGGACAGAAAAGCAATACATTTAACATAGTAAACATTACAGCCAGGGCAAGATATATACAGTCCACAACACACAGCAATACAAAATACCACATGCCCAAATTGCAGTCCACGTACAAATTTACCAGGGGCCATAGTCAGCAGGTAGGAGGCGGGCAGCCAGGCCTCTCCAATGCCCAGTGGCGAGGCGGGTTCCGCCACATTTCTCCCCTTTCCCATTGAGACTATCCAGACTCCAGACCTCCAGGCGGTCTGGGGCTCTGATAGTCAGCCGGCCTTTCTCCAAGGGTGTAGTTGTCCCTATGACCCCCTGCCACTTGTGCCCAGTTGTAGATCCATGACTTGGGGGGAAGGTAACCAGGGTGCCCTCTCCCCTGGTTGAACAAAGCTGTTGCTGGGGGGAAGGGGTAACAGGCTCCTCTCTCTGCGACACCCTCCCTTGTTGTAGGGGAAAACAGACTGCCTCTCCTTCCAATACATTGTCCTGTTGTTGTGGACCAGGACAGACTGTTCCTATCCCCAGTGGTGCAGGTACAGAGACTACGGTCCCATCTGCACTGTTGTGGGGCTTACCGTCTCCCCTTGGTGTGCTAGGCTGCCGCTGGGGAGGGGGGGTAGCAAACTCCTCTCCCTTACACACTTTCAGCCGCTGGGGAGAGGGGGTACAAGCCAGTCCTGTAACAAGGGGGTCGGTGGAGCAGAGGCTAGCGGCGCTCTGCCCGGATGCCAGCTCTTCTGCTGGAGGGACTGGAGTACAGTCCTGCTAGGTAGTAAGGGGACAAGTAGGGCAGAGGCCAGCGGCGCTCTGCCCAGATGCCAGCTCTTCTGCTGGGAGGGGGCCAGAGGGGGCTAACGACTCTTCTACTGACCCCAGTACCTGGTTTGGAGTTGGCTGTGGAGGGGAGGGGTTGCTTACCTCCTCCTCCTGGTACTGCTGCTGTTGGGGAGAGAGACCGACTGTCTCCCCTCCCTGTAAAGCACACTGCCGCTGTGGAGTGAGACCGGCTGTCTCCACTCCCTGTAGTTCACACTGCCGCTGGGGAGTGAAACCGGCTGTCTCCCCTCCCTGTAAAGCACTCTGCCGCTGGGAAGAAAGGACGACACACTTCTCTCCCTGTATTACCCCCATCTGGAGTTGGAGATCTGGGCCGGCTGCCCAGTACCTCTGTAGGGCCGGTAGAGAGATCTCGGTCCCATCTCCACCTGCCGTCTGTGGGTCCTCCCAGGACCAGTCTGTGAGGTCCCTCAACATTTGCGAGTAAGGACCACCTGCGTCCACACCTGGCAACTCCGACTGCTGCTGAGGGTCTGGGCCAGCTGCCCAGCATCCCGGTGGAGAGCCCTCAGTCCCGTCTCCACCTGCCTGTTGTGGTTCCTCACAGGACCAGTCTATGAGGACCCCTACTTCGGGTTCCTCTGGCCGCCTCAAGGGGAGACGGCTTACCTCCTCGGATGCAGCCTCTGCTCGGCTGCTGTAACACTCCTTCCGCTGGGCAATTTCTCTCTCTTTCGCCAGTCGGAATTCGCGTTCCATCCTTGCGTGTCGCTTGGCTGTGACCTGGTTCCAGATGGCCTGGCATATATCCATGGACACATTATCTCCATACTGGGCCACTCGCTGCCTCACCTCGGCCAGCCAGTCCTCTTCAGAGCCTTCCATACTTGTCTGCTCCAAGTCGCTGGATACCTCTGCTCCCAGGGGCGCTGCACGAGTGCTAGCGTTTGCCCTCAATTTGTAACTCCACACGTTACCGGTGTCTCTGAGCTGCTTCTCCTCGTACTAGGACGCCATCCCACTGCTTGCCACCAATGTAACGGATCACCTGGCACCCCGACTGAGTACCTCCGTTTACGGATGCGCCTAGCGTTTTCCTGAGGTTTCCAAGCACTCTGGCAGACACCACAATCACCGAACCGAAGAAGCCTATAAATCCTCTTCAAGCATATGAATGCTGTAGGCAGTTGAATAGGAACCATACGAATAGGTTTTCACTCCTAGCAGTCAAACTGGGACAGCATGCAATAAATCCTCCCCCAAGAATGAGACGACACTTCACCTTGAGGGTTAAAACAGGAACTCACTTTATTTAGACACAGCACACTACTTTAAACTCCACCAACAGCCTCATTTGCATACAATAGGGTACATAGAAGATTAGGGTACAATGAAGGGTAGGGCCAGACAATAGCAAGGGCTGATGGGAGATGGAGGAGGGACAGAAAAGCAATACATTTAACATAGTAAACATTACAGCCAGGGCAAGATATATACAGTCCACAACACACAGCAATACAAAATACCACATGCCCAAATTGCAGTCCACGTACAAATTCACCAGGGGCCATAGTCAGCAGGTAGGAGGCGGGCAGCCAGGCCTCTCCAATGCCCAGTGGCGAGGCGGGTTCCGCCACAGTAACATAAAAAATGGTTATGGTTTTCAAAGACGTATGCACTGAAAAAATTGAAAAATGCGCCTAGTCAGGAAGGGGAAGGGGGGAATGGCCGGTCGTGAATCGAAGACAAAATGTATTACATTTGAACTTTTATTCAATTTTTATGGAGTGGTAAGGTGACAAAAAATAAGAAACACTTTTATTAGTTCAACATTTTTAGAAGC
The DNA here is from genome assembly GCF_905171765.1 of Bufo bufo. Taxonomy (NCBI): domain Eukaryota; kingdom Metazoa; phylum Chordata; class Amphibia; order Anura; family Bufonidae; genus Bufo; species Bufo bufo. The sequence goes on from NC_053389.1 coordinate 341,282,228, forward strand.
AACAATACCTATTTTTTTTTTGTTTGTTTTATATGTAAAATTGGGAAAGGGTAGTAATTTGAACTTTTAGGCCTCTTTCACACGGGCGTTGCGGGAAAATGTGCAGGTGCGTTACGGGAATACCTGCGATTTTTCCACGCGAGTGCAAAACATTGTAATTCATTTTGCACTCGCGTGAGAAAAATCGCGCATGTTTGGTACCCAAACCCGAACATCTTCACAGAAGTTTGGGCTTGGGTTAGGTGTTCTGTAGATTGTATTATTTCCCCTTATAACATAGTTATAAGGGAAAATAATAGCATTCTGAATACAGAATGCATAGTAAAATAGCGCTGGAGGGGTTAAAAGAATAAAATAAAAAATTTAACTCTCCTTAGTCCACTTGATCGCGATGCCGGCATCTCCTTCTGTCTCCTTTCCTGAACAGGACCTGTGGTGAGCATTCATTACAGGTAAAGGACCTGTGGTGACGTCACTCCAGTCATCACATGATCCATCACCATGGTAAAAGATCATGTGATGACGGGAGTGACATCACCACAGGTCCTTTACCTGTAATGAATGCTCACCACAGGTCCTGTTCAGCAAAGGAGACAGAAGGAGATGCCGGCATCGCGATCAAGTGGACAAAGGTGAGTTAAATTTTTTATTTATTTTTTTTAACCCCTCCAGTGCTATTGTACTATGCATTCTGTATTCAGAATGCTATTATTTTCTCTTATAACCATGTTATAAGGGAAAATAATAATGATCGGGTCTCCATCCCGATCGTCTCCTAGCAACCGTGCATGAAAATCGCACCGCATCCGCACTTGCTTGCGGATGCTTGCGATTTCCACGCAACCCTATTCACTTCTATGGGGCCTGCCTTGCGTGAAGAATATAGAGCATGCTGCGATTTTCACACAACGCACAAGTGATGTGTGAAAATCACCGCTCATGTGAACAGCCCCATAGAAATGAATGGGTCGGTATTCAGTGCGGGTGCAATGCGTTCAACTCACGCATTGCATCCGCGCGGAATACTCGCCCGTGTGAAAGGGGCCTTAATATTTTTTGTTTTCATTTTATTAAACTTTATATTTTATACATACATGATGTAAAATAACCAGAGTGATTATTTTACATGATGAAAATGGGTCAGGAGAGTCCAAACTGAAAAAAGCATGGGGAAGATGTACCTGGGGTAAGCATCTACATGAGCATATCTGTTGAAAAACCATAGTAATCCTAGGAAATCCCTTTAAAGAGTTAAGACTCAAAATGTGTTGAACTTCCATGAAACATTGGAGAGATTGCCTACCATCATAAAATAACAATGCTGGATCATCTTTTCTTATGACTCTGTAACACACAGTTGGCAACTTGTTCATTCATTTTGTAGTAGGAATAACGGAGAAAAGGAGCAACACATAGGGGCACATTTATCAATCTTGTTTGATTTTATATGTAAAACTAGACTAGTGTGTTTCATTCATCTGTCTTTCTTTTGCCAAGTATTTATTAAAAGTCGCACAGCACTTCATGAATTGGTTGCAATTAGGTTCATATTCACTTAGACTGGTCTAATTAGTTTGCGCATGAAAAAAGTCACATCTGTGCAGAGAATAGTCACCTTTCCCAGAAAAGAAAGCCTTCACTTAACTACTGAAAAAAGAAGAAAAACAGGCCAACACTGGAGTGGAGTAGAAATTAGACTGTTTTTGCAACAAATACAGGCGCAAAAAAGGTGCACCTACATAAATAGGTTGGAAAGAAGTCATAAAAGTTTGTAAAACTTCTGAATTAGTTTAAAAAATCTAAATAGGCGAAGAAGGCTCAAAAGCCACCAAATCAGTCGCAACTTCAGTAGTAAATGCAAATAAAAAAAATAAGACAGCACTTTTTAGACTAAAAACCAGGCACAAACTCTTTATTAAATGTACCCCTTAGTTCTCAGAAAAGATGCTGCAGAATTGTTACCTTATGGGCAATATAATCTAAAACAGAAATGTCATGAGTTGTGACACGTCCTTATAAATATTGGTAGTATTTGCTCTAATATAACAGTGTCTGCAGCTAAAAACATCATCCACAACAACCATTAATCACAAACCATTCCTTTAGCATGGGGGAAAAAGGTTACATAGCCAAATTTCTGTTCCATATTGAGACATTGCAGTTGCATACAATTTGTGTTAGGGAAAAGCTGCCATCTGAATTGGCCAAAGTGGAGAAGGGGCACCTGTTGGGGGTGGGGGTCCAATAGGTTGAGGAGCTGCATTTATAAGGTAATTTATGCTATAAATGTGAAATATGGGAATAACCCAGTTACAGAATATAATACAGAATATGTCCATCCTTTACCCTTGTTACGATAGATCTTTATCAATTTTTAGATTTGCTTTCAAATGAATCTGCAAGATTATTTTTTGCTAACACCTCCAACTGTGTCTCTTGGAAGGTGGGTTCATTTTCTGTCTCCATCATTCACTGACCTCCATAGTGTCTTCTCTCACTTCTGAAGTTCTCAAAATTTGATAAAACCTTACCTCGCATCTCACTGTGTAGTCTAGATTTACCAAATGAGTGATCTGTGGTGTTTGGTGGCTTTATTCACCAGAAGGCTGCCTACTGTTTTGTCATTTGTGTGTGTGTGTATGTGTTTTATGGATACTAGAATTGTTCAGTTTGGAAATCTCTATGAAAACATGTTGGTAGATTCACATAAAATCTCCACATGGATTTTGTGCTTTGGGATGTGCATTTTTAAACAGTGGTGCCTTCAAGATGTCTCGGAGACCAGATGGCCTCATAATGACATCTGCTCATGTAAAGAGGTAACCTGCTGAGAGCAATGTTAGACAGGAGACATGATTCTTCTTTTCCTACAGCTTTAGGGTTATTATCAAACACAGCAGTTTTTGTAGCCCAGAGTGTGCATTAGAACTCGTACACAAGTGTACTTGCTCAGTGCACGTGCTGCAGACCGCGAATTGCAGTTTGCAATGCACGGGCAATGGCCATGTGTACTTCGCTTGCGGATTCGGACCGATTGACTTGAATGGATCCACGACATACGGCGAAAGATAGAACATGCTCTATCTTTTTGTGGTGGTGGAGGCACGGATCAGAAGCCCACAGAAGCGATTCATAGGGCACTGAGCAAGAACACTCGTGTGCATTAAGGAGAACCTGTCAATATGAAATGCAGTGCAGTCAGGTATAGAGCAGCAGGAGCTGAGCAAAAAAAGAATGTGCGAATAAACATACTAAAATCAGGGTATACCTGTGCTGGCTACTTTCACACTCACTGCGAAGTTAGAGAGAGTTCACATCAACTTTTCATTTTCCATTCTTTTGATCCTTCAGAAGAACAAAAAACAGGATCCTGTAAAAAAAAATAAAAAAAATAAAATAATTTTTTTGGGCTAAAACGGATGCCAAATATGCATAACGGAATGCACAGGATCTTCTTTTTTTTTTCTTTTTTTTTTTGTTCTGATGTATCAGATGAACAGAAAAATAACAGTGATGTGAACTCTCCCTTAACCTGTCAGAGAACAGCCTGCTGGGGTTTTCCAGATCCGGCATAGCCTGATAGTGCTGCATGTCTGCTGTACCCAATGGGAATACAATGGGATGCCGGGAAAGGGGGGAGGGGATACAACTGCTTCACGCCATAAATGGCAGGATTCAGACGGGCAAAAATTACTGCATGCAACAGTTTTTGTCCAGCCAATTTCTGGCATTTATGCCAGGGAGTGAGCGTATCCCTTTTGAATCCCATTAAAGTCAGGGGGTCCGGCGGTGTGCGCCATTTTCCAGAGAACTCCAGCAGGTGGTTCTCTGCCAGAACACCCTGCCAGGTTAGCTTTACTGTGAGTATGATACTAGCCTGAACCCTTAGGCCCCTTCCAGAAGAGCAGTTGTCACGCTGTGGACTCGCAGCGAGGCACCCAGCCAGAACTTCCAGCACTGCCTGGGTCACATAGCATTATATTGATTTATAATGGTATGTAACCCTTACAGTTCTGGAATGTACATAATGCTGTCAGGAGTGTTACACAGAAAAGTTATATAGATAGATTTGCACCACTTCTTTGTTTTAGAGCCGCACCTGGTTTTGGTTCATAATCACTGATCAAAACACTGACATGAGAATAAAGTCTTAGGGTCCAATATTTGGGCAGAACGAACGCCGGTGGAGGATAACATTACGGCCTGTTACCCAGACTGATGCAAAGTGAATGTTGGAAGAACAATTGAACCACAGTCATTCCGCTCTCATTCACTTCTATTGATTAAAAGCAGCAAATCCCTGATTAGACAGGGAGATGTGCTCCCTATAATCATACATCTTTCATTTGGATGGAACATGCAAATTGGCTAACAAATGTGAGTTTTGAGGTTTGGAGGAGTTAGGCCAAGTTCACACTTCAGTTATTTTGTCAGATATTTCAATCAGTTATTGTGAGTCAAAACCAGGTGCGGATCAAAAACACAGAACAGGAGGGGATATTTCCATTATACCTTATCTACTTGTTTGGGCTCACAATCACTGATAGAAATAACTGACCAAATAACTGGAGTGTGAACTCTGCCTTAGGCTACTTTCACACATGCGTTTTTGCTGGACCCGTCATGGATCACCAAAAATGCTTCCATCATGCTGATATAACGGGCTGCATCCGCTATGAATGGATCCGATTGTATTATCTCTAAAATAGCCATGGCGGATCCATCTCTAAACCATAGTAAGTCAATGGGGGGGGCAGATCCGTTTTCTTGTGTTAGAGAAAACGGATCTGTCTCCATTGAATTACATTGTGAGTCATGACAGATCATGACCTTGTGGGGTGGATGTCTGATTAATAACAAACATACATACCTAAATGGCGGGGGGGGGGGGGGGGGGGCACTTGGGCAGTGATGGACCTTGTCCCAGCCCTGCCTCTTGCACAGCTAAAGGATTAGACTAATCTATCACAAGGCATGCGACTCTCCGTAAATTTGGCTAATATAAAGCAACTGTGCACCTAGCGGAAAACCTATGGCAGCCCCAGGCTGGTGTAGTTTTTTGCCAACATGTACGCCTGTTTCCAGTAAATTTCCTAGGGCTGTAGTCCCCAACATGCCACCTTTCTGCCCCCATCCTGCCCAACTGTCAACTTTTCGCCACCGGCTGTGTGACTTAATATTGTCGCACAGCTGGTCAAAAAGAGGGATTCACAAGTATTTTTATACCAAAAGCTGGCATAAAAATCTTTGTGTGTAATATGTTTAATTTGGGTAACCAATCAGATGATGTATGCATTTGAATATATTGGGAGGGGGGGGGGGGTTCGGGTGTGAGGCACAGGTCTTGACAAATAGTGGCAGCATGTGAAACGGTCATAGGCTTGATCCTCCACATCCAGTGATTACTCCACAAAGAGGTTTATTTCCACTGGTGAGTGGCATGACTTTCCTTCTGTTTGGATTACATTTAGAGAAATAATAGTTCTAACATGGGATCAAGTAGGATACCTGTATAGCTTGACAGGTCGCTGCCAGTCACTTAGCCAGCTCGAGCAAGTCAACCAACACTTCTACTTAGCATTGTTCAATAGAATCAAGGCATCTGTCAGGTTCCTTTAGGCTGGATTTACGCTTTCGGGATTTCTGATACCTCAAAGGGGCTGTCTCACTTGAGCAAGTGGCATTTATCGTGTAGACAAAGTTAATAGTTACTAATGTATTGTGATTGTCTATATTGCCTCCTTTGCTGGCTTGATACATTTTTTCACCGCATTATACACTGCTCATTTCCGCTTATGACCACCCTGCAATCTAGCAGTGGTGGCCGTACTTGGACACTACAGGAAAAATAAATCATGCCAGCAAAGTAAACAATATGGACAATGACAATACATTAATAATTGTATTAACTTTCTCTACATGATAAATACTATTTGTATATTAATTGTTTTTCGTGTTGTTTTATCCTACAGTTTGTACAGTTATATTAAAAATGTTAATTTTTTTTAACGAAAAGTTGACCTCCAAGCAAAAAGATCATTGGAGATAGACGTTGCAGTCAAGCACAATAGATGTACATTTGTATGTCTGCTGCCACCTCATCTCCAGTCTTCCCAGGCTGGCTGTGCCACTAAAGCGATAAATGTTTTAAGAGCACTGGCAGCTGTTACATTGTCAGTGGTGAAAGGAGCAACCTATTAAGACTGCATAAATAAACCAAATAAATCATGGGGAAATAAAAATGAGGTGAAAATGGCCATGTCCATTAAATATAAATGGCAGTGTTGAATGGTGTGGTAAATAATTTATTTTGGTGCAATCCATGCATGATGTAAAGTTAACATCATTTACTGTAGTACGTTTACCAACATATGGGTGTTTGTAGATATGTCTGATGAGATACTACCTGAATTCTACAGGGATCCTTGAGAATCTCCACTTACAACAAATCTTGTGACTTAGTCATCTTGCTGCTCAGACCATCTTGGCACCCCTTACTTGGCCAAGACAGGCTGCATTAACACAACTGTTTTCAGGCTTTACAAGGTTGTTTTCACAACCAATTAAAGTCTATCTAGGGGCTATTTACGTGGCCAACGAATAGCGGCCGTCAAAAAATAAGATGTCCTATTTATGGCCGTTTTCATGGCCAGATGGATACCATTGAAATCAATGGGCCTATTTTTAACTACTGTTTAGAAAGAGTGCACCCATCTAACAGTCGCTAAAAATGGGTACAGTATGTTATGAAATGTTTACTGTTACTGGGATGGATCTATCAGTGGCTCAGTGGTTAGCACTGGTCACTTGCAGCACTAGGGTCTGAGGTTCAAATATGAATAAGATCACCAATCTACGTGGAATTTGTATGTTTTCCATGTGTTTGTGTGGGGTTTCTCTTGGTACTCCAGTTTCCTCCCACTTTCTAAAGACATACTGATAGATTGTTAGCTCCACTGGGGACAGTGAGATGCTAATGTCTGTGAGTAAAATAAATACATTAAAAAAATAAAAAATCTAAGCTGTGGAGGCATTTTATTATTAGTATTATTTTGTTTGGGGGCATTTAACATTAAAATCTTTTTTGCTCCTGTAACTGAGGTTGACATATTAGCCTCAGTTACAGGAGAAACACAACCTTCCGATAATTACCACAGAGCTGATCTGGGTCTGCTAAGACCTAGCAGCTTGTTTACTTACCCAGGACCCTGAGATCACATGATTAAGTTTGAAATTGCTATGCAGCGCCATTGATCAGCTGTTGGAAGAGAACGCAGAAATCATATGAACACTGTGTTCTCTTCACTATTTACCTGTTTGCCATCGACATTGCAGCAGTGAGCAGTGTAATGACAACTCCGCCATCCTATTCAAGTGAATAGGAGGGGGTCATCCCATTGAGGTGACCAGAATAGGAGAGAGCTGCAATTACATCTGCCCGCTGCTGGGATGTCAACTGAAAACAGCTAAGCAGAGAAGCGTAGGTGCGCTGCGTTCTCTTCAAACAGCTGATCGGCGGGGGTACTAGGAGTCAGGCCGAAGATAGGTCATACAATATAGAAAAAGCGTTCCAGCCTGTTTTATGTTTTACCACATCCTTTCACAGGGTATTGAGAAGGAAATGCCAAAGCTCATGGGACTCTTAGAGAATATTTCTTTAAACATTTTCAGTATTAATTGTAATAGGAGACAGAATAGGATGAAAGGGAGGAAATGACGAGACATTTTTTCATTTTTGTGCATTTTCCATATTTAGCTTTCCCTTAAAGGGGTTGTGTCACTTTAGCAAGTGGTATTTATCATGTAAAGAAAGTTAATACAAGCCGCTTAGGCTGCTTTCACACTAGAGTTTCTATTTTCTGGTATTGAGATCTGTCATAAGGTCTCAATACCAGGAAAAAAACACTTCCGTTTTGTCCCCATTCATTGTCAATGGCGACAAAGCGTAACTGAACAGAACGGAATGCTCCAAAATGCATTCCGTTCTCATACCGGAGAGCAAACCGGAGCATGCTGCGGTTTTATTTATGTCCTGGGATGCGGAGCAAGACGTTAACTCTGACACTATCTGACACAATAGAAAACGGATCTGTCCCCTATTGACTTTCAAAGGAGTTCATGAAGGATCTGTCTTGACTATGTTAAAGATAATACAACTAGATTCGTTCATAACAGATGCAGATGGTTGTATTATCAGTAACGGAAGCGTTTTTTGCTGAACCCTACCAGATCCAGCAAAAACGCTTGTGTGAAAGTAGCCTTACTAATGTATTATTATTATCCATGTTGCTTCCTTTGTTGGCCGGATTCATTTTTCATCACATTATACACTGCTCGTTTCCATGGTTATGACCATCCTGCTCTCCATCAATATTAGTCATGCTTGCACACTGTAGGAAAAAGTGCTGGCCTCTCTAGTGGCCGGGACTAGGGGAGTGCGCATAGACTGGTGCTTTTTACTATAGTGTGTAAGTATGACCACAGCTGCTGGATTACAGAGTGGTCGTAACCATGGAAACGGGCAGTGTATAATGTGATGGAAAAATGGGGGCATTTATCAAACCAGATACACGTACGTCAGGCTTGTGATGTAAAAATGTTGCACGACATGCCAATTGTGACTTTTTTGTGACATTTAGGAGGCATGTCACTTTTCAAAGTGAGAAAAGTGAATTAGACCTGGATTATGGCATTATTATACTATCTGCGACTCTTGAAATGTCACAGAAAAGTTGCATCCTGTGCCAGACAGTCCTCTGGTGTACGTTTTAAGACTAAGGGCTCATGCACACAACCGTAGCCATTTTTGAAGTCTGAGGAACGTCTGGCCCTCTATGGAACTGTCCTATCCTTGTCTGTAATACTGAAAAAAATAAGACATGTTCTATTTTTTGCGGGGACATGCAAATGATATACCATGTGCTCTCCGCATCTTTTGCCGCCCCATTGAAGTGAATGGGTCTGCATCGGATCTGCAAAAAATGCAAGTCAGATTCATAAAAAAACAACGGGTGTGTGCATGAGCCCCAAGTCATACAACACAGTGCAGTTGCACGAAATACATGAAAACTGTACAGCCACACAATGCAAAACCAGACTTAAAAAGTACATGAAAACCAGCTCAAATAAGAAATGTCCCCGATGGTGTTTTATTTAAGCTATTTCATTTCTGTAATTCGCCGGCGCTATTATATGCTGTAAGTTAGTGACTACTTGCACACCAGAAATCAGAACTAATCCTAACATAATGAAAAAAATCATTTCGTCATATATCTACTGTATGTGCCTAATCTACTCCACCCCTTTGAGTTAGTTCCCTCATTCAAAGGGTCACTGAGTTTTGAGAAATCTTTTGAAATGTCACAGAGACGCATGAAAAGTTTTGATTGGTGAAACCCCCACTTTTCATATGTATCTGTGACTCCGTGAGCCTTTAATACATGTGCACTGTATTTCTGTTTGCTTATAGTATAATACTTTAGATCAGAAACTCTTGGCTGGTGAAACCATTGAAACATGATGGAATAGCTGTAGTTTGTGTCTCATGCTGATGCAAGGTTACATTCGTGAATCTCTGATGGTCCAGGATCTTCAAATAGTAGTGGTAAAGTCAGAGTCAGAGACCTAAACATCAGGGAAGTGACTGTGTTAAAAAAAAAAAAAAAAAACACCAGAAAAAAGCATTCTTTTTATTTTTAGTTTTTTGCAACATACCTGTGTTTATGGTGCATTTTCTTCCTCAAATCCTCAAAAGGGATACTTAAGTTCTTACCTTATAGCTGCTGCTGAATTATCATTAGATGGCATTTTCTTCTGTATGTTGAGATAACATTAAACAACATATACTCTTTGTTCTTTAGGCTTGCTATGGAATCCTTAAAGTTCCCACAGGAAACTGGCTCTGTCGATCTTGTGCACTTGGCGTTCAAGCAAAATGTTTACTTTGCCCAAAGAGAGGAGGAGCTTTGAAGCCTACAAGAAGTGGGACTAAATGGGTCCACGTTAGCTGTGCCTTATGGATACCTGAAGTACGTAATACTGTACCATATGCTATATTACTTTTGCCTATCATTTTTTTAGACATTTATTTTGATGTTTACTAATAGTTATTTTGTTATTCTTTAATCAAGGGCTTATTACTAGCCCTTAAAGGGGTTGTTCAGCTTTATGATGATTTTTTACAGGCCTCACAGTGCGGCTGGACTTGCGGTGGTGATCATACTTGCCTGATCCCCGACGCTGGGTTCGGGCTGCATCACCACCTCTCTCCGTCTTTGTAGGTTCCAGGTCTCCTCTCGTCAACATCTGGTTTGACACAAGGCATGAGTCAATGGCCGTAGCAATGATGCAGTCATTGACTGCAGTAGTCACATCCCCTGAGTGAAACTGGATGTTCATGCGGGGAACACTCAGGTCCTGCGGAAATGGCGGAGCAACAATGGAGCTGGAACTCCGTGGTTGGCATCAGCTAAGTATGATCATCACCGCAGGTCCAGCCACGCTCTGGGATCTGTAAAAAAAAAAAAACATCATAAAGGAGAAAACGCCTTTAAAGAGGTTTCTGTTTTTTTTGTGTTACTTCTTTGGCTGCATAAGTATTTAAAATGTGTGATAATTGTTTCTCCACTTTCATATATTATGTTTTTTATTTGTGTGTTATTACAATATAGTTTTTTTTTTCATAGTTAAAATTTTATTGCATTTAAAACTCTTGGAATGAAGATAACCTTTTGCTCTTCTCTTCTTTTCAGGTCAGCATTGGTTGTCCAGAAAAGATGGAGCCTATTACTAAGATTTCACACATCCCACCAAGTCGATGGGCTTTGTCCTGCAGCCTGTGTAAAGAATGCACCGGTACTTGTATCCAGGTATGTCCTTTATAGCAATGCTTTTTCTCTGCCGAGTTAAATGAACCAGCAGGACACATGTTCACCTCTCAAACGCAGGATGTCTGGATTGATTGAATGTGTCAGCACTGGTAAGGTCGATAAGCATCAGAGATTGCCGTGTATCTCTTTGATGTATGTAGTGCAACATAATGAGAAGATTAATGTGATTTATCACATTGTTATTTTATGGCTCTGTGGAATCGTTCACAGTCAAATTACACTTCCACAGATGCAGTTATTAGACATGTTATGGCAGTCTTCTATTAACAAAAAAAAGAAATAGTAAAAGGGTTGTGTCACTTCAGCAGATAGCATTTATTATGTAGAGAAAGTTAATATAAGGCATTTACTAATGTATTGTGATTGTCCATATTGCCTACTTTACTGGCTGGATTCATTTTTCCATCACATTAGACACTGCTCGTTTCCATGGTTACGACCACGCTGCAATGCAGCAGCAGTGGTTGTGCTTGTACACTATAGAAAAAAGCACCAGCCTATGCCCACTCCCCCGGTCCCAGCCACTTGAGAGGCCAGCATTTTTTGCTATAGTGTGCAAGCACGAGAAATTAATCTAGCCGGCAAAGGAAGCAATAAGGACAATCACAATACATTAGGAAGTGCTTTGTATTAACTTTCGCTACATGATGAATGCCATTTGCTAAAGGGTCAAAACCCCTTAAAGTAGTCACTCATATGTGACAGCAAAGCGAAAAAAGATAGTCAGTGTTAAAAAGGACCTTTCACCACTCCTGACATGCCTGTTTTAATAGCTTCACGCATTCCCCATGTATTAACAATTCTGGAGCATTTATTCTTATGGCTCTATGTTGTGCCATTCCTTTATTATTTCTACTAGAAGTTATGAAGGAATTGCTAGCAGTCTGCAGTAAGGGTACAAAGGGGAGGTAACCAGTTGTGTGTGTGTGTGTACCTGCACAGTCTGACAATGGCAGCACTGATCGGATAGAGTGAGTCTGTGCAGGTGCACACCCCAACTTGTTACCTCCCCTCTGTACCCTTACTGCAGACTGCTAGCAATTCCTTCATAACTTCTAGTAGAAATAATAAAGGAATGGCACAACATACAGACATAAGAATAGATGTTCCAGAATAGTTATTTCATGGGAAATGCGTGTAGCTATTAAAACAGACATGTCAGGAGTGGTGAAAGGTCCTCTTTAAGACTGTGAATATCTTATAAATAATAGAATGAAGAACCGCACTCAATTTAAGTGTCTCTGGTGCCAATCAAGGGCTGCGAACAGCCAGTAAATATAAAATGAAAATTGCGGCACTCAGATTTGGATTATTGCATTCAAACTTTTTTTTATTTTTTCAAGTTTTTGCAGTAGTTTCATCCAAAAAGCCCAATTAGATCCTTGGTACAAACAGTGTATTAAGACCAGGCGTTTCTGTCAATTCAGACCTTCATCAGTGGTCACATATTTTTATCTGAAACAATATATGGTGCAAAAGATAAGTTGGTATGAAAACAACTGAAAATACATATTTTTGTATAAAGAGAAAAAAAAGGAATTTTTTGTACATGTATATAGTAATCCAATTTGTTGCTGGGTATATAGCTTGGTTGACACATAAAAGAACATTCCACAGACGTCTTAGGATGGAGAAAATTAGATCATGTAGGATATATGTGTATGCAGCGATCCGGAAGGCAGGGACACCTGGGCACTGTCCCTGCCTTGTCTTAGGGTTGCCCTGCTGTCACTGACAGTGGGCAACCCGATCAGCAGCTGCACGATTAGCGTGCAGCTGCTATTTCTGAAAGGACGTTTTAAAACGTGCTTTCAGAAATAGAGGTCCACCCATAGGACGTTTATATCCTATGGGCGGACGTAAAGCGGTTAATGCAATTATCTAGTCAACCAATCACATGGCAGTTGCTTCAATGCATTTAGGGGTATGGTCCTGGTCAAGACAATCTCCTGAACTCCAAACTGAATGTCAGAATGGGAAAGAAAGGTGATTTAAGCAATTTTGAGCGTGGCATGGTTGTTGGTGCCAGACGGGCCGGTCTGAGTATTTCACAATCTGCTCAGTTACTGGGATTTTCACGCACAACCATTTCTAGGGTTTACAAAGAATGGTGTGAAAAGGGAAAAACATCCAGTATGTGGCAGTCCTGTGGGCAAAAATGCCTTGTGGATGCTAGAGGTCAGAGGAGAATGGGCCGACTGATTCAAGCTGATAGAAGAGCAACGTTGACTGAAATAACCACTCGTTACAACCGAGGTATGCAGCAAAGAATTTGTGAAGCCACAACACGCACAACCTTGAGGCGGATGGGCTACAACAGCAGAAGACCCCACCGGGTACCACTCATCTCCACTACAAATAGGAAAAAGAGGCTACAATTTGCACGAGCTCACCAAAATTGGACTGTTGAAGACTGGAAAAATGTTGCCTGGTCTGATGAGTCTCGATTTCTGTTGAGACATTCAAATGGTAGAGTCCGAATTTGGCGTAAACAGAATTCGAACATGTATCCATCCTCTGATGGCTACTTCCAGCAGGATAATGTCACAAAGCTCGAATCATTTCAAATTGGTTTCTTGAACATGACAATGAGTTCACTGTACTAAAATGGCCTCCACAGTCACCAGATCTCAACCCAATAGAGCATCTTTGGGATGTGGTGGAATGGGAGCTTCGTGCCCTGGATGTGCATCCCTCAAATCTCCATCAACTGCAAGATGCTATCCTATCAATATGGGCCAACATTTCTAAAGAATGCTATCAGCACCTTGTTGAATCAATGCCACGTAGAATTAAGGCAGTTCTGAAGGCAAAAGGGGGTCCAACACCGTATTAGTATGGTGTTCCTAATAATTCTTTAGGTGAGTGTATATATGTATATATATACACATCCAGCTCCATGTATATTTGGTAACCGTGCCTTGTTAGATATATGGTGACGCACAATATGGTATGATAGCAAATAATATAGATAATAGTAATAATAATAGAATGAAGAACCGCACTCAATTCAAGTGTCTCTGGTGCCAATCAAGGGCTGCGAACAGCCAGTAAATATAAAATGAAAATTGCGGCACTCAGATTTGGATTATTGCATTCAAACTTTTTTTTTTTTTTCAAGTTTTTGCAGTAGTTTCATCCATAAAGCCCAATTAGATCCTTGGTACAAACAGTGTATTAAGACCAGACGTTTCGGTCAATTCAGACCTTCATCAGTGGTCACATATTTTTATCTGAAACAATATATGGTGCAAAACATAAGTTGGTATGAAAACAACTGAAAATACATATTTTTGTATAAAGAGAAAAAAAAGGAATTTTTTGTACATGTATATAGTAATCCAATTTGTTGCTGGGTATATAGCTTGGTTGACACATAAAAGAACATTCCACAGATGTCTTAGGATGGAGAAAATTAGATCATGTGAATATCTTATAGACCTGTACTAATTTTATGAAATTAATAATCATTTTGCTCTTATCCTTTTGGGTGAGGCTTTGTGCACGTAGTATAGTAAGTCACTGACTTGGTCAACATGAAATCTCATGTGTCTGGGGGCACTCCGGCTGGCCCTCGATAGCATTTGTCAGGGTAAAGAGTTGATTGGACTTTTTGAAAATCCCTTTTACCTCATTAGATAAGTAGCTGCCTTCATTGCTATTGCCGTTGTCACTGTTGCCATAAAAAAAAATAATAATAAAGATCCATGCTGACCCAAGCCTGTTGTTTATGGTGCCATTGGCTGAAATACATGAGATTGTGGATAAAACGGCATGTGTGAGAGTCAGTGGAAGCTTCTAATAATATTGTGCTATCATCCCACAGCTCTGGCATCTGTGTGGTAAAAGAGATTTATTTATTTATTTTAGGCACTTATATAGCGCTGACATATTCCGCAGCGCTTTGCAGACATTAGCATTAACCTGTTTCCACTGGGGCTCACAATCTAAGGTCCATATCAATATGTCTTTGGAGTTGACAGGAAACTTATTTTCTACAATAAAAAACACACATGATCTTTGTACTTGAATGATTTTGACACAACTCGCAGGATAGCAGTCTGAACTGGATGGACAGATGTCTTTTTTTTAACCTTATAAATTATGTTACTATGTTACTTACTTGCTACCCCATTAGAGGGCACATTTTGACTTTGGCTTCTCCTCTACATAAACCCCTAACGTAATGTCCACTGGAAAACTTTTAGCATTTATGCAGTCGTGGCTGCTTTATTTTAGGGCTATCTTTATGAAAGACATGTTTTGATCAGTTAGTTTAAAGCTCTGCCCAGGTTATGTACCATTTGCTGCATCACCCACATAGTAAGGCTTCCCCTGCAATCTTGGAAATGTTATCATATGGTAGGATATGTTATCATGTCTTTATTTTACAGGAGCTGGTGTCTGTGGTGCTAGATTATAATTACCTAGCATTGGGATTTCCGCTTTAAATACATGTTTTGCTGCCATTTCAAATTCTGTCATGCTTTCCCTGCACTATTTCTTCTGTAGCTCTTCATTATGGCTTTTAGCAGAAGCCAGAAATGTTTGCTGAGTTTAACCTCTGCTATATCAGTTTCTTAAAATGGTTGTCAACCTTAAGAACGTTGAATTATTGATTCTTTTTTTAAATCAACACATACTATATTTTTGCTCCATAAGACACAATAGGATATAGAGGAGAAAAATAAAAAATAAATATTTTTCATCAGACCTCAGATCAGACCCCCAATTCTCATCAGACCACCAAACTCCATCAGATCTCTGACCAGATCCCCAAGATCCATCAGACCCCCAGTTTAATCAAACCTCATATCAAACATAAAACAATAAATTAAAGAGGTTGTCCGAGTTGTTAAAAAAAAAAAAAAATATATATATATATATATATATATATATAGCACTGTAAATCTAATGGTCAGCAATATATACATAAGCTAAGCAAGTTTTAGGCAAAAAAATTATATTTCCTCATTCTCTTCTGGCCCTTTGTTTACCTGCAGTAACAACAATCTCTCAGGTTTTCCTCATGAATACTTGTGGGTGTCAAAAAAGACTGTCCCTCCCCCTGCTCTGCAAAGGGGGTGAATAAAAGTGATGCCCTGAATGAAATGTCTGACTGCTGGATACTCAGCCGCATGTTGTTTGTGTAGGACTACAAGTCCCAGCTGTACAGTGACACTTCTGATACATACAGGATCTTCCCCTACGTGTTCTTGTGCAATGCTCTGCAGAACTCCTCCAGTCTGTCAGCTCTGTGTCCGCAGAATGAGGAGGGAAGGTCCTGTGTCCAGCATTTGTCTCTTCACTGCTTGCAGCTGCTCAGCAAAGCCTCCAGCCCTGAGTCTGTGCTGCTAATGGTAGAGGGGGTTAATCTTTCCTGAAGAATCCAGTGGGAGGGAGACATAGGGCAGACAGCAGCAGCTGGCCAGTGCAGGGGGGCATGGCAAGCACAGACACAGACCTGCTCCTTGTGCACGAAACATCATCAGAGCTGGGAGCGAAGCTGACATCACAGGTCATGTGACCCTCAGTGAAATCTGAGAAAGGAGCCAATGCAGATGAAGTGAAATGTAAACCCCTTACATTTGATTTGCTAGAAACATACAAAGGACAATAAAATAACTCGGAGAACCCCTTTAACTTACCTCTCGTGCTTCGGACTGAGCTGCCATTCCGCAGGTCCAGTGGCCTCTTCTGCACTCAGCGCACCCTGTTCTTCCGGCCTGTGCTGCGACTCACGTGTACTGGGTCATTGTGCTCATCTACGTGAACTATGTCCTGATGCTGTAGGCAGCCAGGACACGTGCAGCTCAGCAACCAGGAATCATTTACAGCCAGCGCCACACTCGCCACCCCTATGCCTCCTGCATACTAATAACCACTGCATAGTGTAAGTGCTCATTAGTATTTGCTCCATACGACGTACTGCCATTTTCCCCCCACTTTTGGGGAGGCAAAAAAGTGTGAATTATGGAGCGAAAAATTGTGTCTTTAAGAAACGTTTCCAACTAATATTTGGATGAAGATCCAAATATTTCTAACATAAATGCACATAGCGACTTGTTAGAATTTAGTTTCAGGGATGTTATCTTGGGACTGCTATTGCACGTCTTCTATTAAGATGGATTATTTCCATAGGATGTATGTATCCTGGCCATATGGCAAATGTATGTAAGCAAATTAGTAGATTTGTAGATGACAATTACCATTCTGGTGGTCAGATTCCTTTCCCTACATAAGACACCAATATTACCGCATATAGACTGAAAATAAATATGATAACAACACTAGATGTAATCAAAGTGTATAATTCATGATTACTAAAAATACACAAGCCAATAAAACAAGTGCTAACTGGATTGGAAAGTGCAACGCATGAAGTAATATCCAAATTTTAAATAAATAAAGTGCATAGATGAGTAAACCTGTATTGGACCGGGCCACCACCAAACCCCGAAGCGCATTTCGCGGTCTGCTTCCTCATAGCTGTATATCCTGGTTCACTAGGAATCTGTGCCTTATGACACAAACATATGCTACAGTTCTTTTAAAGGAACAGTAACCATAGCAAATAGACAAAAAAAATCCTTTTTTTTTTTTTTGTTGTTGTCTTTGTGTCCTAGGAATCTGCCATTTCCCCTTTCTGCTTTTCACAGTTCTTTGCCTGACTGTAAGATAACTGGCTGTAGAAGAAGCCTCCCCCAGGGGACTGTCTGCAATAGGATACAAAGATTGTAAATCCCTGTCTATCAGTTAAGCTTTGTCCCTTCTGTTGCTTACAATTTAAAAATGGAATCTGTCGGCAGGAAACTAACCTGTTTTCTCTCCAGGAGGTTGTACAGGACAGTTTTATATTATTAACGTGGAAAATTATTGCAGATAGTATGAACTAGTGGTGGCAAGTTTCTCTCCTCTTTTATCTTTCATTTCTTTGTTTAAAGGGAGTCTTTCACCTAAAATCACCATTATAGAACACTAACATCAGGATCTCCATTACATTCCCCATATTGGAATGCTACCTTCCATATTGCTGTCCATTGGCAATTTTCTCAGAAAAACACTTTTATTCAGTATGTTAATTAGCTTCTGAAGGTGCCCAGGGGCGGCGTTCATGCGGCCGTTGACCAGGCCCCTCGGCGCTTTTCATACAAAACCCCTCCCCTTCCACCCCTCTGGCCTGCCCTAGGTTCTTCTGATTACATCCTAGTGAGAAATCCAGCGCCAGCGCCGTTCAACAGATTCGCCGCGCCTGCGCACTTCATTCCCCATTATGGGCAGAGGCAGAAGAGCGTTTATGTGCTGGCCTGTACATCTCTATATAGCCGGCCTTCTGCCTCTGCCAGTTGGGGATCACTGTTGTAGAAATTTAGTTTGTTATGGACCTGCTTGGTAAATACATACTCCCTTACCATTATTTTTGCCAGTGTAAGGACGTGTTCTCATCTGCACTGGAGTTTCTGTGCCTTTGTCACAGATTTTATCAAAAATAGCAGAGAGGAAAGTCCTGGAAGCAGGAATTTTCTGTCTCCTAAGAAAGCATTCTCCCAAACGGAAACTGAAAGGGAACAGCACTCAGTGACAAATGTACCAAAATAGTCGTTGGATGCTCGCCAACACTGGGTTTGGTCCAACTAAACCCAAATATGAAGTCAAAAATAGAGAGTTGAGGCAGCACTCCATAGGCATTCAAAGAATTCATATAGGATTTGTTGTAGATTCCAGATGCTACATTTCGGCTGTGAAGCCTTTCTCAAGCATGCACAAACTGAACACAGGTGCCCATATATATATCACTACCTTAGTGACATCATAAATGTACATCAACAGTATTAATGACATCATCAAACACAGACCCTAAATGTCCAATAGACAACATTGCATGAAACATAAAACTATAAAGTCAGTATATAAGTGCCAATACCTGTTAGGTGGAGGAAGAATTAGTGAGAGTTCATATCTCTGCTTCATTTTCTGTTCTTCTGATCCGTCAGAAGGACCGAAAAAAACCAGCATCCTGTAAAAAAAAAAACAGATCCTGTTGCACATTTGGCATCTGTATGAGCCATTTCCATCTGAAATCCGTTTTTTAGACGGAAAAAAGTGCAAAATGCAGGACTTTTTTTTCTGTCTAAAAAAAAATGGATAGGGACGTGAACTCTCTTGCTGACGCTTGTTATTAAGTTTATTGAATAAACCAAATGTCTGCACAGGGTTTCTAAGGGGGAACTACACATGCGCTATTACGTAATGTGCGTGCCCAGAGACGTAATCATGCCCTATTTGCCCATAGTTGATTAGAGCAAGCACCCTGGGTAGAATGGCACATGCGCTCAGTACTGCTGAATGGCCTTACATGCCCATAGTGTAGAGGGGCGTAGGCACCATATGAATGATTGGCGCATGCAGAAGGTGTTATGTACAGGATGACAGAAGCGTTAACGTTGCTAGGCTCCGTAGATTAGAAGCTTTGAGAACTATAGAGAGCTGTCCATGGGCTATTAGTTCTATAGCTGTACAGTGCTATCTATAGACTATAAGTTACATAAGTAAATTGATTCAACAAAAGGATGCGATTTTGAACAGCACAGCAGATATAACTCGATGTATAACTTACGTATGCATCTGTAGATGGAGGAAAGACTATTGTGGTGAATATAGAGCGTTGCAACACTATGCATCAGCAATGTAATGAACCAGATATGGAAAGGTACATATGAAAGCCATATCTAGCAGTACATCATAGATGGTAAGTAGCTAGCGATCCTAAGCATATAACAATATAAACAATAGAACAGTTATGCACTATACATTACCCCCAGCCTCAAGGTATTAAAATAGGCATAGTCTCTAAGTTTCCATGACTGCAAAAAGAGATGTTAAAATCAAGGCAAAACTATAGTAACATCTATTGCCACTGTATATATTTCATAAAGCATACTACAAGAACCAAAATATAGCTAGAATCACATGTACAGGGTTAAGGCAAAATCCATGTTAAGGCCTTTGGGGGTTAATGTGTCCAGTTCTTAAATTCACCTGAGTTAGGCTACTTTCACACTAGCGTTTGGGGTTCCGCTTGTGAGCTCCATTTGAAGGCTCTCACAAGAAACCCCAAACGGATCCGTACAGCCCCAATGCATTCTGAGTGGATGCGGATCCGCTCAGAATGCCTCAGTCTGGCTCCGCTTGGCCTCCGTTCCGCTCAGCAGGCGGACACCTGAACGCAGCTTGCAGCGTGCGGAGCCAAACGGATCCGTCCAGACTTACAATGTAAGTCAATGGGGACGGATCCGTTTGAAGTTGACACAATATGGTGCAATTTCAAACTGATCCGTCCCCCATTGACTTTCAATGCAAAGTCTGGACGGATCCGTCTGACTAACTTTCACACTTAGATTTTTTTCTGAAATGTAATGCAGACGGATCCGTTCTGAACGGATACCATCGTTTGCATTATAGGAGCGGATCCGTCTGTGCAGACACCAGACGGATCCGCTTCGAACGCAAGTGTGAAAGTAGCCTTATTCCATTTCAAGGCTTTTTCTAATTATATGAAATCTTAACTGGCTAACATTGTGTTATCTTCTTTCAAATATTTATAGACCTGAAGATCTATGCATCCAGTACGTATGGTGGATTTTTGTTCAGTGATCATTTCTCTGCATTTCAGTAGTCTCGGCTACATATAATAGGCCACAGGGACATGTAGTATGTACATCACAAAACTTAACCAACAGGTATAATAACCATTAATCTGGCATTTTTTTTTAGCATTTCTGGGGTGTGTAAAAGTACAACCCTTGACCATGGCATTACGGTTACAGTAGTTCAAGCTGGGAAAGCTGCCCTTTTTCTTTGTGGGGGGGGGGGGGCAAGAAATGTTTGCTTCATAGTAACTTTGGAGCCAACATCTAATTTAATGAGCACTCATATTACAATTTTGCTTGTACAAACAAAACCACAGCATTCTGTGTCAACTTTGTAAATAAACCTGAAGTACTGGAAGTTGACCTAGAGTACTAAGGTTATCTTCTTTTGAGATTGCTTACATGGGGCCCTCTGGCTAGGAATTAATACCGCTGTTACCGCCACTTTTTAAATTTAGAGACTGTTGCCCGATAACCGTAAGTGCTGCTATCAGCAAAGTGTCCCTCTGTACAGTACTTATAGTCTTTTTGTGACCATCAACTAGATCCATGGTATAAGCTCATCTTGTGACTGTATGCCATATTTCATTCAGATGGATTTCACATACACTGTTGAGCAAAAGGGTAACAGGTAACAATGTTCTGAACTTTTGACTTTCAGGCTCCATATCTCTCCATCCACTACAGCTTCGAACATGAGACTACCATAATTTTATAGACAATCATCTTGGCTATCTCATACATGAATTGGACTTGCAACTATTTAGCATATGATTAGTTATGCAGATTCTTGTCATGTAACTGCATTGTTACTGTTTTGCTTCAAAAATTCTAAATTAAAATTTTGTTATTTTGTAAATCCACCTTTGGCTTTCAATACTGCATGAATCCTTCTGGGCATACTCTCGATCAGATTCAAGCATATCTCAGCCGAAACCTGTTCTCAGGTCTCATCTACACATTCCCAATGTTGGTGCATACTGTTCGACTCACTTGGGTACGAATACAACTTTTTCTTCAGCTCAACCCACAAGTGTTCTATTGGGCTGAGGTCTGGGGACTGTGGGGGCCAATACAGCACCTCTACTTGATTGTCATTGAACCATTTTTTCGCCAGTCTCGACGTATGCTTCTGGTTGTTGTCCTTATTATACCCATAGTACTTGAGTGTACAAAGTAACTCGTTTTGTAGGATACTCACATATAGCTCAGCATTGAGACCTCCACCGATCCTCGTGAAGTATCCAACACCTCTGGCTGTGAAACAACCCCATATCAGTGAGCTTCCTCCACTTAACTTGACAGTTCCTTCAGTTTCTCAATCCTTTTTCCCCCTTTTCCTTTGTTTCTTCCAGACCCATTTGCACCCATCAGAGTCCAGTCTAATCGCTCCAAATCACACTTTTCCAATCTTCCACTGTTCATACTTTTTTGCAAAATCTTCTTATGACGATATTGAAATTGAAGCTTCTTCACCTTTTTTCGGGCCACCATACCAGACTTCTGTAATGTCCATGCAAGCACCATGCGACGCGCGTCTGTGAACTCACTATTAAGAAGCATACAAACCACCTCCACTGCCATGTTTGTCGCGCCACAACTGATAGACCTTGTGATGAGCCAACTTGTTGACTCTGATATTTTGCCTAGACATCCACCTCTTGGCTTTGGAATGGATGGACGGACTTGATTTCATATTCTTCCAACTGTCATGGCACTCGCATGATGCCGTTTGACAATTTTCTTGGCCGAGATACCACTATTGATTAGCTGGATGACGCTGTTTCTCTTTTCTTGGGAAATCTTCTTCATGGCTGTTCCTAGATCCGAAGCAGTGACCTTTCACTTGGGAATCAACCTAATAACACACTGAGCAATTAGGGAATGTGAGAACAGGTTGCAATTTGTAGTTTGCAAGAAGAGAAAAGATTCTTCCACCACCAGGAGCAAAACCTTAACAATGCAGTTAGATGACAAGAATCTGCATAACTAATCATATGCTAAATAATTGCAAGTCCAATTTATGTATGCTAAGATCATTGCCTATACAATGATGGCAGTCTCACGTTCAAAGCTGTGGTGGATGGTGAGATATGGAGCCTGAAAGTCAAAAGTTCAAAACATTGTTACCCTTTTGCTCGTCAGTGTGCTTCTTCATCACTGACAATACTTTTGACACAGAATAAAGGTCCATTCACACGTCCGTTTTTTCTTTCTTGATCTGTTCCGTTTTTTGCTGAACAGATCTGGACCAGATCTGGACCCATTCATTTTCAATGGGTCCTGGAAAAAAACGGACAGCTCAATGTCAGATTTTTTTCAGGACCCATTGAAAAAGAATGGGTCCAGATCTGGTCCAGATCTGTTCAGCAAAAAACGGAACAGATCAGGAAAGAAAAAACGGACGTGTGAATGGACCCTAAATGTGATTTAGGTAGTGAGAGGCTCATGCTCTTAGGGTGAGATCTGTCAAGCGCCAACAAATTGTTGTGGTCAGTAGATTTGACATATAAGTCAATGGAGATGTCAGTGCCATCTTTTTGGACCAAGATATCTAAAACTGTAAACTGGTGTCAGATGAAACCATTGTGGAGATCTGGATCCCATTGGTTGAGTTCCATCAAAAACCTCATCAATGTGAGCTAGGGGTGGGCGATATGAGATATAAATTTGTGCCACGATACATATTTTGTGCATATCGCCTAGATCGCCGGACCGTGATATGACCGGTAGTGAATGATCGCGCTCTCGGCACTCACCATGTTCTCCTGAGCCGGCACAGTGGAGGAGGGAGTCCCTCCCTCCCCACTGTGCGCGGCTGCCACTGGCCACCAATAAGAACAGAGTAGGAGGAGGAGGGGAGGGACTGTGGCCACTGTGCCACCAATGAATGCCTGAATACCAACGTAGCGTTCATGTGCCGGCCATATCCCGGCCCCTATGACTGCACGCTGCGATCCGCCGCAATTAACCCCCCAGTTGAGGGGTTAATCGCGCGGATCACAGCGTCCTGTCAGAGGTCGGGTGCCGGGAATGTTCTTCAGTCTCTGCATTGGTGGCAGTGGGCAGTTCCGATCAGAGTCCCAGCAGTGTAATGCTGGGGCTCCGATTGGTTACCATATCAGCCAGGAGTCACGCTACTGAAGTCCTGGCTGCCATGGTATGTTAGTGAGCAGCATTATACTCACGTGCGCCGTGGCTGCTGGTCGCTCCTTCTGTCTGTGCGGCGCATTGCTAATGCTTATAGCCTTAGCAATGCGCCGCACAGACCTATGAGAAGAAGGAGCGCCCGGCGGCCACGGCGCACGTGAGTATAATGCTGCTCACTAACATACCATGGCAGCCAGGACTTTAGTAGCGTCCTGGCTGCCATGGTAACCGATCGGAGCCCCAGCATTACACTGCTGGGACTCCGATCGGAACTGCCCACTGCCACCAATGATGGGGGGGGACCCTGTGGCCACAGCCACCAATGATTACTACTGGGGAGGGAGGGGCGGTGGGTTTGAGTTACCAGAGGGGGCTGGGGGCGGATCAGAGGCTGGGGGGCAGATCACAGGCTGGGGGGCAGATCAGAGGCTGGGGGAGCGGATCAGAGGCTGGGGGGCGGATCAGAGGCTGGGGGGCACATGAGAGGCTGGCTGCCATGGTCAGCTCCCTGCTGTTGTGTGCACAAAGCACAGGGCAGCAGGGAGAGTGTAAAGTCCTATTCACCCTAATAGAGCTCTATTAGGTTGAAAATGACAAAGGTTGTAGCCCTTAAGGAGGCTAATAGTTATTAAAAAAAAAAGTAAAAAAAAAAAAAAGTTTAAACACCCCCCCAAATATAGAAAACAATATATCGCGATATATATCGCACATGCTTAAAATTATATCGCAATATAGATTTTAGGCCATATTGCCCACCCCTAATGTGAGCCTCCTATCCGTATAGAGAATACATTGATGTACAGTATCGAGATGAGCACAGTATATTGGTGCAAAACATCAATGTTTGGACCGACTTCCTTTTCAAAACAGTTCATAAATATGTTTGCATATTTTGGTGCCATGTTCGACCCCATAGCGGTCCTGCTGCATTGAATTGCTGAACATTAAATCATTTTCATTTAACATTATAGTGAGATCCATTTGGCTCAATTCCTGTCAGTTATGTGCCAAATCTAGCCCTTCGTCATTTTCGTTGTTCTGCTGATAAAATGGAGAAAAAGTACGGAAATAAAGAACATTGATGTGAAAGAGCCCACATTGCAAACAAATGCAAGAGCATTGTGAACAAATATTTTGCAGGGCATTTTAATGAGATGATTTTTGTGGTAGGATAATATATGATTTATTCATATTTGAGTCACTGAGCTTCAAGGCTTGCTCCAGCCTCCAACGGTTTGCAGATGTAGTTGCTCATTTAATTCTAAGAAGCAAAATAACAGCTGAGTTAAGACATGTTCATAACCTACGTTTTACTGCACTTGAGTGAGTACATCATTCAGACAGCAAGTGTGTGTACAGTATACGTGTGAAGGCTATGGCTAGTACTCTCAATATGTGCTGACACACAGTGCCTTATCTGCTGACTTATGGAATCATCTTCCTTAAAGAGGACCTTTCACCAGAAGAAAGCCTCTAAACTGACTATACAGAAGTGTAGAGCGGCGCCCAGGGATCCCGCTGCACTTACTGTTATCCCCGGGCGCCGCTCCGTTCTCCGGTTATAGCCTCCGGTATGTAAGTAGTTAGGCTCCACCCACTTGATCCTGCCGGCGTCTTCTTCTCCTATGCTGTAGCGCTGGCCAATCGCAGCGCTCAGCTCATAGCCTGTGTTATATTTTTTTTGGGGGGGTGTATTAATAGGAAAAAGAATACGTCTTAATTGCCGTTCTGCGGTGAAGTTACATTGTACTACAGCCATTTACAGGGTGTATTAATAGGAAAGATACGTACGTCCTATTAGCCATTCTGCCCGTAGCAACCAATCAGATACCACCTTTCATTTTTCAGATCTGATTGGTTGCTATGGACAACTAAGGCTACTTTCACACTGGGATTTTGGTTTCTGTTTGTGAGATCCGTTTCGGGCTCTCACAAGCGGTCCAAAACGAATCAGTTTTGCCTTAATACTCGCAGCGTTTTGGTGTCTGCCTGACGATGCTGAGGCAAATGGATCTGTCCTGACACACAATGTAAGTCAATGGGGACGGATCCACATTTTCACTGACACAATATAAAACTGATCCGTCCCCCATTGACTTTCAGTGGTGTTCAAGACTGATCTGTTTTGGCTATGCTACAGATAATACAAACGGATCCGTTCTCAACGGATGCATGCAGTTGTATTATCTGAACGGAAGCGTTTGTGCAGATCCATGACTGACGTGTGAAAGTAGCCTAAGCCAGTTTTCCTTAATAACTCTGCCCTGAAATTTTAAAATGTCACCTCCAATTGACAAAGTTTCTAAACTCAGTAAATCAATAATTTGAGGGGTTTCATTTCTAAAATGTTAACCCCTCAATGTCATTTCAATATTGTATTGGTCCTTAAAAAAGTTTGTTTTGGAAATTTTCTTAATTTTTTAAAAATTGCTTCTAAAATTCTAAGCCCTCTAACATCCTAAAAAATAAAATGACATTTACAAAATGATGCCAACATAAAGTAGATTTGTGATTAATGCTAATTAATAGCTATTTTGTGAGGTATCGCTATCTGTCTTAAAAGCAGAGAAATTCAAATAAAAAATATAATTTTTTACAAATTTTCAGTAAAATTTTTATTTTTATGTAAATAAAGGTAAACCATATTGACTCAAATTTACCACTAACAAATTAGCAAAAAATAGGCTGTGTCAGGAAATTAAAAAATATCTGAGTATCTGGTAGGGGAAGATGTTTATTTTATGGTAGTACTTATTGATTAGCATGCTGACTGTTTGTAGTAGCTATTGTTGCTATGGCATAAAGTATATGTTGATGTTGAGTTACTCAATTTGGTGTAAGTGGAAAGGAGAACATATGCTTTGAGATTCTTTTCCAAATGCCAGATGGCACCATCTTTTTGTCACCCAGCAATTTACCACTAGACAATACTACATGTCTTAGGCCTCTTGCACACAAACGTATTTTCATTCAGTTTCCGTTCGTTTTTTTTTTTCATTTCAATGGGTCCGCAAAAAAAAATAAAACAGAAGGTACTCCGCATTACGGACAAGGATAGTACTGTTCTATTAGGGGCCAGCTGTTCCGTAAAACACGGAATGCACATGGATGTCATCCGTATTTTTTGCGGATCCGTTTTTTGCGAACCGCAAAATACATACGGTCGTGTGCAAGAGGCCTTACTGTGAATTACTCTGGTTTCACACTGTAAAACAACAGCAATTTGCGATAAAACATATGTGGTTTGCTCTTGATGTATAGCATTTTGGTGAAATTATCTTAAAGTCTTAAGTACAGTGAAATATAAAAGGCACTGCAAAGCATTGTGGTTTGTACCATTTTTGGGTCTTTGAAGTAATTATCCTATGACTCATGTAAAAATTTAATATCGGAGATCATTTTATACATGACAATCTCTTTCTAACAAAGCTAGAACCAGCCCTGTACCTCACATGGATCCAGAGATCTGGAGGGAAAAAGGAAAAGGATGTCCAGCACTGAGATGAAAATGAAATCGTCAGTCTTTATTTAACTTCATGTAAAAATACATCTCCACATGCCAAGTGGTATTGCAGCCAACGTGCTAAAGAGGACCTTTCATTGGAATTTTCTAGTTTAATTACTTCTCCTTTCGGGTTACCTTGTGGGACACCCTGGTTGTTTTTTTTAAAATACCGCTCGTATGCCCCGCTGTGCCCACCTGCAGTTTTCCCGCTCAGTATGTTAATCCTGAGCATCGGTACATGGAGGAGGAGACACCATGTTTCCTCAATGGGCGTCTCCTTCCTGGCTGTGCCGCGGTCCAATCACAGCAAAGAGAGTCACAGCCAGGGAGAAGGTGGGGTGTTTTTTCTACATGGCTGTGACGCTCTAGAAAAATCCTGTGAAAGGTCCTCTTTCGGTTCTGTTAGATCAAAACGCATTGCTTGTGTTACCGCTTTCCCTGTGGAGATATATTTTTACATGAAGCTAATTAAAGACTAAAGATTTTATTTTCATCTCAGTGCTGGACATTTTTTTCCTGGATTGTTTACGGACTGGACCTGGTCCTTGCACAACAGGCTATACAGATAATGCTGGCTTGATTGCTGATATACACAATCCAGAGATCTCTCCATTCATTTCTCTGCTAGATTTATATCAAACTGGCAGCTCAAGGGGCGTGTCTTCTCTGCTGCAGCTCAGGAGCCGTGTCTCAGCTCTCCCTATCACAGCTAAGGGGGTGTGTCTCAGCTCTCCCCATCACAGCTAAGGGGGTGTGTCTCAGCTCTCCCTATCACAGTTCAGGAGGCGTGTCTCAGCTCTCCCTATCACAGCTCAGGAGGCGTGTCTCAGCTCTCCTTATCACACCTCAGGAGGCAGTTGAAGGATGAAACTGAGCATGTGCAGCCTTCAATGTGAGCCGGACAAAGAAATATGAAAAAACACAGCAGGTGGCGCTATACAGATATATTTTTTTGAATAACTCAGTGGCTATGCTAAAATTTTAATTACCTGCAATTACAAAATTCAGACCCAGGTGCTGGTTTGAAAACAGTACAATATTTTTCATGGGACAACCCCTTTAATGTTTTGTTTTTTTCAAAATGCAGCATGCTCTGGAATTTACCAAAAATGCCAGTAAAATATATAAAAGGCTTGAAATTCTCTTGTTTTTTAAAAAAAATATTTTTTTACAAGTGGTTAACTGCTGAAAAAGTGTGTATGAAGGTGCTATCTTTAAAAAAGGGGTTCTCCAGGAATGAGTTAAAATGGCCACCAGCCACCTGTCCTAGAACCTAGAATGTGAAGACTATTTGTCACCACTTCCAGAGCTGCCTGGAGAGGGAGGGGGTGCTGACTACACACTACTCTGCTCTACAATAGATAGTAATGATGCAATCCTGCCTATGATATGTCATCATAACTGAGCAAGTGCCAGAGCATCACCCTCCTAGGCAGATATGCAGGTGGAGGCAACCAATCACATTCTAGGTAGGCTGTTGGTGGCCATTTTAAATCATTCCTGAAGAACCCCTTTAAAATGTTTTCCAGGTTATAGATATTGATGGTCTACCCTTAGTAAAGGTCATCAATATTAGATCAGTGGAAGTCCAATAGAACAAACACTGAGAACGGTGCTAGATTGCTGTGGCTCAGCTCCCATTTACTGTAACCAGCACAGACACTGCCCAGCTGCAAACAGGTTTTGGACCCCCACCATTCTGATATTGATGGCTGTTCCTCCTCCTGTAACTTTCATTATGCAGATGGGGTTAATTGTCTGCTCCATTCTCCATCTTTCATGAGTGCTTTTAGCCAAATGTTACTTTCCTTTTGGAAGTGATGTAAGATGGTCTAAAGCTGATGAGACCGATTTCCTGGGTTAATAATATATTATACTTGTAGAACTCTGTAAGCACACACTGATGACTTCAGATGTAAACTTTCCTGCTTTAAATGAACAGAAATGATGGATGTGTGTAAACAACAGCATTCTTGTTAGTTAGCACATGTATTCCTCCCTTGATGCATGAACCCATGTTTTGTAATTGGAAAATGAAAAACACTAACTAAGATGTACATCAGACATCGATGAGGCTTGAATTCCTGCGTTCGAACAAGAGGCCTGTAAACTCCCAGACAACTCAAACTCATTCCCAATGTTATATATAAACCATAACATCTGTGGCCTTTAGCAATTGATATTATTGGCAGAGTACAGCAGGAAGGCTAGGATCAGGTCGTGCCTTGAAGTGAAACGGTGAATGCCAGAATTTCAGCGTGCAGTAAAACATGGTCCGTCAAATCATACATGTCAGTTTCAGGAAACTGCAGATGTTCTGCATGGCCATTGAGTCTATTATCCCCAGTTGTTGTTTTAAGCTGTAAAAGTACTTTGCATTCTAAGTATGTCATTTCCAGACTCCTGACACCCGTAAAATAACCCATTAGTGCAGTTAGATCTTCTTTACTGTAGTGGCAAATCCCTGAATGTTTTTGATAGCCACAGGAATATGTCTTCAGTCAGCATCACGGAGCAGTGTGTTAAGGCCACAAGTGTTGTATTGAGTGGCCGGTTGAGCATCATGGACAGTTTAGCTTTACTGTGGCTGCCTTCAATATGATGATAGTTTTCCTGCTGCATAAACTATATATATTTTTGTGTTCTTTGGAATTTTGCACAGCACTTAAAATGTATGATGCCTCTACTCTGTCAGTATCAGCAACCAGAACACAACCCTTCCCCTTATGTCATATTGATCCTATCATGTATAAGAGCTGAATATGGGTCTTCAGAGATGACTGCGAGGGCCAGTTCACAAGCAGTACCTGCTGCATTTGTAACCTCTCTGGATCTTAATGAACTATTGAATAGTGGATAATTGCTTAGTAGTTTTCCACCCATTTGCTTCATGTTGCTTCATGTGCCATAGCTAGTATTGATCGGTTTCTTTTTCTGGCTCCACTTATGCTTTCAAAGATTCAGCTCAAACGGAGAAAATGTTTCTTCGATATAAATATTCATTTATAATTGAAAATGTTGTTATTTTTTGATCTAGGGAACATGATCCTCTTCCCAACAAAAGTTATATGCAGATTCTACTGTGGACCTGCTGCAGATTTCACCGTTTGCATTGCAAAGGGTGGAATCCACAGTGGAGTTTCACAGTGTAAATTGATGTGCATTGGATTTAAAATCTACACTGCAGGTCACTTTAAATTCAGATTTTTTTTTTAGTAATGTGCAGATGAGATTTGCTAAAATCGGAGCCACTTTGCTGTTACAGTTACTTGACCACATGCAGATCCACAATAATAAATCCACAGTGTATCCAACCTGTGGTCATCCCTTTAGGGAACTCTTGAGACTGCCTTAGGTCAGGCATATACACAGACTTTATATTGTGACAGCTCTAATTTCAACTGTATGTAACTTTATTGTGTAGTGTGCTTTGTTTTCCTCAGCATGACACATGTTATTTCATGATTTTAGGGCAGCCATGAAGCTGTTGTATCTGATGTATCTCACTGCCACTATATTTTTTCATAGAACAATGGTAGTTTTCTGTGAAATTTTACAGTGTGTAATTTCCAAGCAATGCCTAACACCTACTATTTTTTTTTTTACGTTGCAAGCATCCAAAATACCTCTCCTTTTCTTATACTATAAACAGTTATAAGCAGGGTGTTCTAATGGTGATAGATAATCAATTCTGACCTCTCTTGTGTTCTCTCCTGTCCTCATACTATATGCAGTGATAAGCTGGGTGTTCTAGTGGTGATAGATAATCAGTTCTCACCTCTCATGTGTTCTCTCCTGTCCTTACATTATAAACAGTGATCAGCAGGATGTTCTAGTGGTGATAATCAGTCCCCACCTCTCCTGTGTTCTCTCCTGTTCTTATACTATAATCAGTGATAAGCAGGATGTACTAGTGGTGATAGATAATCAGTTCTCACCTCTCCCGTGTTCTCTCCTCTCCTTATACTATAAACAGTGATAACCAGGCAGTTGTAGTGGTTCTCACCTCTCTTGTTCTCTCATGTCCTTATACTAGGTATCTGCATGCTGCTCCTAGATTCTTAGTTAAAGTGCCTAAAATTGTGCTGCACATGCTCAATAGTAAGCTCTTTCTCCAGAGCAGAAAGTTCACTGCTAGGCATGCCGTCAGTTATCTCAGAACTCCCAATTTCAGAAATTGTATTACAATAAATGTGGTTCTAGTTCTAATTAGCCTGATTACTTACATGACAGTATTATAAAGAGTTTAGGATAGTAAGAAAAAGTCTGTAAATTTGTTATTACTAAATTATTGGCCATTTAGGAAGGAGTCGTTGTGAGATAAAATACAGGAGTTGGAGTCAGAACTTTGGCTTGCCAACTCCACAGCCCTGATTTTCATTGCATTAATAATAACGTTTGTGTTTTTCTTTCAGTTGCTAAGCTTAGGCTCTGTTCGGGGCATGTGCCACAAATTCTCCATGCAGGACTTTTTTCTCTGCTAAAAAATAAAAATCTGGATCCCGAATGTAAAGTGATTCTAGTCAATGTGATTTGCTTGGTTCTGTTTGGGAAGTGCCGAATCTGGCACTTCTATCATATTTGTTCTGCTCCTCTAATGGAGCAGAACAACGGAAACAAATAGCGTTAGTGTGAACTCAACCACGTGCTGTTCATGTAATGAACAAAAATGCCTGATATTATGTTATCAGTATAGTTCTTTGTATTTCAAATTACAAAGTTTTATTTTTTTGTGTGAAGCCTGAACATTTATGTGCAATTTCGAAACCTACACTCGTGTCGTGCATTATTAGTTTTAGCTCTACTTTACTGTGGTGCCAAATGCTGTAACCCACCCAGTTACTATGCTCACAGAGCAACATGACACAGCGTGCAGGCAATCTGATATGTCTTACATGGATATAGTGTGCGACCTCTAGCTGACCTGCTATTCTTATACTGTTAAGTCAAACATACCAATCTGTTCGGGAAATAATTTATAATGATCATAATAATTTTTTCATGATTTACATACATATATGAAAATACTGGAGTTAAGTGATGCATGTAATTTCTCCATTCTCTAGGAAGAGTCTGTGGGTGCAAATGATAATATTCAGTTTAGTTCTATTTCCAGGAAGAACAGAGGAATCTCACAATGCAGGGTTCTAAAAAGTGTTCCAAAGTATTTTTAGTTGCAGAGGAAATACAAGTATTTAAAAAAAAACTGACATGCCAGGAGAACTGACAGGTCCACTTTAAAGAGTTTCTCACTTTACAGACACCCCATTTGATCTGCGATGTATTATATGGTCTTTTTATCGACTCTTTTTCTTATAAACGTCCGTTAGTTGACAGTAGAGATGTAGTGGGAGTTTCTGGAGTAATTTTGACAGGGGTTGTCCACTGTTTTGGAGATGATCTTAAATCTTACTTTTGCTGACTATATAGCAAATTTTAATAGAAAAGGCATGGCTTCCAGAGTAAGATTATTATAAGGGTAAAAGAGTCCACTATGTTTCTAAATCGAGTATTATTGCAGCCCTAGAAGGTGCATGCAGCAGAAGAGATCCGCTTGGGGTCTCCCAGTCAAGCCTTACCAAGGACTTGATGGAGCTTCACTATTCAGGCACAACTCAGCACTGCTGCTCTCAAGGGTTCTACAGATAACCATATGTACAATAACTGCATTTCACTTTTATATTTACTATATGTAAATAAAGTATAAGCCTATTGTTTATGCCTGTGGTAAAATTATATACGTGATTCACTTCTAGTGTTCCATGCTGTCCTGCGTTACTGCGTTCCATGTTACCTGCGCCTTTGATCACCACCTAGAGATGCACACCACCTTGGCAGAGAATGATGAGGTGAAATTCAAGTCCTATTGTCTGGAACACAGCAAAGGAGCCACCAAACCAGAGGATCAGTGCAGCCAAAGACCATCCTCATCTGTTGCCTCAGCAGATGCTGACCAATTACAGCAGGATCTTGAAAAGGTCACCTTGAGAAAACAGAAGCTCCTGCAACTGGAGGAGGATTTCCATGAACTTGTTAAGTCAGAGGATGTGGCGGAGAACATAAATGTGAACAAGAACGTGGTTGACTTTATTTACCAGTACTGGAAGCTGAAGCGGAAGGCAAACTTTAATAAGCCTCTTTTAAGTCCTAAAACAGATGAAGTAGATGATTTAGCTCAGCAAGAGCAAGACGTACTATACAGGAGACTGAAGCTATTTACGCATCTGAGGCAGGATCTGGAAAGAGTAAGTTGCTAATATTCAGTGATTATTTGGATTTCAATGTTTTACACTATTCATCAAGCCAAATTTGCCAGTCACTTACCCTAATCACTAAACGTTTCATTAGCTATTTTACCAATTTTCAAACACTCTTTAAGATGCAGTTGTAGACTTGTAGAAACTCGGTATGTGTAGTTTGTCCTTGTTTCATATTTCTAATCCAGGCCTTTTTTTTTTAGGACCTCCATTTATTAAATGAGGTTATGATCTTGAGTCCAACATGTCAAAAGAAGGGAGGAAGAAACAAAAATGTCATCCTCGCTCCATTCAAATTTTGGAACAGTTGCGGATCCATTCATTCTCTATGGGGACGGAATGGATGCGGAGAGCACACTATGTGCTCTCTGCATCCACATTTCCGGAGTGCGCCCCCGATCTTCTGGAAAAAAATAGAACATGTCCTATTCTTGTCCGCAATTGCGGACAAGAATAGACATTTCTATGGGGGTGCCAGCTGGGTGTATTGCAGATTCGCAATGCACTACAGACGTCTAAATGGAGCCTTATTAGTTTATGATAAAAAGAACACCAGGTGCATTATTTGGTTTAATGCTGTTAGAGATTGGCTGACTATTAGAATAGGGGATATTAAACAAATGTGTTCACTTTGAGGTTGTCAAAGTCTAGGGATCGATGAAGTATGAGATCTTTTACTCCTAGTATGCCCTAAATACTTTCTAGGTTCCGGTTGCTAAGCCCTAAACTGGACAAAGTGGGGATCTTACCCTGTTTAGGGTGAATGCTGGAACCTATCCCTATGCTATCTGTTGCACCGTGTACACTTGTTTGGCTTTTCTTCCTATGCGTTTCATCAGCGCATCAGGCCGGCTCATCAGGGAGACAACTGGCAGTGTGACAGCATCCTTGTGAGTGCTACAGGCAATGGCTATGTTTCTTTTCCTCTTCTTTTGACGAGTGAATATCTACAGTAAATAGGGAAGCGTAGTCAGTAAGGCATCTATGACTTTTAAGCATATTTATGATCTTGAGGCCATTTGAAAAATAGTCCCATCTTTACGTTTACGCAGAGTAAATTCCCTTTTAGTTTGTGAGTGTATATAGAGATATATATATATATATACACATATATAGTATAATGTAGCATTGCTTGCTACATTATATATATATAATGTATAATTATACTATATATATATATATTATAATGTAGCATTGCTTGCCAAGGAAAATCAGTAGCACAGTGGCTCCTTCATTTTTAAGAGGAGATCCTGGCAGTTGGACCCTCTTAATAGACAAGTACAGGTGCATTTCAATAAATTAGAATATCATCAGAAAATTAATTTATTTCAGTAATTCAATTGAAAAGTGAAACTCATGTGTATATAGATTCATTGCACACAGTGTGATGTATTTCAAGCGTGTATTTCTTTTAATGTTGATAATTATCACTCACAGCTAATGAAAACTCAAACGTCAGTATCTCAGAAAATTAGAAAATATAAATACAATTTAAAAAAGTTTTTTTTAATAAAGAAGTTTAATACAAACTCTTGAAATAAATCACTCTGTCTGTAGTGAATCTATGTAATATGAGTTTCACTTTTTGAAATGAGTCACTGAAATAAAATAACTTTTCTATGATATTCAAATTTATTGAGATGCACCTATATATACACATATCCCTACCATTATGTAAACCATTTTTTAAGGGGCCATAATGGCTGCCAATCAGAAATAATAAAAAAAAAAAAAAGACTTAAAAAAACCCTCTTACAGCTCTGTTGGAGGTAATAACTCCTTTAAGCACCTACGCTAGTTCGCTAGTTTGATTTTCTTCAGGTTTTTTTTTGTTTCGTTTTTTTTTAATTATCTGCATTTCAGTAGTCATACCTTCTTTATATTGCCATCTACATAGCCGTAAGTGGGCTTGTTTTATACAGGACAAGTTATATTTTTACTTGATTTTTGTTTTTGTACATTTTTAGTTAACTGAGCCGTTAACTATGTGTGTTTCCTCACAGAGTGTTAAAGGGGACCTGCCACCTCTCCTGACATGTCTTTTTTAGTAGCTAATTGCCTTTCCCATGCAATAGCAATTCTGGAGAATAATTTCTTATGACTCTGTTATGACATTCTTCTCCAATGAGAAATTTATAGATTAAGGTATAGATGGGCAGTACCAGTTGAAGGTGTGTCCCTGCACAGTCTGACACTGACAGCGCTGTTTTGACAATGCTAGACTGTGCAGGGACACCCCCCCAACCGGTAACTCCCATTTGTATCTTTATCCATAATTGTCTAGCAAGAATAGAAGAGGAATGGCAAAATATAAATTCATAAGAATAAATGCCCCAGAATTGTAATTTCATGTTGAATACAATTATTTACTAAAACGGACCTGTCACGAGAGGTGATAGGTCCTCTTTAAGGGGTTTTAAAAAGGTTCTCAGAAAGTAGATGCAAAAGAATTACAACCCCTTTAAACCCTCCCCTACTGAAAGGATTGTACTTACCTGCTGGGAGTTACCATTTGGTGGTATGATAAACTGCAAGCCCAGAAAGTGGTATATACTTCCAAACTTACTAAACTTCTTATACATATTAATTCTTGTAAACTTTAAATGGGTAAAAGATTTAAATTGTTCCTGATCTAGTATGCCTAAACATTATTAGGGTCATTTATCAAACTAAAGTAGAGATGGTTTAGTTGCCCATAACAACCAATCAGATTCCACCTTTCATTTTTGACAGCTCCTTTGGAAAATGAAAGGTGATATCTGATAGGTTGCTCTGGGCAACTAAACCAGTTGTACTTTACACCAGTTTGATAAATGACGCCCTATATATTTTTTTAAGGTGTGCAACTTTATTTTATTGTGTTTTAACATTTCTGTCTGCAGGTTAGGAACTTATGTTATATGATAACCAGGCGTGAAAAGATGAAACACTCCATGTGTCAACTTGATGAGCAAATTTTCCAGCTGCAGATGAAACTCATTGAGAAAGACCTTTGCCACGGTAAGGAAGAGAAGCCAAAAACATTAAGTTATGTAATATTTTGTGTACTTTACCTTCAAAAATGTATAATCACATTGAAAGACTGTACTGTGTGCCTGTAGTAATGAAGCCATAAATCATTACAGTTGTGTTTTATGTATTCATCTTAAACAAGCGGTCTTATTTTTCCTGCATTCTTCAGTCTTTCCTTTACACATATATTATTTTTTGAACTGGATAGAGATTTTCAGGTGCTTATAAAGAGTATCAGCCATGGCATCACTGTCATTGGAATTTCACTGATCATATTTCAGATGTTGATGTATAGAAATAGCATGTGCAAAACTCTGTTTTACAGTTGCATCCTGTAAGAAAAACTGGCTGTGTACAAATACCTAATGGAATACTTCCTGTACTGATATGAAGATACACTGTATGAGGGTTTCTTCTCATTCCATTTTCAGGCTGTCATGGAACCTTCTCGTCTGAAGTCGCACGAGATTCTGGTTAATTTCTACTGTATGCATATCTGTGTATTGAAAAACAGTTTAAAATAGCAATCTGAACTGGGCTTTAGTAACGAGGTACCAGCCAGTACCAAAGCCCAGTTCGGAGTGCTATTTAACATTTTTTTTTCAACAGATATGCATACAGTAGGAAATAACAGATACATTATTAAAATGTAAGTATTTGAACGAATCAACTGCACATCTATGATCCAAAGGTCGATTCGGTCAAACCTAGCTATAGAGGTTCAAGAAATATCCACTGCGGTTGCTTGCTATTTCCTACATCTCCTTCCCATGTTTGGATGGTAATTACAGATATCAGATGCCAAGTTTATATATTATTTTTTATTTCCCTGAAAATTGCATCTGGTGTATTGGCATAAGCCTTTGGCAGGCCCATGGCTTCTAGATCTGGAGCCTCATGTTTGCATTTAGAAAGGTAAACTGTGATTTGGTCACAACAAACAAAGCATTCTCAAGGAAGATTTTGTCCACCTCTAGGCCCCAACCCTGTTTGTACACAATAAAAGATGGGGTTTTTTTACATTTTAGTATTTTTTAACTAAATAGAAAAAAGCCAAGTTTGCATCTTATCTGACAGGTTTTGTGGCTATGAAACAGGCGTTTAAAATGTTAATTGTTGTCATTTCAGAAGACAGGCTGGATTTGGAGCACGGCTGCTAACATGTTCATCTCCTAGGTGTATAGTTAAGCTCTATTCACACTGCATCTTTCAAAAAATCTGCTTTTTTTACTTTGGTAGTCAGCTGGTGATGTATGCAATTGTATGCCAAAGAGCTGCATACTTTGGGCCTTAAAGGGAACCTGTCACCTGGATTTTGGGTATAGAGCTGAGGACATGGGTTGCTAGATGGCCGCTAGCACATCTGCAATATACATTCCCCATAGCTCTGTGTGCTTTTATTGTGTAAAAAAATACAATTTGATACATATGCAAATTAACCTGAGATGAGTCAGAGCTTGAAAATATGACTCTTCTCTGGTCACACAAGTAAGATATGACTCTTATGTTAATTTGCATAAAAGAATAATACTTATTGAATTTGTCTGCAAATGAAATTAAAAGTGTAATTTATATGTTTAGGGTAACACAATGAACATTTAGAAACACTCAGTGAGGGTAGCATAGTAGAGGTGACAGGTTCCCTTTAAGTTTGTCAGAGCATTCATATTTAAAGTCAACCGAGCAAGTGTTTGGACAACAGCTATTTGAAGTATATATCCCAGCTTTGGTTTTGGCTAACCAGGCCAGTAGTTATTAGGGTTCACTGAAAATAAAAAGGATGTAGCTAAATGTACATATATACATAGTTAATACGGTTGAAAAAAGACATAAGTCCATCAAGTTCAACCAAGGGATAGGTGGGGACGCGAATCCCAGAAGGAAGTGAGACTCAGATTTCTACACATTTTCATAAGCATCATTATCATTTACTTTTAAGAATTCATTTCAACCCTTTTTAAAACTGTCCACTGCTCATGCTGTGACCGTGTCTTGAGGAAGTCTATTCCACAGATTCACAGTTCTTACAGTAAAGAAGCTTTGACGCTTCCCCCAGTTCCCCCTTGTCTTTTGAGGCCATTTTACATGGAAGAGCTCTTCAGCATATTTTTTGTATGCTCAAAAAAACCGAAAACACCGAAGTGTTAGTGGCTCACCAGTCCTCCTGATGGATAGGTGCACACCCCTTAGCACCCCCTGTGCTAGAGTAAGACTGAAGGTAGAGTAATTGAACTGGATAGGGGGCACTCTATATTTGGCCGCACATGTACTGTATATGGTATTAAAATGATTTATTATCACAGATTTGTATAAAATCTGCAAAAAACAATAATAAACAATTAAAAAAAAGGGCAATGGAAAGGCAATAAGACCCGACAATGTCAATAAAAGCAGCAGAATGTCTATCTTTTTGGTTGTATCACTAATAGATACCCGGCATAGAATTTTCACATTTGAATCGGGATTTCATAAGTATCAAATCCAAAAATCTCCTTAGGATATGGTTATCCTTAGGATTTGGGACTTTGCTATGCAAAGTCCCAATTGGCATATGAATCGCGGTACTTTTGCTGTGTAAAGTTCCAATTAACATATGAATCACGGTGGGTATCGATATTGTCTAGTAATATAAACTATCTCTTACCCACCTTTACTCACAGTGGGTAGTTAGATGTCCTGTTTATTTGGGCGTCCTGTGTGAAATAAAATCGCACATATAGCGAGGTTCTCACCATGATACTTAGACTGTCCAGGGTATATTATTGCAGGACCTGTGGCGTCCCACGTGGTCTGCAATATCCCTGGTGATCGGTCACCTGACTATCACGTGACTCTGAATAGGAGCGTGTCTTTGGTGCCGAATCAAACGGCTGGTGTTTCAGCTAGAAATAAGGAGTCTTGCGCTCTTTTTCTCTCAGGTTGTCCTTATAGCAGTATATTTCCTTTTCTTTTCTTTTCCTTTTGTCTTTTCGACCCTCACTGTTCAGTACCAGACGCGTTTCAGGGTTAAAGTTACCCCTTCCTCAGTGGCTGAACAGTGAGTGTGAGCAATAGCCTTTTTATAGGGCAACTATCAACTAAGTGTTGCATTCTGGGACAGTGAGGGTCTCTTTGAAAAAGTGGATGCTGGTTCTCAGTATTAAGAGAATCCAGGATTTGTATAAGAATTATAATGTTGACATCTTGGAATAAAAAATGTCGCAAGAAGAGCGATAGTTATGTCCTATTTTCAAAGAACACATCATAGTCAATAAATCGCACATGTGTTTCTCAAATCGCACATGCGTCTTTATATTTAGAGCGATAGTTATGTCCTATTTTCAAAAAGACACATCATGAACAATAATTTGCATACATATTTTCCAAATCGCACATGCGATTTTGTATTCAGAGCGATAATCATGTCATGTTTTTCAAATCGCAAGTGCGTTTTTCATGCGTTTTTCAAAACGCACCTGCGTTTTCCATATATTTTTTCCAAGGTTTCTTTTTCAACCATATAGTATCATAAAGTAAAATAGAATAAAATAAAATACATCTTTCAAACCAACCTTACTTTGTATACATTACAACAGTAGTACATAGTAATGAAATGAAGTTTATGTTATATTCATTGGTGTATTCTATGTTGTTTTCATTAATATATTCGTTATTATATTCCAGCAAAAAAGTCTACTTGTTGAAACGTCGCTTTCTAGCAAATGGAATCGCACATGCGTTTTATTTGGTATCATATTCCTGTGTCTATATATATATATAAGAATAGGATATATAAAGGAATTGTTAAAAAATAGTAAAAGTTTTTTGCTAAAAACTTATTGCTAAAAAAAAAAAAAAAAGTTAAATTTTTGGGTTAAAAAAGAAGATTCCTTCCCTGTGACAAAAAATGACTTTTTCAGCATGTGTTCTATAGCTGATGAAACCGCATATATGTTATCCATGCATCAAATAGAAGATCATGTTCAGTCTCCAAATTGAATTGGCAGTTTTCAAAATATAGAGGCTAGGAATCATACTTTATATGTACCCTTTTGACATATGTATGGGAATTGATCCTATATGTAATATTGTGTGTAATATAATGGGGAGATAGGGGTAGGCACGTCCAGGAGTAGAGATCTGGGTGCTAGAAATTAGCCAGACCCAGATGTCTCGTCTCGAACGTGCGCCCTTGTTAATCATTAATTATAGAAATCCCAATAACTCCATTTCACTATTAAGACCCCTAGTGATAATAGTGTCAAACTCAAATATCCTTCTAGACATTTGGGCAATGAGGTCTCCCCCCCACCCACGGTTTCTTTATTTTCTCTATTGCCATATATTTAAGTGTAGAGGGGTCACAATTATGCACTTCTTTATAGTGCTTGGATAGAGAGTGCAACTCATATCCTTTTTTTATATTTAAAATGGGTTGCTAGATGGCCGCTAGAACATCCGCAATACCCAGTCCCCATAGCTCTTTGCTTTTATTGTGTAAAAAAAAAAAAATTTATACATGTGGAAATTAACCTGAGATGAGTCAGAGCTTGAAAATATGACTCTTCTCTGGTCACACAAGTAAGATATGACTCTTTTATGTTAATTTGCATAAAAGGCAGGAAGTGCAAAAATCCATAATACTTATTGAATTCGTCTGCAAATGAAATTAAAAGTGTAATTTATATGTTTAGGGTAACACAATGAACATTTAGAAACACTCAGTGAGGGTAGCATAGTAGAGGTGACAGGTTACCTTTAAGTTTGTCAGAGCATTCATATTTAAAGTCAACCGAGCAAGTGTTTGGACAACAGCTATTTGAAGTATATAGCCAGCTTTAGTTTTGGCTAACCAGGCCAGTAGTTATTAGGGTTCACTGAAAATAAAAAGGATGTAGCTAAATGTACATAGTTACATAGTTAATACGGTTGAAAAAAGACATAATTCCATCAAGTTCAACCAAGGGATAGGTGGGGACGCGAATTCCAGAAGGAAGTGAGACTCAGATTTCTACACGTTTTCATAAGCATCAATATCATTTACTTTTAAGAATTCATTTCAACCCTTTTTAAAACTGTCCACTGCTCCTGCTGTGACCGTGTCTTGAGGAAGTCTATTCCACAGATTCACAGTTCTTACAGTAAAGAAGCTTTGACGCTTCCCCCAGTTCCCCCTTGTCTTCTGAGGCCATTTTACATGGAATAGCTCTTCAGTATATTTTTTGTATGGCCCATTTATATATTTGTATAGGTTAACCACCTCAGCCCCCCTAGCTTAAACACCCTTAATGACCAGGCCACTTTTTACACTTCTGCACTACTCTACTTTCACCGTTTATTGCTCGGTCATGCAACTTACCACCCAAATGAATTTTACCTACTTTTCTTCTCACTAATAGAGCTTTCATTTGGTGGTATTTCATTGCTGCTGACATTTTTACTTTTTTTTGTTATTAATCAAAATTTTTGTAAAAAAATGACATTTTTCACTTTCAGTTGTAAAATCTTTCAAAAAAAAAGACATCCATATATAAATTTTTCTCAAAATTTATTGTTCTACATGTCTTTGATAAAAAAAAAATGTTTGGGTAAAAAAAAAATGGTTTGGGTAAAAGTTATAGCGTTTACAAACTATGTGTTTACAAAAATGTGAATTTCCGCTTTTTGAAGCAGCTCTGACTTTCTGAGCACCTGTCATGTTTCCTGAGGTTCTACAATGGCCAGACAGTACAAACACCCCACAAATGACCCCATTTCGGAAAGTAGACACCCTAAGGTATTCGCTGATGGGCATAGTGAGTTCATAGAACTTTTTATTTTTTGTCACAAGTTAGCAGAAAATGATGATTTTTTATTTTTTTTTCTTACAAAGTCTCATATTCCACTAACTTGTGACAAAAAATAAAAACTTCCATGAACTCACTATGCCCATCACGAAATACCTTGGGGTGTCTTCTTTCCAAAATGGGGTCACTTGTGGGGTAGTTATACTGCCCTGGCATTCTAGGGGCCCAAATGTGTGGGAAGTAGTTTGAAATCAAAATGGGTAAAAAATGACCTGTGAAATCCTAAAGGTGCTCTTTGGAATGTGGGCCCCTTTGCCCACCTAGGCTGCAAAAAAGTGTCATACATCTGGTATCGCCGTACTCAGGAGAAGTTGGTCAATGTGTTTTGGGGTGTCATTTTACATATACCCATGCTGGGTGAGAGAAATATCTCGGTCAAATGCCAACTTTGTATAAAAAAATGGGAAAAGTTGTCTTTTGCCGAGATATTTCTCTAACCCAGCATGGGTATATGTAAAATGACACCCCAAAACACATTGACCAACTTC
The DNA here is from genome assembly GCF_905171765.1 of Bufo bufo. Lineage (NCBI taxonomy): Eukaryota > Metazoa > Chordata > Amphibia > Anura > Bufonidae > Bufo > Bufo bufo. The sequence continues at coordinate 341,325,004 of NC_053389.1, forward strand.
TCCTGAGTACGGCGATACCAGATGTGTGACACTTTTTTGCAGCCTAGGTGGGCAAAGGGGCCCACATGTCCGTGTTTTGCGGATCCACAAAACACATACGGACGTCTGAATAGAGCCTTACAGGGGGGTGATCAATGACAGGGGGGGTGATCAGGGAGTCTATATGGGGTGATCACCCCCCTGTCATTGATGACCCCCCTGTCATTGATGACCCCCCTGTAAGGCTCCATTCAGACGTCCATATGTGTTTTGCGGATCCGATCCATGTATCCGTGGATCCATAAAAAACATACGGACGTCTGAATGGAGCCTTACAGGGGGGTGATCAATGACAGGGGGGTGATCAGGGAGTCTATATGGGGTGATCACCCCCCTGTCATTGATCACCCCCCTGTAAGGCTCCATTCAGACGTCCGTATGTGTTTTGCGGATCCGATCTGTGGATCCGTAAAAAACATACGGACGTCTGAATGGAGCCTGACAGGGGGGTGATCAATGACAGGGGGGTGATCAGGAAGTCTATATAGGGTGATCAGGGGTTAATAAGTGACAGGGGGGGTGTAGTGTAGTGGTGTTTGGTGCTACTTATTACTGAGCTGCCTGTGTCCTCTGGTGGTCGATCCAAGCAAAAGGGACCACCAGAGGACCAGGTAGCAGGTATATTAGACGCTGTTATCAAAACAACGTCTAATATACCTGTTAGGTGTTAAAAAAATCGCATCCCCAGCCTGCCAGCGAACGATCGCCGCTGGCAGGCTGGAGATCCACTCGCTTACTTGCCGATCCTGTGAACGCGCGCGCCTGTGTGCGCGCGTTCACAGAAAATCTCGCGTCTCGCGAGATGACACATATATGCGTGACTGTGCCTGCAGCTGCCGCCTCCGGAACGCGATCCTGCGTTAGGCGGTTAATCATGTCTCCCTATAGATATCTCTTCTCAAGACTAAAATAGAATTATTTTAATCTTGCTTCATAACTAAGACCCTTCATGCCTCTTATCAGTTTAGTTGATCTCCCCTTGTACATTTTCCAGTTCCAAAACATCCTTTCTATGGACTGGTGCCCAGAACTGAACTGCATATTCAAGATGAGGCTGCACCAACGCTTTGTAAAGTGGTAGTATTACGTGCCTGCCTCGTGAGTCCATGCCTTTTCTAATACATGACCATATCCTGGTAGCCTTAGAAGCAGCTGATTGACATTGTATGCTGTTATTTAATCTACGATCTATAAGGACACCCAATCCTTCTCTACAAGTGACTCCCCCAGTGTTACATCCCCTAGGACAAATGAAACACAGAGATTACTACTACCCAGATGCATAACTTTACATTTATCCACACTGAACCTCATTTGCCAAATTCATGTCCAATCACTCAGAGTTTCCAAGTCAGCTTGTAGTTTTTAGACATCTTCCTTAGACTGCACAGTTCTACATAGCTTAGTGTCATCTGCAAAAATAGAAATGGTGCTATTAATCCCATTTTCAATATCATTAATAAATACATTAAATAATAGAGAACGCAGCACTGAACCTTGGGGTACACCACTTAGAAACCTGCGACCATTCTGAATAGGAATCATTTACCACAACTCTCTGGACACGGCCCTTCAGACAGTTTTCAGTCCAATTACAGACTATACTTTTCCAATCCTATAGACATTATTTTACCTATTAAACGTCTGAGGGACAGTATCAAAAGCCTTTGCATAATCCAGAAACACTACATCCACAGCAGCCCATCTGTCCATGCTTCTACTCACCTCCTCATAAAAACAAATCAAGTTAGTCTGACAACTTCTGTCCTTGGTAAACCCATGCAGATATTATTTACAGTCACATACTGTCACGACGGGGAGTGGGGGAAACCCCCCACCGTGCGGTGTCAAAGGGTAAAGGGGATCAGCCTGGCCAAAAGGAGTAATAAGAGAGCAGGTCACCTCCTACCGCGTCCCTAATCCTCTCCCTGACTCTTCACTGTATGAGCGGACCCCGATGGTAGGATGACTCATACTCAGGATTCCTAGAAACCCTAAGTCACCCTGGTAATCCCTCACTTAGGAGCAGGGGAGAGACAACCTGTTCATCCCAGTCATGGAGGAACAGGAGTCTCTATCTGAGGCCAGGCTGCAAGGAGAGAGGAACACATACAGCTATAAGGAGATGGCAGGTAAGTGAAACCAGTAACACACTTACCTGCCACAGACACACTGACTGGAACCCGTGCACAAGTGCTGGTGTCCACACCAACATTACAAGGACACCGCACACAGGAACCCAGGACACTCATAGCTGCAATAAACGTGAGACACCATAAGAACATCAATGACCACAAGGATGGCCCTCACAGGACAGATGGAATATAAAGACCAGGAGGATAGCTCCAGCATACACCATGGCTGGAGTACCCCTCAGCTTCAGGCATCCAGCAGAGGCTAAATAGCCCAAGCGTGTAGCTAACATGCGTGGCAACCATGTCACGGCAATCACCCAGAAGGTCGAGACACTGCCACCGCATGCACACACAGCAACACGTTGCCGCCGGCAACCGCAAGTGTAGCAACAGTGTCACAGCGCACACCATAGGCCGTGATACTCCCACCCCTCAAAGCCCCCCCCCCCCCAAAAAAGAACAAAACAACACCCAAAAAACAACAGGACGGGGGGTGTAGGGGAAAGTAAAAGGATCAGCGTCAGAGCAAGGATGTCTCTCTAAGACTGCCGCCAGCCCCTGGAACAACAAACAGGAACCAGGGCACCAGCCACCAAACAGCCCAGAGAAACCGCACTGAACGCTGCGTCCACCTCAGACACGGGTCACAGCAGGTCGCTGCCGGCTTGCATCCCCAACCAGCACACAGCCAGTACACCAAGGAATGCATCCAGCACACAACACATGCACCTGAACCACTGAGGAATGGACGAGGAGGGACGCAAACACCAGTGACGGTTCACACCAACTGTCACAGGGAACCGCACTGTTAACAACGTCTCACCTTTCACCCTCCCTCCAGAGGATAAGCATGTGCGCCAGAAAATGGCAGGCGACACATGCTGGGCCCTCTTCCGAAGGCTCCAAGCAAGGAGCCTTTGTGGTCATACTGTCACGATGGGGAGTGGGGGAAACCCCCCACCGTGCGGTGTCAAAGGGTAAAGGGGATCAGCCAGGCCAAAAAGGTGTGATGAGGGAGCAGGTCACCTCCTACCGCGTCCCTAATCCTCTCCCTGACTCCTCACCGTATGAGCGGACCCCGATGGTAGGACGACTAGAAACCCTAAGTCGCCCTGGTAATCCCTCACTTAAGAGCAGGGGAGAGAAAACCTGTTCATCCCAGTCATGGAGGAACAGGAGTCTCTATCTGAGGCCAGGCTACAAGGAGAGGGGAACACATACAGCTATAAGGAGATGGCAGGTAAGTGAAACCAGTAACACACTTACCTGCCACAGACACACTGACTGGAACCCGTGCGCTAGTGTCCACACAAACATTAAAAGGACACAGCACACACCACAAACCACACAGGAACCCAGGTCACCCATAGCTGCAATAAACATGAGACACCATAAGAACATCTATGACCACAAGGGTGGGCCTCACTGGACAGATGGACTATGAAGACCAGGAGGATAGCTCCAGCTCTAACCATGGCTGGAGTACCCCTCAGCTTCAGACATCCAGCAGAGGCTAAATAGCCCAAGCAGCCACACCCACACACACATAAATCCAGTGTTAACAAAACACTAGGAAGGGAGTTAACCCTTCCAACACCAGGCAAGGGAAGGAAGCAACTTAAATGGGAAGTGCACACACAAGCATAGAAAGCTACACGTTCAACAACATGCGTGGCAACCATGTCACGGCAATCACCCAGAAGGCCGAGACACTGCCACCGCATGCACACACAGCAACACGTTGCCGCGGGCAACTGCAAGTGTAGCAACAGTGTCACAGCGCACACCGTAGGCCGTGACACATACTCCTGTATATAGTCCCTTTAACAGTTCTTCAAACATTTTTCCCACAACAGAACTAACTGGTGTATAATTACCTGTGGAGGACCTAGATGCCTTTTTGAATATGGGAAGCACACTTGCCTTGCACCAGTCACTTGACACTGTACCAGTACCTAGAGAGTCTTTAAAACATTTTAACAGGGGCACAGCAATGACTCTTTAAGAACTTTTGGGTGTAATCCATCTGGACCCTGGAGCCTTGTTCACATTTACATTTACCTTATTTTACTTAGCTTGGACCATATCTACAGTTAGCCAGTTTAGTATATTACTGGATCAACTAACAGCCCTGGCACCACAAATATCAGCTCCTTTCTCTTCTTTGGTATATACAGTCGTGGTCAAAAGTTTTGAGAATTACACAAATATTAGTTTTCACAAAGTTTGCTGCTAAACTGCTTTTAGATCTTTTTTTCAGTTGTTTCTGTGATGTAGTGAAATATAATTACACGCACTTTATACGTTTCAAAGGCTTTTATCGACAATTACATGACATTTATGCAAAGAGTCAGTATTTGCAGTGTTGGCCCTTCTTTTTCAGGACCTCTGCAATTCGACTGGGCATGCTCTCAATCAACTTCTGGGCCAATTCCTGACTGATAGCAACCCATTCTTTCATAATCACTTCTTGGAGTTTGTCAGAATTAGTGGGTTTTTGTTTGTCCACCCGCCTCTTGAGGATTGACCACAAGTTCTCAATGGGATTAAGATCTGGGGAGTTTCCAGGCCATGGACCCAAAATGTCAACGTTTTGGTCCCCGAGCCACTTAGTTATCACTTTTGCCTTATGGTACGGTGCTCCATCGTGCTGGAAAATGCATTGTTCTTCACCAAACTGTTGTTGGATTGTTGGAAGAAGTTGCTGTTGGAGGGTGTTTTGGTACCATTCTTTATTCATGGCTGTGTTTTTGGGCAAAATTGTGAGTGAGCCCACTCCCTTGGATGAGAAGGAACCCACACATGAATGGTCTCAGGATGCTTTACTGTTGGCATGACACAGGACTGATGGTAGCGCTCACCTTTTCTACTCCGGACAAGCCTTTTTCCAAATGCCCCAAACAATCGGAAAGAGGCTTCATCGGAGAATATGACTTTGCCCCAGTCCTCAGCAGTCCATTCACCATACTTTCTGCAGAAGATCAATCTGTCCCTGATGTTTTTTTTGGAGAGAAGTGGCTTCTTTGCTGCCCTTCTTGACACCAGGCCATCTTCCAAAAGTCTTCGCCTCACTGTGCGTGCAGATGCGCTCACACCTGCCTGCTGCCATTCCTGAGCAAGCTCTGCACTGGTGGCACTCCGATCCCGCAGCTGAATCCTCTTTAGGAGATGATCCTGGCGCTTGCTGGACTTTCTTGGACGCCCTGAAGCCTTCTTAACAAGAATTGAACCTCTTTCCTTGAAGTTCTTGATGATCCTATAAATTGTTTATTGAGGTGCAATCTTAGTAGCCACAATATCCTTGCCTGTGAAGCCATTTTTATGCAACCCAATGATGGCTGCACGCGTTTCTTTGCAGGTCACCATGGTTAACAATGGAAGAACAATGATTTCAAGGATCACCCTCCTTTTAACATGTCAAGTCTGCCATTTTAACCCAATCAGCCTGACATAATGATCTTCAGCCTTGTGCTCGTCAACATTCTCACCTGAGTTAACAAGACGATTACTGAAATGATCTCAGCAGGTCCTTTAATGACAGCAATGAAATGCAGTGGAAAGGTTTTTTTGGGATTAAGTTAATTTTCATGGCAAAGAAGGACTATGCAATTCATCTGATCACTCTTCATAACATTCTGGAGTATATGCAAATTGCTATTATAAAAACTTAAGCAGCAACTTTTCCAATTTCCAATATTTATGTAATTCTCAAAACTTTTGGCCACGACTGTACAGAGCCAAAAAAAAACATTTAGTAACTCTGCTTTTTCCTTATCTTCAGTGACTATCCCTCCTGTTATTTAGGGGACCTACCCGCTCAGACCTTGGTTTTCAGCATTTATTTATTTAAAGAATTTTTGGGGATTTGTTTTGCTCTTTTTCCACCTGCTGTTCATTTTGTCTTTTTGCAGATTTTATCTCCTTTTTACAGACACCTCAGATTTGTATCTTTTAAATGCCCTTTTTTGTAATTTATTGCCCTTATACCATAGCTGTAAGCCAAGGGGGGTTTACGTTTAGCAGTTTATACTTGTTACCCGCAGGAATGCATTTTGTAGTGTAATTACTCAATTTGGATTTAAAGCTCTCCCATTTATCCTCTGTATTATTATGTGATTGTATCTGCTCCCAGTCTATGCCCTGAAATGGTTCCCTCAACCCAGGGAAATTGGTCTTTTTAAAATTCAGTTTTCTTGCTCTCTGAGTCTCAGATTTTGCTTTTTATAGTTCGGGGGGAACATAATTAAATTGTGGTCACTATTAACTAGTGTTTCTTGAACAGTAACATTTCCAACAAGCTCTGCATCATTAGAAATTACCAGATCCAACAGAGCATCACCCTTAAGGCTCATTCACACGCAATGCACGGGCAACTTCCGTGGGGCAGGCGCATGGGGATTGCAGACCCATTCAGTTGAATGGGTCCGCGATCCCTCCGTTCCGCAAAAAGATAGAGCATGTTCTATCTTTTTGCGTTGCGGAGGCACGGAACGGAACCCCAGAAAGCACTCCGTAGTGCTTCCGTAGTGTTCCGTTCCGTGCTTCCGTTCCGCATCTCCGGATTTGCGGACCCATTGAAATGAATGGGTCCGCATCCGTGATGCGGAATGACAACGGAATGGTGCCCGTGTATTACGGATCCGCAAATGCGATCCGCAATACGGGCACTGGACACCAACGTTCGTGTGAACGAGCCCTTAGTGTGATCTTCTATCAACTAGCCCATAAAGTGGTCCTGCAGCAAGTTGAGGAATCTTCTCCCCTTTGCAGTTGAGACAGAACCATGACCCCAGTCAATGTCTGAAAAGCTAAAATCTCCCATTATGACTATTGTACCAGCCTGTGCAGTCCGCTCTGTTTGGTTATACAGTTGAACTTCTATCTCCTCTATGATGTAAGGGGGTCTATAGATTGCACCCAGTGTTATTTTCTGTGTTTATATGCCTTTGTATTTCCACCCATAAGGTTTCAACATCATCCTCACCCACAATTGCCTCTTTCACCCCCCCCCCCCCCCCCTTTCATATCACTCCTCGCTTACAGGCACACGCCACCGCCTTTTCTATTGACCCTGTCTTTCCTAAATAGTGTAAAACCCTGAATATTAATAGCCCATTTATATGAAGAGTCCAACCATGTCTCAGCCACACAGTGTCGGACTGGGGTACCTAGGGCCCACCAGTAAAATTTATTTTGGGGCCCACCGTATGGATACATTCAAATATAATAAATAATCGAACACGTTTTTTATATGAACATAGGCTGGTTGAGGTGCTATACATTGAATATATGTATGTAGTGCAGTAAATCTAATGTGTTATGTGCCACTTGTGCAGGGGTTTGGAGACTAGGGGCCCACCTTGCTCAGGGGCCCACCAGGGGATTCCCCTGTACCCCTGTGGGCCAGTCAGAGCCTGCAGCCACACCAACACTACATCTATGTGTTCCTCTAGTACCATGGCCTCCAGCTCTCCCATTTTGCTTGATAGACTTGTGGCATTTTTGAAAATACATTTTAAATTATTATCTATTCCCTTATTAGTATGAAAGCCTGCCCTTCCCCCATATCCTAGTTTAAAAGTTCCTTGAGCTAACCTAACCATTCTTTCCCCCAGAGCAGCTGCACCCTCCCCATTAAGGTGCAGCCCATCCCTACTGTAGAGCCTGTAGCAAGGGGGGTTCTCTATGAACCCAAACCCTTCTTTCTTGCACCAGCTTCTGAGCCACTTATTTAACTCCCTAAGCTCCCACTGTCTCTCTAGTGACACTCATGGCACTGGTAGTATTTCTGAAAACACTACCTTGGAGGTCCTGGACTTGAGACTCTCTCCTAGTTCCCTAAAATCATTTTAAGGACCTTCTATCTCCCCCTGACTTTGTCATTGGTACCAATATGGACCATGACCGCCGGGTCTTCCTCACCTATCAATCTGTCTATCTGATCTGCAATATGCCGCACACAAGCACCCAGAAGAAAACACACTGTTCGTCATTCACGGTCTCGGAGACAGATGACCCTATTTGTCCACCTAATAATAGAGTCCCCTATCACTAGCACCTGCCTGACCTTTGCATCACTCCTTTCCCCATCCTTCCTGCAGGGGGCATCCTCCTAGTTGCTAGGAGAAACGCCCTTCTGCAGTGTTGCTTGCCCTGGGGTTTTGTCCCTAATATCAGCCAAACAGGCATATTTTCTAAGATGTTCCAGCTCAGGACTAGCCTCCCCCTTCTTCCTACATTAACCCAACTGCTGAGGTGATAGTCCTGATCTTGTCCTCCTCCTCCCACCTCCATTTCACTGACCCCAGTCAGTGCCTGCACAGTGAGGTCAAAGCCTCTCTCCAGGTTTGCAATGCCCCGGCCCGAAGTATTTCAAGCTGCTTATTTACAGTTGATCCAAGATATGGACTTCCAAATATGCAACAAGCTTGCTTCTAGTGCAAATGTATTCACCCTCAAATGGCTCTTCAAGGCATGCATACATTGCACAGGACACACACTTAGCAATTTTCCATGGAGCACATGTTTAAATGGGGATGAATAGTAAAGAAAGAAAACAGTAAATATGAGTTAAGATTTAGGCCCTGTCTGCTGTAGTTGGAGAACTTGCTAGAATCAAGCAAACAACACACATAGAAAATCCATCAAATATTAGGGGCACACTTATTAAGACCTGCATTTTAGACGGCGGAATCAATAATTGGCCATTATTGATTCCGCTACCACGGACCACAACGGAATTCGGAATCCATATCGGGATTCTCCGCTAACCGGAAGCCGAACTTTAGACGCCGTACTTAACAGAAGTTCGCTCAACACTATTCGTCACATATTGTACTTCATGACACTGGTAAAATGAAGTAAAAAAAATTCATTTTAATTTATAAAAAAATACCAAATTTACCCCAAAAATTTTAAAAAATTGCAAATTTCCAAGTTTCAATTTCTCTACTTCTATAATACATAGTAATAACTCCAAAAATAGTTATTACTTTACATTCCCCATATGTCTACTTCATGTTTGGATCATTTTGGGAATGATATTTTATTTTTTGGGGATGTTACAAGGCTTAGAAGTTTAGAAGCAAATCTTGGATTTTTTATTTTTTTAAAATTTTCAAAAACCAAATTTTTAGGGACCAGTAAAGGTCTACACCCCTCAAGGTATTCAAAACTGATTTTACAAACGTTGTTAACCCTTTAGGTGTTCCACAAGAATTAATGGAAAATAGAGATCCAATTTCAAAATTTCACTTTTTTTGGCAGATTTTCCATTTTAATTATTTTTTTCCAGTTACAAAGCAAGGGTTAACAGCCAAACCAAACTCAATATTTATGTCCCTGATCTGTAGTTTACAGAAACACCCCATATGTGGTCGTAAACTACTGTACGGGCACACGGCAGGGCGCAGAAGGAAAGGGATGACATACGGTTTTTGGAAGGCAGATTTTGCTGGACTGTTTTTTTTTACACCATATCCCATTTGAAGCCCCCCTGATGCAACCCTAGAGTAGAAACTCCATAAAAGTGACCCCATCTAAGAAACTACACCCCTCAAGGTATTCAAAACAGATTTTACAAACGTCGTTAACCCTTTAGGTGTTCCACAAGAGTTATTGGCAAATGGAGATGAAATTTCAGAATTTCAATTTTTTGGCAAATTTTCCATTTTAATCCATTTTTCCCAGTAACAAAGCAAAGGTTAACAGCCAAACAAAACTCTATATTTATGTCCCTGATCTGTAGTTTACAGAAACACCCCATATGTGGTCGTAAACTACTGTACGGGCACACGGCAGGGCGCAGAAGGAAAGGAATGACATACGGTTTTTGGAAGGCAGATTTTGCTGGACTGTTTATTTTGACACCATGTCCCATTTGAAGCCCCCCTGATGCAACCCTAGAGTAGAAACTCCATAAAAGTGACCCCATCTAAGAAACAACACCCCTCAAGGTATTTAAAACAGATTTTACAAACATCGTTAACCCTTTAGGTGTTCCACAAGAGTTATTGGCAAATGGAGATGAAATTTCAGAATTTCAATTTTTTGGCAAATTTTCCATTTTAATCCATTTTTCCCAGTAACAAAGCAAAGGTTAACAGCCAAACAAAACTCTATATTTATGGCCCTGATTCTGTAGTTTACAGAAACACCCCATATGTGGTCGTAAACAGCTGTACCGGCACACGGCAGGGCGCAGAAGGAAAGGAATGCCATATGGTTTTTGGAAGTCAGGTTTTGCTGGACTGTTTTTTTTGACACCATGTCCCATTTGAAGCCCCCCTGATGCACCCCTAGAGTAGAAACTCCAAAAAAGTGGCCCCATTTTAGAAACTACGGGATAGGGTGGCAGTATTGTTGGTACTAGTTTAGGGTACATATGATTTTTGGTTGCTCTATATTACACTTTTTGTGAGGCAAGATAACAAGAAATAGCAGTTTTGGCACCGTTTTTATTTTTTGTTATTTACAACATTCATCTGAGTGGTTAGGTCATGTGATATTTTTATAGAGCCGGTTGATACGGACGCGGCGATACCTAATATGTATACTTTTTTTATTTATGTAAGTTTTAAAATATGGCAATACCATACGCAAATACAGGGAGTGCAGAATTATTAGGCAAGTTGTATTTTTGAGGATTAATTTTATTATTGAACAACAACCATGTTCTCAATGAACCCAAAAAACTCATTAATATCAAAGCTGAATATTTTTGGAAGTAGTTTTTTGTTTGTTTTTAGTTTTAGCTATTTTAGGGGGATATCTGTGTGTGCAGGTGACTATTACTGTGCATAATTATTAGGCAACTTAACAAAAAACAAATATATACCCATTTCAATTATTTATTTTTACCAGTGAAACCAATATAACTTCTCAACATTCACAAATATACATTTCTGACATTCAAAAACAAAACAAAAACAAATCAGTGACCCATATAGCCACCTTTCTTTGCAAGGACACTCAAAAGCCTGCCATCCATGGATTCTGTCAGTGTGTTGATCTGTTCACCATCAACATTGCGTGCAGCAGCAACCACAGCCTCCCAGACACTGTTCAGAGAGGTGTACTGTTTTCCCTCCTTGTAAATCTCACATTTGATGATGGACCACAGGTTCTCAATGGGGTTCAGATCAGGTGAACAAGGAGGCCATGTCATTAGATTTTTTTCTTTTATACCCTTTCTTGCCAGCCACGCTGTGGAGTACTTGGACGCGTGTGATGGAGCATTGTCCTGCATGAAAATCATGTTTTTCTTGAAGGATGCAGACTTCTTCCAGAAACTGGCAGTAGGACTGGGAGTTGAGCTTGACTCCATCCTCAACCCGAAAAGGCCCCACAAGCTCATCTTTGATGATACCAGCCCAAACCAGTACTCCACCTCCACCTTGCTGGCGTCTGAGTCGGACTGGAGCTCTCTGCCCTTTACCAATCCAGCCACGGGCCCATCCATCTGGCCCATCAAGACTGACTCTCATTTCATCAGTCCATAAAACCTTAGAAAAATCAGTCTTGAGATATTTCTTGGCCCAGTCTTGACGTTTCAGCTTGTGTGTCTTGTTCAGTGGTGGTCGTCTTTCAGCCTTTCTTACCTTGGCCATGTCTCTGAGTATTGCACACCTTGTGCTTTTGGGCACTCCAGTGATGTTGCAGCTCTGAAATATGGCCAAACTGGTGGCAAGTGGCATCTTGGCAGCTGCACGCTTGACTTTTCTCAGTTCATGGGCAGTTATTTTGCGCCTTGGTTTTTCCACACGCTTCTTGCGACCCTGTTGACTATTTTGAATGAAACGCTTGATTGTTGGATGATCACGCTTCAGAAGCTTTGCAATTTTAAGAGTGCTGCATCCCTCTGCAAGATATCTCACTATTTTTGACTTTTCTGAGCCTGTCAAGTCCTTCTTTTGACCCATTTTGCCAAAGGAAAGGAAGTTGCCTAATAATTATGCACACCTGATATAGGGTGTTGATGTCATTAGACCACACCCCTTCTCATTACAGAGATGCACATCACCTAATATGCTTAATTGGTAGTAGGCTTTCGAGCCTATACAGCTTGGAGTAAGACAACATGCATAAAGAGGATGATGTGGTCAAAATACTCATTTGCCTAATAATTCTGCACGCAGTGTAGTAACAGATAACATATAACAACTCCAAACTCTTCTTAGGTCACAGGTCACATTGTCTAGTTCCATAAGCGGTGAGATATATATGACTTCCTTTTTCAAGCGAGTATATGTTGTCTGGTATGTCATACACATTAATTGTATACACTGTTTTTAGCACATGAATAGTGAGAGCATTTCGTATGTCAGTAGTACCCCCTTTCCCCACACCACAAACTTAGCTGGATCTTTATGTTTGGGTGTAGAAGTATACACGTACTCATGTAAATAACATATAAACTATGCAAAAATGTCAAAAATAAATTAAAGTTACTAGAGAGGTTACTAACTGTGGAATTTTTTATACCAATCTTGCCAAGGTTGCCATGTAGTTAAGTATCTGTCATGCGATAATGATTCCCAGCTTGTCAATTCTTCCAATTGGCAAATGTCTTGAACCCTGTTAACCCATTCCTGGACACTCTGCGTTTTATTTGATAGCCAGTATTTTGGTATTAATACTAGCTGGGCGCAGTTTTTGGGCGATTACCTTTGGTAGGGTATGATTTTTGCGGGATGAGATGACGGTTTTATTGGCACTATTTTGGGGTGCGTGTGACTTTTTGATCGCTTGCTATTACACTTTTTGTGATGTAATGTGACAAAAAATAGTTTATTTAGCAAAGTTTTTATTTAAAAATTTTTACGGTGTTCATCTGAGGGGTTAAGTCATGTAATATTTTTATAGAGCCGGTCGATACGAACGCGGCGATACCAAATATGTATACTTTTTTTTTATTTATGTAAGTTTTACACAATAACAGCTTTTTTAAAACAAAAAAAATGATGTTTTAGCGTCTCCATATTCTGAGCCATAGTTTTTTTTATTTTTTGGGCGATTGTCTCAGATAGGGGCTCATTTTTTGCGTGATGAGGTGATGGTTAGATTGGTACTATTTTAGTGGGCAAACTCCTTTTTGATCGCTTGCTGTTGTACTTTTTGTGATGTAAGGTGACATAAAAATGGTTTATTTAGCACAGTTTTTATTTTTTACGGTGTTCATCTGAGGGGTTAGGTCATGTGATATGTTTATAGAGCCGGTCGATACGGACGCAGCGATACCTAATATGTATACTTTTTTTTTTCCCCTATTTTTTACCAATTTTTTTAACTTTATTTGGGGGAAATTACGTTTTTGTTTTTATTTTTACTTGAAACTTTTAATTATTTTTTTAAGGGGAAAACCTTATTTTTTCAACTTTTTTTTTTAACTTTATTTTTTGTCCCACTTTGGGACTTGAACTTTTGGGGGTCTAATCCTTTACAATGCATTCCAATACTTCTGCATTGGAATCCATTGGCTGTATGAGTAATACTGTGTGTATTACTCATACAGCTTCCGGCCTGTGAGATCCAGGGGGCTGGATCTCACAGGCTCTTCACCGGAAGGCAGCGCGATGCCTTCCTTAGACATCGCTCTGCCTTCCATGCTATCGGGTCCTCCCCACAGCCGCATAGGGACCCGATGGCACCGCCTGCCGCCGCCGCAACCGCAGGTAAAAGCCGCAAACCGCAGGTTTGAATTGACCTGCGGTTTGCGGTGATCGCCGATAAGGGGGGGTCACATGAGCCTTCCCGGCGTTGTGACAGGATGCCCGCTGGATGATTTCAGTGGGCATCCTATTCCTATTAACCCCCGCCGCGCCGCAATCTACTTTTAAACTTAGGACGTACCGGTACGTCCTGAGTCCTTAAGGACTCGGCAAACATGGCGTACCGGTACGTCCTAAGTCCCTAAGGGGTTAAAGAGGACCTTTGACCACTTCTGACATCTGTTTTAATAGCTACACACATTTCCCATGTAATAACAGTTCAGGAACATCTATTCTTATGTCTATATGATGTGCCATTCCTCTGATATTTGTACTAGAAGTTATAAATGAATTGCTATTAGCCTTCAGTAAGGGTACAGAGGGGAAGTAACCAGTTGGGGGGTGTACCTGCACAGACTGACTCTATCCAATCGGTGCTGCCATTTTCAGACTGTGCAGGTACACACCCCCAACTTGTTACCTCCCCTCTGTACCCTTACTGCTAGCAATTCATTCATGACCTCTAGTAGAAATAATAAAGGAATGGCAGAACAAAGAGCCATAAGAATAGATGTTCCAGAATTGTTATTACATGTGGAATGCATGAAGCTAATAAAACAGGCATGTCAGAAGTGGTTAAAGGTCCTCTTTTACCCTTTCAGGACCCAGACATTTTTCACCTTAAGGGCCAGGCCATTTTAGCAAATCACTTGCTGTCACTTTATGTGGTGATAACTTTAAAACACTTTTACTTATCCAGGCCATTCTGAGCTTGTTTTCTCGTCACATATTATACTTCATGATACTCATAAATTTGAGTCAATATATTTCACCTTTTTTTTTTTATCGCAAATTTACCAAACATTTGGAAAAATTTGCAAATTTCTATTTCTCTACTTTTATAATAGATAGTAATACCTCAAAAAATAGTTATTACTTTACATTCCCCATATGATTCTTCATGTTTGGATCATTTTGAAAATTACATTTTATTTTTTTGGGACGTTAGAAGGCTTAGAAGTTTAGAAGCAAATCTTAAAATTTTAAAGAAAATTTCCAAAACCCAATTTTTTCAGGACCAGTTCATATTAGAAACCACCCATAAATCACCCCATTTTAGAAACTAAACCCCTCAAGCTATTCAAAACTGATTTTACGAACTTTGTTAACCCTTTAGGTGCCCCGCGAGTATTAAAGGATAATGGGAATGACATTTCAAAATTTCACTTTTTTTGCAGATTTTAAATTTTAATCTATATTTTCTGCAACACATTAAGGGTTAACAGCTAAACACAATTCAAAATCTATTACCCTTAATCTGGAGTTTACAGAAACACCCCATATGTGCTCAAAAACTGATGTATGGGCGCACAGCAGGCTACAGAGTGGAAGGAGCACCATATGGCTTTTGGAGAGCGGATTTAGCTGGAATGGTAATTGGGAGCTATGTCGCATATGAAGACACCCTGAGGTGGTCCTACAGTGGAAACCCCCAAAAAGTGACCCCATTCTGGAAACTTCACCCCTCAAGGAGTATTTCAAGGTGTGTAGTGAGCACATCAAGTGTTTCACAGAATTAGGAAACACTTGGCTGTGAAAAGGAAAATTTTTTATTTTTTTCCAGAAAAAATTGCTTTACACCCACATTTTTCACTTTTACAAGAGGTAATGGGACACAATGCACCCCACATTTTGTTCCCAATTTCCCCCCGAATATGGCAACACCCCATGTGTGCCCAAAAAGTGATGTGTGGGCGCACAGCAGTGCTCTAGAGTCAAACAGCAAAATATGTATTTTGCTGACCTGAATTGTCAGACATTGATTTTAGGTGCCATATCGCATTTTAAAGATTCCTAATGTCCCCAGAAATTAAAAACCCTATGAAGTGAACCCATTTTGGAAAGAGCACTCCCGTTTGAATATTTTAAGGGGTGCAAATGGCACTTTTGAGCTAACAGGTGTTTCACAGAAATGAATATGTACTGGTTGTTGGAAAGTAGATATGCAAGCGAGGTGGACTAAATCAAAGATACAAAGTGGAAATATTACAGGAAGCATAAAGGATGAAATTAAATTAATACTCCATGAGTTAGTGGTAGATTTTAAAACACTCCTGCATGCATAGGCCAGGTTTTTCAGTGCAGGTTTCGCAGTGGTAAATAGTGTCTTTCCTTATCCCCCTTTTGAAACACACCCTGCATCTTTTTTTGGGTCCTTCCCTTCCTTGCTGTCTGGGGGACTTGACCTGGAAAATGTTGCCCTGGTACGACACGGGCATCATGACTTCCAGAAGCACTGGGACCCTCCCTGGCCTGGGTTTGAAAAATTAGGGCCTTGATAACCACCTCTTGGAACTGAAGGAAAGTTCCTGTGTGGTCTGCAGATTGAAATAGCACGTACGCATTGCACATTGCCATCTGTACAATGTGTACGGCCAGCTTTTTGTACCACACTTTCGTTTTACATGTGGCACTTTAGGGCTTCAGAAGTTGATCTAAAAGATCCACCCCTCCCATGTGCCTGTTGTAGTCCAGGATACAATCTGGTTTGGGGACAGTGATAGTGGTACCACGTACAGGTGCAGGGGAGCTGGCGTTAGTGTGATTGCAGCACGAGTTTAGTGTTTGTTTTGGAGCCGTGCTGGATCCGCCTCTCATCAGGTGCACTGGGTGGGGTCATTACTTTAAAGGGCTCACCAGCCCAGTGCTCTGAGCGGATTATACAAATCATTGTGGTCTTGGAAGCTAGGAAGGAAGGTTCTCTGTCTGTTCCAGCTCAGAGAGATAAGTGTGATTTCTGGTTTAGTTATTTTGTGTCATCTTTTCCATCCAGGTTCTGTGCGAGCAGGCTGCTCCTATTTCCCCTCTTCACCATCTCAGGGAAGTTAGGGTTTTGTCAGCCCAGGCACGGGGACACCTCATACCTACCTTAAAGGTCTGCAGGTGGGATGAGCAGTGCAGGGAAAGAGGTCAGGGATTAGCTAGGAGGTGACCTTTCCCCTGTCTCTCGCCCAGAGCCTGGTTGGTAGGTTTTCTGTTATTCTGAGTGCACGCCCGCCGTGACATTATAATCTGCCATACTGTGACTGCCATCACTCAGTGGTTTTGTGATAGCGTCAATTGATGCACTGGTTGACCGCATGCAGGGTTTATCCCTAGAGGTTGCGGATCTGCGTAGTTCGGTCACACAGTGTCAGAGGTTTCTGGCATCAGGTACAGGTCAAATTGGTGGGGAGCCTAAAGTTGCTCTTCCCGAGAAATTTACAGGGGGGACGGATGATTTTTTCAGTTTTAAAGAGTCATGTAAATTGTATTTTCGACTGCGTCCATTTTCGTCAGGTAATGAAGATCAGAGGGTTGGTATCATCATGTCTCTGCTTAAAGGGGACGCGCAATCCTGGGCTTTTTCTCTGCCGCCCGGTTCTCTGGCTCTCCGGTCGGTGGAGGAATTTTTCAAAGCCCTGGGATTTATTTACGATGATCCGGATCGGGTCTCGATGGCAGAATCGATATTGCGTAACTTACTACAGGGTAAACGTACTGCAGAGGTTTACTGTATAGAGTTTAGGAGATGGGCTACTGAGTCGGGGTGGAACGACCCCGCGTTACGTACTCAGTTTTGTCAGGGGTTGTCTGAAAAGTTGAAAGATGCCCTGGCTTTTCATGAGTACCCGGATACTCTGGAGAATGCTATGTCTTTGGCTATACGGTTGGATAGACGTATCAGAGAGAGGTGTAAGGGTCCCTCCGTGCAGGGGATCCCTCCTGCGTGTGGTTTTGTCTCACCTGCTGCCCAGGGTGATATTACTTATAACTCTGGGGTAGGGGAGGAACCCATGCAGTTAGGTCAGATATCTTGCCATTCTGATAGTAGAGACTTTAGGAAAGTGCACAATCTGTTACTACTGTGGAAAGAGGGGTCATTTTATTTTTTCTTGTCCTTATGTTAAACCACAGGTGGAAGAGAAAAAGAAAAAAAAACTTCCCTCACACTTGGTAGTATGAATGGGGTGGTGGAGCAGACGGGTATGCAAGCTCCCTGCAGTTCCCGTTTTCTCCTTCCAGCTATGGTGGCGCTAGAGTCAAAAAATGTGTTTGTTGATGTATTCCTTGATTGTGGTGCTGGGGTAAACTTAATTGACTTTCTTTTCCTTCAAAACCTAGGACTAAGTACTTGCACTTTGGAGAATGAGATTCGTGTTTTTGCAATTGATTCTTCTCCTCTTTCTCAAAGGAGCCTTACTCACATTGTTCATGGTATTCATTTAAAGGGTTTCTGTCACCCCATTAAACCGTTTTTTTTTTTTTTCTTTACTAATAATCCCTATAGTGCGATCTCATGATACATAAGCAAATTAATCATTTTGGTTCAGTAGAATTTGCTAAAAATCGATTTTTAAAATATGATAATTACCTTGCTACCAGCAAGTAGGGCGGCTACTTGCTGGTAGCAGCCGCATCCTCCGATGGTAATGACGCCCCCTCGGCATGCTGATTGACAGGGCCAGGGAAGGGAATCGTTCTCTGCTGGCGCTGTTAGAATTTGAAATCTCGCGCCTGCGCCGTACCTGTCTTCAATCGGCGCAGGCGCACTGAGAGGCGGCCGCTCGCTCGACCGCTCCATCCTCAATGCGCCTGCGTCGATGACGTCATCAAGTACACCCGGAAGAGAAGACGCCGGCATCGCTGGAAGGAGACGGAGAGTCTGGTGACGTCGCTGGATGCTCGAATCAGGTAAGTATGTACATAATAAGCATGCTGCCACAAAAACCACCAACGAAATGGGAATAAATAATTTTATAAAAATGACAGTTATTAACACTATACCACCAACGATTATTAATAATAAATCTCTTCCGGGTGTACTTGATGAAGTCATCGACGCAGGCGCATTGAGGATGGAGCGGTCGAGCGAGCGGCCGCCTCTCAGTGCGCCTGCGCCGATTGAAGACAGGTACGGCGCAGGCGCGAGATTTCAAATTCTAACAGCGCCAGCAGAGAACGATTCCCTTCCCTGGCCCTGTCAATCAGCATGCCGAGGGGGCGTCATTACCATCGGAGGATGCGGCTGCTACCAGCAAGTAGCCGCCCTACTTGCTGGTAGCATGGTAATTAGCATATTTTAAAAATCGATTTTTAGCAAATTCTACTGAACCAAAATGATTAATTTGCTTATGTATCATGAGATCGCACTATAGGGATTATTAGTAAAGAAAAAAAAAAAACGGTTTAATGGGGTGACAGAAACCCTTTAAGGGTGGGTGATTCACATGCTGAAATTATTTCTTGTTTTGTCATGAAGGATTTGCCAGCTCCTTTAGTTTTGGGGTTGCCATGGTTGACTAGACATAACCCAATTATAGACTGGCAAGCGAGACAAATCATTGGTTTGAGTGAGTTTTGCTCGGATAATTGTCTTGGCACATCTATCTCTTGTGTGTCCATTACGGCTTTACCTCAGTATCTTTCGGATTTTGCGGATGTCTTTTCGGAGGGTGGGGCTCAGGAATTGCCCCCTCATCGATACTATGATTGTCCTGTTAATCTCATTCCGGGGGCTAAGTTACCAAAGTCTCGGCTTTACAACCTCTCTCAACCGAAAGAGAGGTCATGCGAAAGTATGTCGCCGAGAGTTTGGCAAAGGGTCATATTAGACCATCTAAGTCTCCAGTGGCAGTAGGTTTGTTCTTTGTAAAGAAAAAGGATGGATCACTGAGACCGTGTTTGGATTTCCGGGAATTGAACCGTATTACAGTCCGGGATCCATATCCCCTTCCTTTGATCTCTGATCTTTTTGATCAGATTGTTGGAGCCAAGGTGTTCTCCAAGTTGGATTTGAGGGGGGGCCTACAATCTGATCAGAATCAAGGAAGGGGATGAGTGGAAAACGGCCTTCAATACGCACGAGGGTCATTTTGAGAACCTGGTGATGCCTTTTGGGTTGACGAATGCGCCAGCAGTATTTCAGCGATTCGTCAATGACATTTTTTATCACTTGGTGGGGAGGTTTGTAGTAGTTTACCTGGATGACATTTTGATTTATTCTCCTGATTTGAAGACCCATCAGGATCATGTGAGACAGGTTTTGACGATCCTTCGGGAGAATAAGTTGTATGCCAAATTAGAGAAATGTTTGTTTGCGGTGCAAGAGCTTCCGTTCTTGGGATACATGCTTTCTGATTCCGTTTTTCGTATGGACCCCGAAAAGGTCCGGGCGGTTCTGGAGTGGGACCGACCAGAGAATCAGAAAGCTTTGATGCGGTTCTTGGGGTTTACGAATTATTATAGAAAATGTATTTCGAATTATTCTACCATAGTAAAACCTCTTACTGATATGACCAAGAAGGGCGCCGATGTCTCTGTATGATCGGATGAGGTATTGCAGGCCTTTTCGGCTATTAAGGAGCGTTTTGCATCTGCTCCCATTCTGGTGCAGCCGGATGTGTCTCAACCATTCTTAGTGGAGGTTGATGCTTTAGAGGTGGGGGTCGGGGCGGTACTGTCTCAGGGTTCATCTCCTGGCAAGTAGGTACCGTGTGCCTTCTTCTCCAAGAAGCTCTCGGTCGCCGAGAGGAATTATGATGTTGGAGATAGAGAGTTGTTGGATATCAAGTTGGCCTTTGAGGAATGGCGTCACTGGTTAGAGGTGGCGTCTCACCCCGTTACGGTGTATACTGACCATAAGAGTTTGGCTTACCTACAATCTGCCAAGCGTCTGAACCCTAGGCAGGCCAGATGGTCACTGTTTTTTACCAGGTTCAATTTTGTGGTTACCTTTCGCCCAGGGATCAAGAATGTCAAGGCAGATGCCTTGTCTCGCAGCTTTCCTGGGGGAGGTGATTCAGAAGATCCTGCTCCGATTTTGGCGGATGGGGTGGTGGTCCCTGCTCTGTACCCTGAATTGGAGATGGAGGTGTTGGGAGCCCAGGAGGGGGCTCCTGGTTCTTGTTCCCCAGGGAGGTTGTTTGTTCCTGAGGGCCTACGATACAAGGTGTTCAAGGAACATCACGATACTGTTCTCGCTGGACATCCTGGTGGTAAGTCCACCTGTGATATAGTATCCCGGAGGTTCTGGTGGCCAGGGTTACGTAAGAGCATTGAGAATTACGTGACAACTTGTGAAACCTGCGCTCGGTCAAAGGTTGCTCATACTCGACCGCCTGGTTCGCTTCTTCCATTGTCTATTCCGTCTCGTCCTTGGACGCATTTGTCTATGGACTTTATTACGGATCTGCCGAGTTCCTCCGGGAGAACAGTGATTTTGGTGGTAGTTGACCGTTTCAGTAAAATGGCTCACTTTATACCACTAACGAATATGCCTAACGCTAAGACTCTTGCGCAGATTTTTGTGGATAATATCGTGAAATTGCATGGTATTCCTTTAGACGTGGTCTCTGATAGGGGCACGCAGTTTGTCTCCAGGTTTTGGAGGGCGTTCTGCTCTCGGCTTGGCATTCAACTTTCATTCTCTTCGGCTTTTCATCCGCAGTCGAATGGTCAGACGGAGCGTACTAATCAAAACCTGGAGATCTACTTGAGGTGCTTTGTGGCTGAGAATCAGGAGGACTGGTCCTCATTCTTGTCCTTAGCAGAATTTGCGTTGAATAACCGTAGGCAGGAGTTCACGGGTAAGTCGCCATTTTTTGGCGCATACGGTTTCCATCCTCAGTTTGGTACCTTTTCTGGGTCTGGTTCCTCTGGGATGCCAGAGGAGGAGAGATTCTCTTCTGCCTTATCCTCCATCTGGCGGAGGATTCAAGGGAATTTGGAGAGGATGGGTGAGAGATATAAACGAATGGCTGACAGGAGACGTGTGACTGGTCCGGACCTGTGTGTGGGTGATCTGGTGTGGTTGTCCACTAAGAATATCAAATTGAGAGTGCCATCTTGGAAACTGGGTCCTAGATTTATTGGTCCATATAAAATTTCTGCGGTAATCAATCCTGTGGCGTTTCGGCTGGATCTTCCGCAGACTTGGAGGATCCATGATCTGTTCCACAGGTTTTACAAAAAAAAATACTTGAGACCGGTGGAACCATCGCCATTGCCTCCTCCTCCTGTTCTGGTCGAGGGAAACTTGGAGTTTGAGATCTCCAGGATTCTCGACTCGAGAGTTCTTCGGGGTTCCCTTCAGTACCTGGTGCACTGGAGGGGATACGGTCCTGAGGAGAGGATGTAGGTTCCGGCGGTGGATGTCAACGCCAGCCGACTGGTGAGGGCTTTTCATAGGTCCCATCCGGATAAGGTTGGTCCGGGGTGTCCGGAGGTCACCCGTAGAACAGGGGGTACTGTCATGCCCCACTCTGACGATGTGCGGAGGTCGGCCAGGATTGCAGCACGAGTTTAGTGTTTGTTTTGGAGCCGTGCTGGCTCCGCCTCTAATTAGGTGCACTGGGTGGGGTCATTAGTTTAAAGGGCTCACCAGCCCAGTGCTCTGAGCGGATTATACAAATCATTGTGGTCTTGGAAGCTAGGAAGGAAGGTTCTCTGTCTGTTCCAGCTCAGAGACATAAGTGTGATTTCTGGTTTAGTTATTTTGTGTCATCTTTTCCATCCAGGTTCTGTGCGAGCAGGCTGCTCCTATTTCCCCTCTTCACCATCTCAGGGAAGTTAGGGTTTTGTCAGCCCAGGCACGGGGACACCTCATACCTATCTTAAAGGTCTGCAGGTGGGCTGAGCAGTGCAGGGAAAGAGGTCAGGGATTAGCTAGGAGGTGACCCTTCCCCTGTCTCTCGCCCAGAGCCTGGTTGGTAGGTTTTCTGTTATTCTGAGTGCACGCCCGCCGTGACAGGTGGTCAGTACAAAGACATCCCTCTTGTCCTTGTACTTAACCACCAGCATGTTCTCACGGAGGAGAGCCCTACTTTCACCCATTCTCAGGGGTTGCCCTACCAGGGATCTAGAGAGGCCTCTCTGATTTTTGCGCACTGTGCCACAAGCCACAGTACCTCTGGCAGTTAAGGACGTGAATATGGGTATGCTAGTATAATGTTATCCACATAGAGGTGTTAACCCTTATTCCACAGTGGGTGCAGTAAGTCCCACACGATCTTCCCACTAACTCCTAGGGGGCATTCTGGGGGTTCTATCTGGGAATCTTTCCCTTCGTAAACGCGGAACTTGTGGGTGTACCCAGAGCTACTCTAACAAAGTTTGTATATCTTTATGCCATACCTTGCCCGTTTGGTAGGCAGGTACTGGCGGAATCTAATCCTCCCTTTGAGGAGTAATAGGGACTCCTCTACATAGACATTTTTATCTGGGTTGTACACCTCAGCAAACTTGTTGTTAAAGTGGTCAATGACAGGCCTAACTTTGAACAGACGGTCAAATGTTGGGTTGTTTTGGGGTGGGCACTGTAAATTGTCATTGTAGTTTTGGAATTTCCTAATTTACTCAAATCGCTTCCGGGTCATGATGTTACTGTAAATTGGAGTCTGGTAGAAAATGTCCAAACTCCAATATTGCTTAACATTAGATTTTTTTACAACGCCCATATGCAGCACGAGTCCCCAAAACTTCATCATCTCTGCTGCACTTACTGGGGTCCAACCTAGGAGTCTAGCGTATGGCCATGTAGTGTTCTGAGCAATGAATTGTTGGGCGTTTAAACTGGTTTGGGACACCATTACATTTGAAAAATCTTCAGAGAAGAAGATTTAGAAAAAAAAATATGTTTCTGTGAAGCCCACACAATCAATCTGTATTCCTGAGTTGCCCACAAATTCAGGAATTTGGAGCTGATAATTGTCAGGGGGTGGGGTCCATAAGAGTTCACTCTGGGGGCTGCCTCCGCTGCTACCCTGAGGCGCCTTCTAGAAGGTCCCTCATCAGCGGATGATGAGGGTGTAGAGGAAAGTGGCATCCTCTTCTCCCTCACCGGCAGACTCCGTATCCGAGGCAAGGATGGCGTGTGCCAACTCGTTGGGATGAATTGGACATTTTTATTTTATTGGGGTGTGACGTGTGAAATGTTGAAACCTTTATTTAGTGTGAGGGGTGTGTATGTTGTGTTTTAACACATGAAGGGGCTTGTAATAAATTTGAAATTAAATTTAGAAGGAAAAAAGGGAGCAAAAAAATTGTCAAAAAAAGTCTTTGCTGCACAAAAAACAACAACTTGCAGTGCAAACTGAGCAGACGCGATCAGTAATAGACACTACTGAACTGTTCTCGTGCAAAATTCTAAACTGACACTAACTGAAATTTTTATATATATCTCACTAACGACCACTAACTGCAGTTCTTTTTTAAAAAAAAAATACAAAAAAATGTACCGATATAAATGAGTACACTAGTGATCGGTGCACACACATACAGATCATGCGTGCGTGCATGCGTGCAAAAATTGTAGTATAAAAATTCACTACAGTGTTAAAAAAGTGAACACTGGCTAAAAAATTTATTTATATATATATACGACAAAAAATGGGCAGCACTCCGGTCTTGTAGTGAAATATCAGTGATGTTTATTCACACCCCAAAGAAATGCAGCATTTCAGCTCTCTCAATGGAGCCTTTGTCAAGCTAGTGAACACAGTGCTCTCAACATATTTAAATAGGTGAATCTCATCAAGGTAACATGATTGCTCATTAAGAATAAATTTTACAAATATAGATATAATTTGTATGGCTGTCATGGCCCATAAACAGGTAGGAACTAGTGTTAGGGACCACTCATAGAGGCGACCTTGACGTGGTGAGTGGCTTATTACGCTTTGGCCAAAATGTACACCAATGCCTCATTCAACATCCAGCATGGAGGCAGGGCGGAGTGCTGGTTGCAGAGTGCTATTGCATTTGTGTTCTTTTCTTTGTATATGTATTTCGCCATAGCGATGTGCACCTGCATATAGGGTTGTGCTGACTGAATCCCCCAAATATAGATATAAAACATGATTATAAATACCATTACAGTGCATCAATACATGTAGACCACCATAGTGTTTACATAGTGTACATATGTGTAAAAAAACTATGGATCACACATCCACATTGGTGTTACATAGATAATTAATACCAATTATCACACAAAGTGCAGCTGTGCAAAAATATAAATCAATTATGGAAGTTAAAAGAGGGACAAACCCACGTCATGAAATCCCAAAGTGCGATCCTGGTATTGGCATCCCCTGGCAGGGACTGCGCAGGCGCCGGTATATGTCAACAGACCGCGAGAATCTGCAACATCCCGCGTATCCGCATGGAACGCATACTTCAAGCGCTCCTACGCAGATGCCGGGATGCTTCCAGGACTCGCGAGTTCTCCTCATATCACGCGCACTGTGCGCCCGTAACTTGTGCATCTATCACAGTGGCAGTTGGCCACGGCGCATGACCATGGGATCGGGAACCAATGTTGTTGTCACAACGTGACCATGGTAACCACGCTAATACGCAGTCTAAAGGAACAGTGGTCACATGAAAAACGGGTGATGTCTATGGAAGTACATACACCGGAGGTTAATCCAGTGCATGATCTCCATTGTGATAGAAAACTCAGGCCAGTCATAGCCCAGGTTCCAGTCACTACACCCCCATTTCCTGCGATCATTGTTGGGGACAGTGTGGATGCGGGTGTTACACACTGGCACCTGCAACCATCCCTGGGTGTATGAACCTATGCGGAACACGGGACCGGGACACTCTCGTGTTACATGTCCCCTGCTCTCCCACCCATCACCCCCACTTGTCCCCCTCTACCCCATTTGTAAACACCTCTGTATTCTTAAGGTGAACATAAATATACATATTGGTCTCGAATCTCCTGATCATATGCCATCATGGGTATGGATATAAGGAGAAATCTACAGAATAAAAATATAAATACAAAAAACATATCGATATATATGTTTTTTGTATTTATATTTTTATTCTGTAGATTTCTCCTTATATCCATACCCATGATGGCATATGATCAGGAGATTCGAGACCAATATGTATATTTATGTATGTAACACCATAGTTTTTTTACACATATGTACACTATGTAAACACTATGGTGGTCTACATGTATTGATGCACTGTAATGGTATTTATAATCATGTTTTATATCTATATTTGTAAAATTTATTCTTAATGAGCAATCATGTTACCTTGATGAGATTCACCTATTTAAATATTTTGAGAGCACTGTGTTCACTAGCTTGACAAAGGCTCCATTGAGAGAGCTGAAATGCTGCATTGCTTTGGGGTGTGAATAAACATCACTGATATTTCACTACAAGACCGGAGTGCTGGCCATTTTTTGTCGCTTCTACTACACTGCTCCTTGTCCAGGAACCAGGGGAGCACCCAGGAATTTTCTTTAGGGGGAGTCCGAAAGGCAAAAAAATGCGGCATGTGTAGTGCGCTATGCTAATTGAATTTTTCAAAGCCCCCTTTATATTTAAAAATGCAGGGAAAGGGTGTCGTGTGTTGTGCTGATTCTTTTACTTGGCGATTCTAAAAGGCCTGCAGGAAAATAACAATAACAATTTTTGGGCCCCGCCCATTATTAAAAGCCCCTCCTACATATAATAGGCCACTCCCAACAAACACTGTACAGCTGACATTCTATAGTTGCGGCCTGTCTCTACACATCATACGGAGAGGGGAGGGTCTGTCCTGGCTGCACTGCCTGCTTATACAACAAGCTACAGCCAAGAAGCTCCTCCGCTCTCCTCCCTCCCCTGATCCTGCTCAAGGCCTGTGGTTCCCTCCACCATCTGCCACCCGCCCGTGGCCTGCTGCCCCCCTTGACCGTCCTCACCCAGCTCTGAATCCTCCTTCTGCAAATGGCAGGGAGAGGAGCCGGAGCATCTCCTCTCCTACATAGCGCCACATACCTCTTACATCCAGTGATGTCACCTTTGTTGTAGACGTTCTCTTTCCTCATCTTCTCCATTCAGACCAGACCGCCATGATGATTTTTCAGCCATCTCCCATCTCTGCAGAGATTAACAAACAGACATTAGTTTCCCACATTTCCATCATCTTCACATCTTCTGAACACCCTTTCCTGCCACCCCCAATACTGTGCCCGCTGTGCCCCCAATACTATACTACAGAAACAGTCCCCCTGGAAATACTACTACCACACAGATAGTGCCCCCCTCAACAATTATTGGCACACAGTGCTCTAAAAAAATAACTGCGCCCAGACACTAATAGTATAAAGATAATGTCCCCCAAAAATTATTGTGCTAAGCTGATACTGTGGCAGGGTGCCCCCCAAAGTAACAGGGCTCCCCAAAATAGAAATAATTCTCTGCCAGAGCACACTTAGTAGTAATAATGCCCCTATAGTGCCCATACTAGTAATCATGTTCCTCATAGCCCCCCAGTATTAGCAAAGCTCCGCATAATACCTCCTAGTACTAATAATTCTCCCTACAATATGACAGTACATGAAATACCCCCGCTTAGTGCCCGCTGTTGAGCTAATGTCCCCATAATGTATGCCAGTATAAAATACCCCTATATAGTGCCCCAGTAAATTCCCTCATAGTGCTCCTCTCCCTTCCCCATAGTGTCCCCCATAATATGCCAGTAAAAAATGCCCCTTCTAAGTGCCACCATATGCCCCAATAGTGCTCCACTCCCCCATAGTGCCGCTCTCCCCTATAGTGCCTACCATCATGTGCCAGTAAAAAAATGCCCCCTTAGTGACACCAGATGCCATAATGTCCCCATAATGTGCCAATAAGAATAAAGGCCCCTTTAGAGCCCCCACTTCCCCTTAGTGCCCCCAAATAATGCCCCTATAGTGCAACCAGATGCCCCATAGTGCCATTCTCCCCTATAGTGCCCCCATAATATGTCAATAAAAAAAAAGCCCCTTTAGACCCCCCAGATGCCCCCATAGTGCTCCTCTCCCCCATGGTGCCGCCCCATAAAGTTCCACCATATGCCCCAATAGTGCTCCACTCCTCCATAGTGCCGCCCTCCCCTATAGTGCCTCCCATAATGTGCCAGTGAAAAATGCCCCCTTAGTGCCACCAGATGCCATAATGCCCCCATGTGCCAATAAGAAAAAAAGGCCCCTTTAGTACCCCCACTTCCCCATAGTGCCCCCAAATAATGCCCCTATAGTGCCACCAGATGCCCCATAGTGCCGTTCTCCCCTGTAGTGCCCCCCATAATGTGTAAAAAAAAAAGCCCCTTTAGAGCCCCCATAGTGCTCCTCTCCCCCATGGTGCCCCCCAAATAATGCCCCTATAGTGCCACCAGATGCCCCATAGTGCCGTTCTCCCCTATAGTGCCCCCCATAATGTGTAAAAAAAAAAAAGCCCCTTTAGAGCCCCCATAGTGCTCTCCTCTCCCCCATGGTGCCCCCCAAATAATGCCCCTATAGTGCCACCAGATGCCCCCTTGTGCCATTCTCCCCATAATGTGTAAAAAAAAAAAGCCCCTTTAGAGCCCCCATAGTGCTCCTCTCCCCCATGGTCCCCCCCCCATAATGTGCCAGTAAGAAGTGCCACCTAAAAAAAAAAAGAGTACCACCAGATGCCCCATAGTGCCGTTCTCCCCTTTAGTGCCCCCATAGTGCCAGCTCCCCCCCTCCAAAAAAAACAAAACAACAAAAATAAAATAAAAAATACACTGATACTTACCTCCATCAGCAGCGATGCGATGCAGGCTCTTCCGGCCTGTGTCCCTGCTGTGTGCTGCCCGGCTCAGGCGCGTGATGATGACGTCATCTCGCCTGAGTCGGCCTCTGATAGACACGCCTCTCCCTCCCCTGCCGCAGCACAGCACAGGCATCTGTATCGCTGTCCTAAGGACGGCGATACAGATGGATTAGATATGGAGATGAGCGCTTCCACAATGGAAGCGCTCATCTCCTAGTACTCCCCCGGCCCCCCCCACCACCGCCGCGGCCGCAATTACATCCAGGGCCGCGCCGCCTGTGGTGATCGGCGGTGCGGCCCTGAAGGATTAAAAAAAAAAAAATTTGGTTGGTTGTTCTAGGGGGGGTCCAGACCCGCTGGACCCCCCCTGTAGGTGCGCCACTGCCAGGAACGCTTGTGGATTTGCACCTGGCATACCTATAGAGTGCTGCTGACTATTTTTGCTTTTTACATATATATATATATATAGAAAAAAGTGGCAGCACCGTCTATTAAGAAAACAGGGGGGTGCAACTGGCCCAGTTAGGATCAAGCAAATCCAATGTAAAAAAAAAGTGGGCAGCACTATGCATAGAGCTGAAACGTCGCATGTCCTGTCTGGGTAAATAAAGATTTTTGTACTTTTTTATCTTATGGAGTGCTGCCCACTTTTTTTACATATATATATACACTGCGTGCAGAATTATTAGGCAAATGAGTATTTTGACCACATCATCCTCTTTATGCATGTTGTCTTACTCCAAGCTGTATAGGCTCGAAAGCCTACTACCAATTAAGCATTTTAGGTGATGTGCATCTCTGTAATGAGAAGGGGTGTGGTCTAATGACATCAACACCCTATATTAGGTGTGCATAATTATTAGGCAACTTCCTTTCCTTTGGCAAAATGGGTCAAAAGAAGGACTTGACAGGCTCAGAAAAGTCAAAAATAGTGAGATATCTTGCAGAGGGATGCAGCACTCTTAAAATTGCAAAGCTTCTGAAGCGTGATCATCGAACAATCAAGCGTTTCATTCAAAATAGTCAACAGGGTCGCAAGAAGCGTGTGGAAAAACCAAGGCGCAAAATAACTGCCCATGAACTGAGAAAAGTCAAGCGTGCAGCTGCCAAGATGCCACTTGCCACCAGTTTGGCCATATTTCAGAGCTGCAACATCACTGGAGTGCCCAAAAGCACAAGGTGTGCAATACTCAGAGACATGGCCAAGGTAAGAAAGGCTGAAAGACGACCACCACTGAACAAGACACACAAGCTGAAACGTCAAGACTGGGCCAAGAAATATCTCAAGACTGATTTTTCTAAGGTTTTATGGACTGATGAAATGAGATTGAGTCTTGATGGGCCCGTGGCTGGATTGGTAAAGGGCAGAGAGCTCCAGTCCGACTCAGACGCCAGCAAGGTGGAGGTGGAGTACTGGTTTGGGCTGGTATCATCAAAGATGAGCTTGTGGGGCCTTTTCGGGTTGAGGATGGAGTCAAGCTCAACTCCCAGTCCTACTGCCAGTTTCTGGAAGACACCTTCTTCAAGCAGTGGTACAGGAAGAAGTCTGCATCCTTCAAGAAAAACATGATTTTCATGCAGGACAATGCTCCATCACACGCGTCCAAGTACTCCACAGCGTGGCTGGCAAGAAAGGGTATAAAAGAAGAAAATCTAATGACATGGCCTCCTTGTTCACCTGATCTGAACCCCATTGAGAACCTGTGGTCCATCATCAAATGTGAGATTTACAAGGAGGGAAAACAGTACACCTCTCTGAACAGTGTCTGGGAGGCTGT
The DNA here is from genome assembly GCF_905171765.1 of Bufo bufo. Taxonomy (NCBI): domain Eukaryota; kingdom Metazoa; phylum Chordata; class Amphibia; order Anura; family Bufonidae; genus Bufo; species Bufo bufo. The sequence goes on from NC_053389.1 coordinate 341,355,276, forward strand.
GGTTGCTGCTGCACGCAATGTTGATGGTGAACAGATCAAAACACTGACAGAATCCATGGATGGCAGGCTTTTGAGTGTCCTTGCAAAGAAAGGTGGCTATATTGGTCACTGATTTGTTTTTGTTTTGTTTTTGAATGTCAGAAATGTATATTTGTGAATGTTGAGATGTTATATTGGTTTCACTGGTAAAAATAAATAATTGAAATGGGTATATATTTGTTTTTTGTTAAGTTGCCTAATAATTATGCACAGTAATAGTCACCTGCACAAACAGATATCCCCCTAAAATAGCTAAAACTAAAAACAAACTAAAAACTACTTCCAAAAATATTCAGCTTTGATATTAATGAGTTTTTTGGGTTCATTGAGAACATGGTTGTTGTTCAATAATAAAATTAATCCTCAAAAATACAACTTGCCTAATAATTCTGCACTCCCTGTATGTATATATATATATATATATAAAACCCTAACTACATGAAAAAAAAGCACAAAGAATAATCCCCAGGTGCTGATCAGGCTGTTATGCACTGAACAACACTTGGTGGTCACAGCTCGCACACAGAAAAAGTGGTGCAGAGCTAGAAAATTTAAAAAGAATAAAAAATAAGACCAAAAAAAGCGCACGGACTAAATGGTGTTCGTAAAAAAAGGGGGGCGGGGAAGGGACAGGGACGGGGGGTGGTTTAGGGATCTGGAACAGCTGCAAATGAAAAAAAAAATAATCATTGCAGCAATTCCAGATGTTCTTCTTTTCTTTTTTCAGCAGAAAAGGGTTAAATAGCAGTGGTGGTGCACCACAAGTCCCATCAAGCCAATAGCAGCACAGAAAAGCACAGAACCTCTCTGCATGCAGTCACCAGCTAGAATGGCTGCATGCAGGGATGTTCTGCCCTCTCCTGTGCAGCTATAGCATTGCCCTTGGCTGGAGCGTTGCTCCAGCCAATCGCAACGCTGGCGGGGGACCCAAAACACCGGTGTCCCCTGCCTCACCTCGGAGGTGACAGGTGCTGACCAGTTCGGCAACGGCCACCTCCCCCCGCCCCGCCCCACAGCTGTATACAGCTTCCAGAGCTGCAATATGCTGGTTTTCATTGATCGGCCATTCGCAGCGCTTAGAGCTGCAGGGGGGCGGTGCAGCACCATGGTACCCATACCCGGCATGGCTGCCTGCCGGTAAGAACAGCCATGGTGCCGCGATTCCTTCCGATCATTCACCAGAGCCCCGCGGACCTTGCACAGTACATGTACGGCGCTGTTCCTTAAGTCACGTCTTGTTGCGCCGTACATGTACCGCGCGGGTCCTTATGGGGTTAAGAACTACATGTTAATAACATTCCTGATTGTGTTTCGTACATCATGGGCATCGCGGGAAGTCCAAACACCCCAAAACTGACTGCATGCATTCCTACATAAGGATCTCACATTCTGAGTAACCTGCATATTTCATATTTGATGTCTAAATGGTAAATGTGATGAAACATTAAAAGGGTTTTCTGAGATTTTAAGACTGATGACCTATCCTCTACATAGGTCATCATTATTCGATTCTTAGGTGTCCGACACCCAGGACATCCACCAATCAACTGTTTTAGAAGGCAGCAGCACACGCAGTAGGCTCAGCTTACCTCCCAAGTACAGCTGCTGTACACTGTATGGCACTGTTTGGTAAGCACAGATAAGGCCACGGCACAAACAGCTGATCTGCAGGGAGTCCTGGGTGTCGGACCCCCACCAATCAGATACCGATGGCCTATGTAGAGGATAGGTCATCAGTATTAAAATATTGGAAAACCCCTTTAATCATGAATGCTTCAATCTTGCGGAACAGGTTTGAAGTCACGTTTTCTTCCAACTGGATGGGAAGGTGTGGTGAGCATGACTAATGAAGTGCCTTAATAGAGGGCTGGGCCAGAATGGAGGGGTTTGTTCGTCTCAGCCCACCCCCTTTCCCGAGTGGACTTAAAATATGACTGTCGGCATTCTAGTTGACACAAGGTGGGAAATACTATCTAATTGTGCTGTGTACGTTTTCTTTCCCTGTCCCTGGGAACCGCAAAGTAGGTTTACCAAGCAACACGCTATTGGACTTTGTGTATTTCTCCTTTTTATTTTCATAAATGTATTTGCATGTGTATGTGTGTCTGTTTATTTCTTTTTATAACTAAGTACTGTACATTTTTGCACATTAAAGTCTAAAACTTTAATGTTTTGCCTTGTTTCCCTAGACGAACATAAGCTTTTACTATGTGTCTGCTTACAAGCAGGGAACTGTTGGGGAGCCTGTTGGCCTGTAATGCAATTCGTGATGGCAGTGGGCTCTGGGGTGCGTGGACTGTTCTGGGCTCAATTTGTGACCTGAGTTTAAGTTAAGTGCAATATTGGGGAGTGTAGTGCATTAACCCTTGAGAGTCACACCTGTATCACATGCTCGCGCAGTTACATGCGTGACACCATGCACGTGGCCTGCTTTCTCCATTCACTGCTACGATACTTTTGAAAATAGCCGAGAAAACGCAGGTATTTTTTGGTTATTTTTTTACTTTTTTGTTTTGACTTTGGAAAACTCTTTTCTTGAAGTTTTGTATTATTCACGGTACAGGCTTATACCATATTTCTCGGACAATAAGACGCACCTAGGAGTTGGAGGAGGAAAATAAGAAAAATATTTTTCATCAGACCTCAGATCAGACCCCCAAGGGTGCATGCACTACGTACTGATGCTGCACGCAGTCAGTGCACTGCACGGTGGGGCCTGAAATAAGACCAGCGAGAATGAGTACTGTGCAGCACTTCCTTCCCTGCACCTCCCACTTGCTGATGACTGCTTCCATTCATTGACATTTGGACTGTAAGATTCATTGCCACTTTTCTATCACTTTTGGAGGAAAAAAAAGTTCATCTTGTAGTCCGAAAAACGTTGTATTTTACAGCACAGTGGAAATTGGTTGGTACTGTTGCCTTGCAGCTCTGAGTCTTGAGTTTGAATACAATCAATGGCAACTTCTGCATAGAGTTTGCTTGTTCTCCCTTTGTTTGTGTGGGATTCTTCCAGATTCTCCAGTTTTCCTCCTATATTCAAAAAATTACATTTTATTATACAATAAATCAGAAGCTCGGGGCACTTTTTACAAATAATGATGAAATCCAATGCAATGATAGTCATTAAATCACATTAGTTCAGGATTAATAATCTATAACATGGTGACATTTCGGTCCCCCAAAGAGCTTTCTTAAGTTGTATCTATCATGAAGAGTATGGTGGAATGGAATCCAGAGGGCTTACCATTTCTATGTTAATCATTTTCCCCATAATCACGAGACAACCCATATTTTTAAATTGTCGTTCTTTTGGTCTTTTTCTTTTCAGTCATATAAAATTACTCATAATTGAATGCACGTATACATTTATCAAAAACTGTATCTGCTCATAAAATTGTAAAACTGACATTCTTTTTCTCAGGAAGTCTGCAGCTCTATTTAGTTAAATTCCCATTAACTTAAATAAGGTTTCTGGTTTCATTGGTCGTATGCAGACAGATTCACAGCATATTGAAACCAAGCCAATGACTTACCCAGAAATATAAGCCAAGAAGACAAGTCAACCACTTGGCTCTAGTGTGCATGTAAAGCATATTCTTTCTATTATCTCCTGCACTTTGCCAGCAGTTATTAGCACTGAAATTTAGTATATCAAGGGAAACATTGGATATATCAGCTTCTCACACTGGGACCATATACTTGGATAGGATTTAGGCTTTATTTAAAGATTTTCTAGTTTGTAGACATCTGTAGTTCCTCTGTAGCCAGCACATCCACTGCTTGTGTGGACTGTCATGATACACGCTCATTTCTTTTCATATACTTAAATATTATAGAAATAATACACATTTAGGTTCCTGAAATAATATATCTGCATTAGTTTTCATAGTGAATATTAGTAACAATAGAAGGCTTCCTTCCGGCTTTTGCCATAGATTTTATCTTCAGCCATGGATGGATTTAGAGCATAGGCTCCACTACAAACTCTTTTTTGTTCTGTTCAGGCTCCCATTGGACTATAACCTGGTGGTATTGTGAATATTTAAAAAAAGATTAAATGGAGACAGGGAGGAAGTGGATATATGCTTCCACATAAAGTTGGAGGGGGAGCGGAAATAAAATTAAGATCAGAATATTGTGGTATTAGAAATGATGATATTACACACTCAACAAGGACGCTTTGCATTTTCACAGCACTTTGTACTTTTGGAGAGATGTCATTCCATCTATGTGATTACTGTGTCAATGCCATATACCAGGGGTACTCAACTAGTTATATTAAAGGTCCACATACCTAGGTCTGCAGTCTGGTGAAGGTCCGAGCTGAATGCCAACAGTAAAAATGAAAGCCCCTGTTAGTGGCCCCATCTCTGCTTTCGCAAAACAAAACAAAAAAACTTACCTCCTCCGTTTACTCGTGTCACGTTGAATAGCTGACTGGAAGCTCAGGACAGGACCAGCACTCCAGTGTGATGACGTCTCGCAGGTCCTATCCTGAGCTTCCAGTCAGCAGTGAGCGTTCCCTTATAACACAAGTGACGGTGGAGATAAAGGCTGTACTGGAAGCGCTCATTAGTAACAGTCTGTACAGGAAAATACCTGCAATTAATATTAGCGGTAGAAAAAAAATTACCGCCACTGGCAGAACCAATAAAATACCGGGTGGCAACCCTAGCCGCAGAACAGACATATTTATTTTTGTTCCACATCCAATACCAATTACTGGTGCATTGGATGCGGACCCCTTAATTTCAATGGGGCCACAAAAGATGCAGACAGTCTGCTCTCTGCATCTTTTGCGGCCCCATTGAAATGAAGCGTCCGCATCCAATCCAGCAATAATGGGGATTGAATGTTGAACAATACCATGGTGTGAATGGAGCCTTATCTTTATTTCACCATTAGGCTACTTTCACACTTGCGTTTTTTCACCTGATCCGGCAGGGATCAGCAAAAACGCTTCCGTTACATATAGTACAACCATCTGCATCCGTTATGAACGGATCCGGTTGTAGTATCTTTGACATAGCCAAGACGGATCCGTCATGAACACCATTGAAAGTCAATAGGGGACAGATCCGTTTTCTATTGTGTCTATTGTGAGTTAAACAGATCCGTCCCCATTGACTTGCATTGTGGGTCATGACGGCTCTGTCTTGCTCCGCATCCCATGACGGAAATAAAACCTCAGCATGCTGCGGTTTGCTCTCCGGTATGGGAACGCAACCAAATGGAACGGAATGCTTTTTGGAGCAATGAATGGGGACAAAACTGAAGCGTTATTCTCTGGTATTGAGACCCTATGACGGATTTCAACACCAGAAAATAGAAACACTAGTGTGAAAGTAGCCTTACAGAGTGAGGCACAGGCAAGATGGGAACACGCCACTGACACTGTGGAGTCCTTTCCCGCAGTCAGTGATTGGTTCCCGCTAGGGTGGCCACTGGCTTCACCCCTGAAAGCCGACCTCACCGGCCACACCCCCAAACTGATATGCCATGCCTGCCTCTGTTAAGCCACTCCCTACCTCGTGAAGCCACTCCCCCATCGCCGACCAGGGGAAAAACGGGGGGAGGAGAGGGAAGAACTTTCTGAATGGAAGGTGAGCTGGGCGTCAGCCGGAGCACTTCTCTCCCCCACAGTCAGCCACAGGGAGCCATGTCTGTGGGCTCTAGTGACTGACTACGGGTTAGAGAAGCCTCAGTCAGTTGCTGCAGCTCACGATCAGACAGCACAATGCTGCTGAACATGAGCTACTGAAAAGGAGGACATCCCGGTGTCCGTCCAGGCCCTGCGTCGGACAGAGGACAGGAAACCAGAAAACCAGACTCTCTGGCCTAAAACCGGACGTCTGGCCACCCTGGTTCCCGCCCTGTCTGTACCCCTCAGTCCCCTCCCTCCCTCCCACGAAGTTGATTTTACCTTGATTTTTAAATCCCTGTTGGCTGTGGAGTGGGCGTGGCCTAACCAATTGAGGGTGTGGTTTAGTGGGGGCAGGGTTTTAAAGTCCGTCTTTTGAGGCTGGTCTGAGTGGCCACCCTATTCATTGGTGGCAGTGGTGATGTCTATCCTCCTTCTACAGCAGCACCTAAGTGTCCTTTGGAGCTTGAAGCTCCCTTATGTGCCTCTGCTGCAGGAGAGGAGAGACTGAGCCGCTGAGAGAGACAGCTTTCGCCACGTGCAGGCGCTGGATGAAAGCGCTGAGAGAGACAAGTCCCAGTGCCTGCATGTGGACGGACCTGTCTTTCAGCACACTCATCCCTTTCCATCCAACGCCTGCATGGGGAGGAGCTTGTGCCCCAGCTCTTTTCGGCGCACTGTCAGATTAGGAAGCAGCCTAAAGTGCTGCTTTCTATGGAAGGGATGGCAGGGGTCCGGACAGCTGGTGTCAGCAGTCCGTATTTGGACCGCGGTCCGCCAGTTGACTACCCCTGCCATATACCATCTTCTCTTCATCTCCTCACTCTGCACAGTTCTGCAAGCTACCCTAACCGGGACACCTGCAGCACCCTCTCACGACTGTAGCTTTGTTTCTCCTATAGCAGCACAATATAAACAGTAACCATTAGTAGCAATATGAACTATGCTTGTGATTCCTTGTGGTAAAACAGTCTTTCCTGGTTCTTCCACGCTAACCATTGCCTAGACACCCAGGATGCTAGTGTCTCCTAATAGAAAGTACTTAGGGGCACATTTATTAATACCCCTAAGCTGGCGGTGGTTCTGCCAAAGATATGAAGATATGCAGGCCTCTCCAAACCTTCGGCACATCCAGGGCCATTTCTAAATGTAAGACAACTTCAATGCTGCCTACATTTAGACCATTTTCTACACCTAAAACAGGTGTAGAAAATGGTATATGAGACAGGCCAGCCTGCTGGCTCTTCCCCGTCAACACCCACAATTTTAGACCTGGTGTGAGCAGGGAGAAGTCGCAGATTGCATTGCAACTAGCAGTTGTGCCGCAATCTGCGCCTGAAATACGCCTAATTTAGGTGTATTTCAGATTAATAATTGACCCCCTTAGATTATATTTAGCATCATTTTTTTATTACTGTTTTGGAAGGTGTTTTAATGTTTAGTAGAGAGACATTGTCTTTTTTATGTGATTTTATTTTTGTTACCATATGTCTTAACAAGGGATGAGCGGACCCATGGGTGTTCGGTTTCGGGACCCGAACCCCATTGAAGTCAATGGGGACCTGAACTTTGGTGCACTAAAATGGCTGTAAATAGTCGTAGTAAGGACTAGAGGGCTGCAAAAGGAAGCAAATTGGGGGTAAGAGCAGGACAGTTGCCCTGCAAACAAGTGTGGATTGGGAAATGACTTAAAATAACATAGAAAAGAAAAAAATTCTAATCTTGAACTAGGAGGCGGAGGTCAAAGTGGAATAGGAAGTTGAGGAGGCAGCCAACACTGTTTTTGTTTTTTTGTTTTTATTTTATTTTTCATTTATTTATTTAAAAAATTAAAAATTTGGGAAGACCCCAAAACATTGGGAAATAGAGAAGAGAATGCAAAGAGAAAGTGCGCTGGAGTATAACAATGGCTGGGTGCGGCCGGTATACTTGTCTACTCAGCACAAGGTATGGACAAGTCCTGTGGGATCCATGCCTGGTTCATTGTAATGAACGTGAGCTTGTCGACGTTGGCTGTGGACAGGCAGCTGCACTTGTCTGTGATTACCCCCCTTGCCGTTCTAAACACAAGTTCAGACAATACACTTGCTGCAGGGCAGGCCAGCACCTCCAAGACGTAAAGGGTAAGCTCAGGCCATGTGCCCAATTTGGAGAGCCAGAAGTTGAATGGGGCAGACCCATCAGTCAGTACGTGTTTAGGCATGTACTGTTCCACCATGTTGCTGAAATGCCTCCTGCTAAGACGTTCTGTATCAGCTGGTGGTGCTGGTTGTTGTGGCATGCTGACAAAGCTTTTCCACATTTTGGCCATGCTAAGCCTCCCTTCTGAGGTGCTGGCGGTGCCCCAGCTGCGTTGGTGACCTCCTTCTCTTCTGCCTTATCTTTGTGCTTCCACTGGGTTCCTGCTGTCAGGTGTGAATGCCACCAGCAGTGCGTCTACCGGCGTGCGCTTGTACTCACCCATCTTCCGATAACGCTCCAGTGACGGAATTAAGGACAGCACACTGTCCTTGTAGTGGGGATCCAGCAGGGTGGCCACCCAGTAATCAGCACTGGTTAGAATGTGGGCAAGCTGTCCTCTGTGGGAGGTATATTGTCTGTGTCCTCTGTATACCCCCAGCCACGCTCCATTGATGCCCATAAGCTGCTTTGGGTGCTACCCTGCTGTGAACTCAGTTCTGCCTCCTCATCCTGCAGAACTGTGCCCTGGCCTCTGTTGGTGCAGGAACCCACCCTCCGAGCCACTTGTGAATGACTGGCCTGATAGCCGTGGAAATTACCCCTCTTCCTCCTTTTCCATCAGCGTCCAAAGCGTTTTTTCAAGGAGACATAGAAGTGGGATAGTAACTCTGAGGACTGCGTCATCGGCACTGGCCATGTTGGTGGAGTACTCGAAACAGTGCAACATGGCACACACGTCCCGCATGGAGGCCCACTCGGTGGTGAAGTGGTGCTATTCCGCAGAGCGACTCACACGTGCGTGCTGCAGCTGAAACTCCACTATCGCCTGCTGCTGGCACAGTCTCTCCCGCATGTGCAAGGTGGAGTTCCACCTTGTGGGTACGTCGCATATGAGGCGGTGAGTGGGAAGGCCGAAGTTACACTGCAGCGCAGACAGGCGAGCAGCAGCAAGGTGAGAGCGCGCAGACGGCCCACAATTTCTGCAGCAGCTCTGACATATCGGGGGAAATTTTTCAGGAACCTCTGCACCACCAAATTCAGCACATGTGCCAGGCAAGGGATCTGTGTCAACCCGGCTAGCCCCAGAGCTGCTACGAGATTTTGCCTGTTATCGCACACCACCAGGCCAGGCTTGAGGCTCAGCGGCACCAACCACTCATCGGTCTGTTGTTCCATGCCCGTCCACAGATCCTGCACCGTGTGGGTTTTTTCCCCCAAACAGATGAGTTTCAAAACAGCTTGCTGTCGTTTCCCCTGGCTGTGCTGAAGTTGGTGGTGAAGGTGTTACGCTGAGCGGATGAGGAGGTGGTAGAGGAGGAAGCGAAGTAGGAGGAGGAGGCAATGAGAAATGTACTGCAATCCTCTGTGGCGGTAGGACATGCGCCAAACTGCTATCCGCCTCAGGCCCAGCCGCCACTGCATTTACCCAGTGTGCAGTTAGGGAGATATGACGTCACTGCCCTTGCTTACTGGTCCATGTATCAGTAGTTATGTGGACCTTGCTACAGATGGCGTTGCGCAGTGCACACCTGATATTTTGTTCGCCACTTGGTTGTGCAGGGCAGGGATGGCTCGCCTGGAAAAGTAGTGGCGGTTGGAAACCACATACTGCACTACAGCCACTGCCACAATGTTTTTAAAAGTCTCTGCCTCCACCAGACGGAATGACAGCATTTCAAAGGCCAGGAATTTTGAAATGCTGGCATTCAGGGCCAGGGATCGCCGGTGGGTAGGGGGGTACTTCCTCTTTCTCTCCAGTGTTTGGGGGATTGGAGAGCTGAATGCTTCCATGGGACAGTGTGGACATGCTGGATGACGGTGGTGAAGGTGGTGGTGTTGCTGACACATCCTCTGTTTGCGGGGTGGCAGGTGCCACTGTCACTCCAGAGGGGGAGGAAGAGGCCGAGACCGCAGCAGAAGAGGGAGCAAGAAAAGCCTGAGATTTTTTTGTGGTTTTTCAGGTGTGTACTGCACTGCAGCTCGTGATTTGCATTTAGATGCCTGGTCATGCAGGTGGTGCTCAGGTTTAGAAAATGTATGCCTCGCTTTAGGCTCTGATTGCACAGCGTGCAGACCACTCGTATCTTGTCGTCAGCACATTGTCTCAAGAACTGCCACACCAGGGAACTCCTTGGAGCTGACTTTGGTGTACTCAGTCCCTGGGTGCGGTGGGAAGTAGCGGGCACACTGGCTAGGGGACGGCCACTCTGCTTTTGCACCCTGCTCCCTATTTTGCTGTGCAACTGGCACTGTGTTACCACCACCTCTTCCTCCAAACTGCACACGTCACTCGCATGACCTTGATTCCATGTGGGGTCTAGGACCTCATTATCATCCTCCCACTCTTCATCCCTGCCCTCCTTGCCGGTCTGCACACGGCAGAAAGCCGCAGCAGTTGGTACCTGTGTTTCGTCATCAGAGACGTGCTGCGGTGGTCCTCCCATGTCCACATCCTGAAACATAAGTGGTTGGGCATCAGTGCTCTCAATCTCTTCCACTTCTGGCGCAGGGCTAGGTTGATGGCCCACGGAAACCCTACCAGCAGAGTCATCAAAAAGCATAAGAGACTGCTGCATGACTTGGGGCTCAGACTGCTTAGCTGATTTGCAAGGGGGTGAGGTGAAAGACAGATGCCCATGGGCTGCAGATGCCCACTCTGCGGTTTCAGCAGGGGACCGGGTGGGAGACAATGTGAAGGAACTGGAGGCACAGTCAGCCATCCAATCTACTACTGCCTCTACTTGTTCTGACCTTACCATTCGTACTCCGGTATTCGGGCCTGCAAAATGACGCTGAACGTCCTGTCGCCCACGTGCACCTGAGGAAGGGATTTTATTTGGGCGTGTAGCTGGCACAGATCGACCACGTCCTCTCCCTGCAACAGGAGCACCAGCAACACCACAACCATGGCCACGTCCCTTATTTGATGCTCTCCTCATTCTTTGAGGTCACCGACCGAACTAACAGACAGATTAACTATATTAATTTCCCTGTCACATATGCAGTGCACGTGTATCTCACACCAAAAATGGGAATATGTCACCAGCCGAACTAACAGTCAGATTAACTATATTAATTTCCCTGTCACATATGCAGTGCAGGTGTACCTCAAATCAAAAATGGGTATATGTCACCGGCCGAACTAACAGTCAGATTAACTATATTAATTTCCCTGTCGTCACATATAAAGTGCAGGTGTATCTCACATCAAAAATGGGTATATATCACCCACAGAACTAACAGACGGATTAACTATATTAATTTCCCTGTCACATATTCAGTGCAGGTGTACCTCACACCAAAAATGGGTATATGTCACCGGCCGAACTAACAGATTAACTATATTAATTTCCCTGTCACATATGCAGTGCACGTGTATCTCACACCAAAAATTAGTATATGTCACTGACCGAGCTAACAGTAAGATGAACTATATTAATTTCCCTGTCACATATAAAGTGCAGGTGTATCTCACATCAAAAATGGGTATATATCATCCATCAAACTAACAGAAGGATTAATTATTATATTTCTGTGTCAGGGGTACAAAAATGGTGCATTGCACCCACAAAAAATCACTATAGGTCACCCACAGAATTAACAGCCATATTTATTATTATATTTCTGTGTCAGGGGTGCAAAGCTGGTGTATTGCATTGCACCCACAAAAAATAATTATATGTCATCCACAAAATAAATAGCCAGATTCCTAACACACTCCCTCGCTTCAGCTGCCTGTTTTATGTCCCTGCACTACTCAGAGCTGATGGGCAGTGCTACATGTGATCCAGCTTGTATAGAGGCTGGGTCACATGATGCACTGGCCAGTCACAGACATGCAATTACTAGGCATGGCTATGATGGCTTCTAAGTGCCCACAGCTTAAAAGCTAGTTGATTGGCTGCCCTGCAGTCTTTAAAAAGCTTTATTAAATGCCCGAGCACCGAACTTGAACACAAACTTTTCCGGCAAAGTCCGGAAAACTCTCAAAGTTCCGTACGGACACGAACTTTACAGTTCAGGTTTGCTCAACACTAGTCTTAACGTGTCTTTTATTGTAATGCTACCCACTTATGGTGGACTTTTGGGTTTAAAATGGTGTTTTGTGTGATTTTGTGATATTGGACCTGATAAACGGAGCAGTGCACTCCAAAAACTAGTAGGTCAAATAAAGTTTCTTTCAAAGGTATTTGCTTGAAGACTTTCCATCACCAACACCGTGATTGAATCCCACCATGCTTCTCCTTGCCTATTTTGGGTCATCATTTAGAGGGAGACACAGCAGCTTGGATCATATAATATAGCCTTTAAAAGATTTGTGCCTAATAGTAGCAGTGAGCACCCATTCACTAAATATGTGCAACCATAGTGTATGATTTTTTTGTTTACAGTCAAGCACTAATATCCAGGAGTATAACTATAGTCATCTAAAGTTCAATGAATTTAAGTACAGCAGTAAGGGTCCTTCTTATGTCCGTGCATAAACTTTCTTTCCTCTAGACATAGTGGATGTCCCCTTGTTATATAACAGTCCAGGGTATAAACAGATAACCCTATCTTTTTGGGTACTGTAATCCACCCTTTCCACACAAATTTGTGAGCTTCATGTTTATATCCCTAATATTTTGCTTCCTCTGAGTTATGGCATATAATACAGGCAGTATTTCTGAAATTATTAAGGTAAAAGTTCTTGCCTTAAGTTTTCCAGCCTAGATCCACTTGAATTTTTATCTTGGCAGCATGTCAGGGGCAATCATTGAATGCAATACATTTTGTTGAGCCTGGTCCTTCAAAGCAGAAAAAATCTTTGCAACAGCACTCTTGTTTAAAGGGATTCCATGTGAGGGGCTGTCTTCTGTGGCAGATGCATGCCTCCCATTAGTGGCCTACCAATAATTAAGTTCTAAATTTTTTAGATTACTTAACCTTAAAGGGGTTCTCCGGGAATTAAGAAAAGGAAAATCCGTAAATATTACTTTATTATAAATATATTCCCAAATACATTTCATTAGTTATAATGGCTCATTTTACCTAGGGAGCAAAGATTAGGAGAAACAAAATAGCTGCCATCCTATTCGTACACGCAAAACCTGTCCTAATCACACAGGACAAGTTACTTCAGGACACTGAGCTAATGAGCCGCCTCATCCTACTCTCTACTCTGCTTCTCAGGGATTATGATCCTATATACAGCTGATAAGATTTTCAGCTGAATCTCTGTGTGAGTAGAGTCCATGGGGAGACATGAAATACAGAAAGGGACGGACAGGACAGACTATGGTAATGTCTGCTTATGAACTACATATATAAAAAAAAAAAAAAAAAAAAAAAAATGAATCGCACATCCAGCTGCTATGCTTTGATCTCATCCCTGCTACTTTTGCAGAAACAGCACTAAATAGCGCATGTGTACCGCCTCCTATGCTACATGCTAAATGATGCATTAGTGTACATTTTGATCAAAAGGCATAAGCCCACACACCAAGCCAAGGTTGCCTCTATGAGTGGGTCATATTGGCGCGGCACTGCACGGCGGCCACCAACGCTGTGGTGCCAATCCGACAGGCGGCGGGACCCAGCAGCCAAACAGCACCCCTGCTGCCTGACTATGCCATACCTAGGACTGGGCCCCACCAACCCGCCAGAAAAACAGCACAGCGGCCCCCGTGCAGTACCGCACCATGTGAACAGTTGTCAAAGCTCACCTTACCTGAAGCTCTCAGCAACTCCAACTGAGAGCATGGTAGGTTAATTTAACCCCTCCTGCAAAATACCTTGCTAATTAAAATCACCTGGCCGAATGGAAGGAGTGCTGATCCAGGGACAGAATCTCTGTACATATATAAAAAAGAAAAGAAATGAATCGCACATCCAGCTGCTATGCTTTGATCTAATCCCTGCTACTTTTGCAGAAACAGCACTAAATAGCGCATGTGTACTGCCTCCTATGCTACATGCTAAATGAGGCATTAGTGTACATTTTGATCTTCCTACAGAGAATCTGCTAAAGTTCTTATCAGCTGTGTTCAGGATCACAATCCCTGACAAGTAGCAGAGGAGGATGAGGTGCTCTTTACCTCAGTGTTGTGAAGTAACTTATCCTGCTGTGTGACTAGGCCAGTTTTTGTGTGTACTAATAGGATGGTGGCCATTTTGTTTCCCATCCCTTCAGATGACCCCAAAGATAAAAGTCTAAGGGGGTCCGATCGGGAGACCTTGGGGGCCATTCAACTGGCCCACGACGACCAATCCACTTTCCAGGAAGCTGTCCATCTAGGAATGCTCGGACCTGACACCCATAATGTGGTGGTGCACCACCTTGCTGGAAAAACTCAGGGAACGTGCCAGCTTCAGTGCATAAAGAGGGAAACACATCATCATGTAGCAATTTCGCATATCCAGTGGCCTTGAGGTTTCCATTGATGAAGAATGGCCCCACTATCTTTGTACCCCATATACCACACCATACCACCAATTTTTTTGTTCCAACAGTCTTGGAGGGATCTATCCAATGTGGGTTAGTGTCAGACCAATAGCGGTGGTTTTGTTTGTTAACTTCACCATTCACATAAAAGTTTGCCTCATCACTGAACAAAATCTTCTGCGTAAACTGAGGGTCCTGTTCCAATTTTTGTTTTGCCCATTCTGCAAATTCAGTGCGCCGATCTGGGTCATCCTCGTTGAGATACTGCAGTAGCTGGAGTTTGAAAGGGTGCCATTTGTGAGTAGCTAATATCCGCCGAAGGGATGTTCGACTAATGCCACTCTCCAGTGACATGCGGCGAGTGCTACGCTGTGGGCTCTTGCTGAATGAAGCTAGGACAGCCACTGATGTTTCTTCATTAGAGACAGATTTCATGCGTCCACATTTTGGCAAATCCAACACTGAACCAGTTTCACGAAACTTAGCAAGCAGTTTGCTAACTGTAGCATGGGAGATGGGTGGTCTCATAGGGTGTCTTGCATTGAAATCTGCTGCAATGACCCGGTTACTGTGTTCACCAGACATCAACACAATTTCTATCCGCTCCTCACGTGTTAACCTCGGCGACATGTCAATGGCTGTAAACACCATTGTTTTTCGTGTGAAATTCCCAATAAGTTTGATGTGTCACATGACTCTCTTCCTATTGAAAAAACAAAAGTTGGATTCAAAATGGCCGACTTCAAAATGGCCACCATGGTCACCACCCATCTTGAAAATTTCCCCCTCACATATACTAATGTGCCACAAACAGGAAGTTAATATCACCAACCATTCCCATTTTATTAAGGTGTATCCATATAAATGGCCCACCCTGTACATTAGCAGTTTTGCTGCATGTTACAACTTATCTTTCTCAGACCAAGGAAACTTTTGTATTGATTTTCATTCTAACTAGCCTCTATAGACAGTTGGATTGGACTAAATGTAAGGTATTCAAAACAGTTCTATGAATGCAGCTTTTCCTCTTGAATACTGGAAAATCTGAATAAAAATAGAGTTCTTAATTTTGCAAAACAATGAGCTGCCTGATCTGACAGTGTGACCACATTTCCACCGAAATGGTCCTCTTTTCTAGGAAACTCCACCATTGTCGGGGTCCAAAAATTCTCTCCTGGAATTTGGGATAGGAAATGTATAATTTGAGTTAAGGACGTTTTTTATTTTTTTTATTTTTTTATTTTACTAAACTGAACATTTTATTCTGACAGAATCCAGAAAGAAGACGAAAGGAAAAAAAACAAGTTGTGTTGAAAAAAGGGAAAGAAGAGGAAAGAAATCGGTTTTGGAGCACCCGGGTAAGCGGACACTACATGTAATGTTCATGTTTAACTGCTGTATATGATGTGTAAATAGACAGCGGGACAGACTGACCTTATAAAGTCTTCACAGAATGCACCAAATTTTAATAAATTTAAGACAGTTTGTTTGCCAGAAATTCTGCACCAGTTTTGAGCTGGCTTAGATCTCAACTGTCATTCACTTCAGTTTCTGGTGTAAATGATAGTAATTTGTAGACTATAGGAGGTCATACCCCTTCCGCTAAGGCAGTGCTTCTCAATTATTTTCTGTCATGCCCCCCCTAGGAAAAAGAAAACATTTCGCGCCCCCCGCACGACTGTAAATAGTATCATTTGTCTATAAAATTGTTATAAGTACACCTCTGCATAACACTGTATCCTTATTAACGTATAAGAGAATAAAAAAAGAAAGAAATGTGGATCGGACACACACTTATGGGGGGATCTGTGGATGACGGACACTTATGGGGGGATCTGTGGATGACGGACACTTATGGGGGGATCTGTGGATGACTGACACTTATGGTGGGATCTGTGGATGACGGACACTTATGGGGGGGATCTGTGGCTGGCACTGTTACAGGGGGATCTGTGGCTGGCACTGTTATATATGTGCCATCCACAGACCCCCCACCCCATAACAGTGCCATCCACAGTGCCCCCCCCAGCCCATAACAGTGCCATCCACAGACCCCCACCCCTTAACTGTGCCATCCACAGATTCTGTGTGCCCGCCGCCGTTTAAAGTTATTAAACATGCCCCCCTCACTCCTAATAGTACCGTATATCCGAATTTCTTCTGTATAATGCCGGCAGGCGGGCCGGGCGGCCGGCGCGTCCCTCAGTGACGTCACTTGTCTGCGCCGCCTGCTTCATTGATAAAGCAGGCGGCACAGGCACGTGACATCACTGAGGGACGCGCCGGCCTGCCTGCCGGCATTATACGGAAGAAATTCGGATATACGGTACTATTAGGAGTGAGGGGGGCATGTTTAATAACTTTTAATTCAATAATACATTTTATATTAGTATACCGGAGGGAGCGGTGGGGCGGGGCTATAGTACAGTGACCGCACCGCCCCACCGCTATTGCCGGCCCCCAGCTCCTCCGCCCAGTCCCTCCCCCGGCCCCCGCTCCGTACATCGCGCCTGCGCCGGCCTCTGATCAGAAGGGAGATGAGCGCTTCCACAATGGAAGCGCTCATCTCCCTGCCGCATATTACACTGCGAGCTGTCGGCCGCCCGGCGCCCCTCTTGCTATGGCGCCCTGTGCAGCCGCACAGCCCGCACACCCCAAAGGCCGGCCCTGAACGAGCCCCCCTTTACGGAGCCTGCGCGCCCCACTATTTGATAAGCACTGCGCTAAGCCAAGTGCACTAATGGTGACAAAAGTGAAAAGTCACAAATATGGCTTGCTCCATAATTTTCAAGTTTTTTACATCACACAATAATGATGTAAAACATTTGATAACTGTCCCTCAGTATTTTTCATTTTTGCTTTAACCCATAGAGGACCCGCACTGTACTTGTAGGGCAGTCTAATGTAGGGCAGGAGCTGAGCCAGCCTGATCAGCGGCACAGACCCGGCAGTCACTGACAGCCGGGCCCCTGCTGCATAGGCCAGCATAGTTGAAAACAAAGCTGCCGGCGTATTAACCCTTTGTATGCTGCAGTCAAAGCTGACCGCGGCATGCAGTGGGTTTGCGGAGGGTACGGGTTCCCTCTGCTTCCCCATTGGGTCCCCGTGCTGCAGTGATGGGAACCGATGGCAGAGAAGGCAGTCCGATGTCTTCTACGGAATGCCTGTGAGATCCAGTCCCTTGTAACGCATTGCAGCGGACATCAGACCCAAGAAGTTAAAGTCCTAGAGTGGGACACAAAAATAAAAAGTGTTTTTCATAATAAAAAAAATTAAGTTTCAGGTAAAAAAAAAAGGTCCTTTCCCAAAATAACACATAAAATTGTAAAGAAAAAGAAAAACAGACATTGGGTATTGCCACATCCGTAACGACCGGCTCTATAAAAATATCACATGATCCACCCCCTCAACTGAACGCCGTAGAAAAAAAAAAAAACTGTGCTTAAACAGCCATTTTTCTGTCACCATAAATCACAAAAAGTGCAACACCAAGCGATCAAAAAGGCGTAAGCCCCCCAAAATAGTACCAATCAAACTGTCATCTTATCATCTAATGCATTGCAGAGGGCATTAGACCCCAGAAGTTGAAGTCCCAGAGTGGGACAAAAATAAAAAAGGGTAAAAAAAAGTGTTTTTCATAATATTTTTTTTTTTATTTCAAGTAAAAAAAAAAATGACCCTTTCCCAAAATAACACACATAAAATTGTAAAAAAAACAAAAGACCTATTAGGTATCGCTGCGTCCGTAACAACCAGGTCTATTAAAATATCACATGACCTAACCCCTCAGGTGAACACCGTAAAAAAATAAAAACAGTGTCAAAAAAGCAATTTTTTGGCACTTTACATAATAAAAAGTCTATTACTAAGCGATCAAAAAGTCATATGCACCCCAAAATAGTACCAATCAAACAGTCATCTCATCCCGAAAAAAATGAGATTCTACCTAAGACAATCGCCCAAAAAATAAAGAAAACTATCTCAAAATATGGAGACACTAAAAGATGATTGCGGACTGGGTATTGCGGATGTGCTAGCGGCCATCTAGCAACCCATGTCCTCAGCTCTATACACAAAATCCCGGTGATAGGTTCCCTTTAAATCTGCCCTCCAAAAACCATATGGCGCTCCCTTTTCTTCTGTGCCCTGTCATGTGTCCATATAGCGGTTTACAATCACAAATGGGATGTTTCTGTGAAATACAGAATCAGGGTAATAAATATGGAGTTTTGTTTGGCTGTTAAACCTTGCTTTGTTAGCGGTAAAAATGGATTAAAATGAAAAATCTGCCAAAAAAGTGAGATTCTGAAATGTCATCTACATTTTCCTTTAAAGAGGACCTCTCATCTGTTTTACTTATAGGAGCTAAATACCTGTACTTGCTGCCCCCCTTTATTTATTTTTTTAAATATCCCCGCTGCGCCCTCCTGAAGTTTTCGCCCTCAGTATTCTAATACTGAGCATTGGTACAGGGAGGAGGAGACGCCAGGGTTTTTCAATGGGCGTCTCCTTCTCCCTGGCTGTGCCGCGATCCAATCATATCGGAGAGCGTCACAGACAGGCAGAAAAAGCGGGGGGTACCCCACAAGTACAGGTATTTAGCTCCTATAAGTAAAACAGATGGAAGGTCCTCTTTATTTCTTGTGGAATGCCTAAAGGGTTAACAAAGTTTGTAAAAATCTGTTTTGAATACCTTGATCGGTATAGTTTCTCAAATGGGGTCATTTATGGGTGGTTTCTATTATGTAAGCCCCACAGTGATTTCATAACTGAACTGGTCCTTCCCAAAAGTGTATTTTGGAAATCTTCTGAAAAATTTCAATATTTGCTTCTAAACGTCCCCAAAAAATAAAATGGCATTCACAAAATGATCCAAACATAAAGTAGACATATGGGAAATGTAAAGTAATAACTATTATATGAGGTATCACTATCTGTTTTAAAAGCAGAGAAATTGACATTTGGAAAGTTGCAAATTTTTTTGTAAATTTGGGATTTAAAAAATAAAAATGAAGTACAATGTGTCACGAGAAAACTATCTCAGAATGGCTTGGATAAGTAAAAGCGTTCCTTAAGGTGAAATATCTTCAAAACACGGGCGTATCTAGAATCCACTCGATAACGAGGGGATTGAAGACAAAAAGGAGGGGTAGGGGGCGCACAATAGGATAGTACGTCCAACACAAATATAAATTGATTGGAAGACAAAGGTGCTCACCTTTTAGGGTTGTGCTACTAATAGGCAAAACACTATTGTAGACTTGTAGGATTATAGACCCTTTTTCCAGGACTGCAGCCGCAGAAGGAGTTTCTTTGGGATCGGATGTCCAATCCCCCAAAGGATACTTGTAGGAGAGGAAATTCTGGTCAGGCGTAAAATCACGGTATTGCTAATATAAATTACACATAGTTATTCAACACTTATTCTGGGGGGGAATTACCCAATGTATAGATACTCGTATATATATATATATATATAGAGAGAGAGAGAGAATCCTATACATATGTATTAAAGATTTTTTCTAAAAACATATACATAAAGTATATAAAATTCAAGTGTGTGTACATATGAAGCTTAGGTAATTATCGTAATTGTCGTAAACTATATAAAAATTATGTATATCATAAAAGAACCGTAAAAAGAGAGGGGGGGAATAATAGTGCAGGAACGTCTACTGCAAATTATTATCTAACTAAAGAGAATGCGAGATATACCAATACGGAGAGGGAGCACAGTCCTTCCTTGTCTAACAGTGTTTACGTCTGTCTGCACCCATATATGTTCACCTTTATAGGTTTATCTCAAAAGCTTCATTGAGACCGTAAGGGTTTAAACTATTACGTTTAAAAATCCAGTACGTCTCTCTGCGTCTAATGTACTGCGTATCCTTATGTAGATGGACCGGGATTTGTTCAATTGGTGTCACATTGAAACCAACTGGACTTCCCTCATGATGTTCTGCCGCTTGACTATATTTGATCGATCATAAAACATCTTTTGTGACCACATCTTGAGCTGCCTTTAGGGGCAGTGGTACCATGGTTATCGGTATGGTGTTCAACTGGGTTTAGTTTGTTGGGTGCAAGAATGTTTTTTAAGGTGCGTGCTCTTCTATATGTCAATTTAGGAAACTCCGGGATAATCTGTCTGAGGATGGGGTCTCTTTTCAGGATATACCAATGTTTTTCCAAAATGGCTTTGATAGAGATATGATTTTGATTATAAGTAGTGATAAAATGACAACTATATTTATCACTATTGGTGCCCCTTTCTTGTTTTTTTTTTTTAAACTCGTTTTATTGAAAAAGAGTAACAAGGCATATACATGGTACAGTCTAACAGGCAAAATACAAAGTCATATTACAGGTCAGATCACGTTGAGTAGTGGTGGTATATACATAAACAATTCGAAGGAGAGAAGACACAGCATTTCCATTGCGTATTCATTAGTGATACAATAAACTGAGTTATACAAGGTGGAGCGTAAGACTCGGAATGTGTTAGTCCTATCAAGGGCCTAAAGAAACCGCTGACCTCTCTGAAGTCGTTAAATGTGACTCACACCATAGACCCCACACCTTCTGGAATTTATCAGGGCACTTTCTGTTGACATATAACACCTTCTCAAAAGGGATTACTTGATTAACCAGCCTCTTCCATGTCCCCAGAGTTGGTAAATCATCCTCCATCCATTTAAGAGCAATAACTTTGCGGGCTAAAAATAAAGATTCGCTTAAAAATATCTTATTATAGTGGGTCCAGTTATCATCATCCAGGATCCCTAGGAGACATACCTTGGGGCAAAGTGGGATAGGACCTAAGCCCAGTGATGAAAGTACCCCCTGTACCGTTTGCCAGTATAACCTGATGTACTCACACTCCCACATCATATGCCAGAAGTCTGCGTTATTATGTGCACATCTTAAGTAATTGGATTGGGGAATCCTTCCCAACCTGTATAACCTAGTGGGGGTTAGATAGCTGCGATGCAGCATAAATAACTGGATCAATCTATTGTTAATCGAAGGAGATACCTTAGTGACTGCTTCTAACGCCTCTGTCCAATCCTCCGCTGAGAGATGCGGAATGTTCCCCCTCCATCTGGCCTCAGCTAATATGGGTTGTGCTGACATGTGATTCTCCAAGAGATGAGTATATAGCACAGACACTATGCCTCGGGGTCCTTGTGATTTGATAACTCCAATAAGGGGATAAGAAGAGATGGCCCTATTTCCATTTCCAAACTGTTCCTGAAGGGCGTGCCTAATCTGTAGATATTTAAAGAATTGGGTACGTACTATTCCAAATCGTTCTTGAATTTGAGAGAAGGAGCGTAGGACACCTTTGCTATATAAATCCCGCAAGACCACAATCCCGGACGTTGCCCATGTATGTGTTCCTTCTATCCCTTGCAAATGGGGGAATAAAGGGTTATCCCATAAAGGTATGGTGTCGGCCCAATCCTGATATTGTCTCAGTTTAGCGTCTCTCCAAACCTGCTGTGCCAGCCTATGCACCGGTAGCATATGTCTCGACAAGGAGCCTACCCTCTCCAGTACAGGCCACAAGTTAGATAAACCCAGGTGCTGTTGCAAATAATATTCCATATTCTGCAGGGGCTCACCATTAACCCAACTAGCTAAGAATCTTATTTGTCCTGCCAAAAAGTACAAATGGAAATTTGGTAGCGACGCTTCCCCCTGCACTCTGGACCTCTGCAATGTATTCATAGCGAGTTTGTGTCTGGCCCTACCCCAAATGAATTGAATCATTAAGGGGTGTAGGCGGTCCAAGAGATTCCGTGGTATTGGGGTGCAAGCATGTTCCAGTATATATAATCCTTTAGGCAGTAGGACCATTTTGATTAGATTGATCCTGCCCATGACAGACAGAGGGAGGGTCTTCCATACCTTGAACTTCTCCGTGAATAAGGCTTCTAGAGGGGCAACGTTTCTGGAATAGGAGTCTCCCGGTACTCTGGTAATGACTATCACCAGGTATTTGAAGTGATCCACTACTCTAAGGTTATGATAGACTTCGGGCCAATCAGATCGCCACAGCGGCATCAAGGCAGACTTAGCCCAGTTAATGTGCAGTCCTGAAAAATGGCTA
The DNA here is from genome assembly GCF_905171765.1 of Bufo bufo. Taxonomy (NCBI): domain Eukaryota; kingdom Metazoa; phylum Chordata; class Amphibia; order Anura; family Bufonidae; genus Bufo; species Bufo bufo. The sequence goes on from NC_053389.1 coordinate 341,377,677, forward strand.
AATTGCTCTATGATCGTGATCGCTTGTGATAAGGAAGTATCCATATCACTCATATACAATATGAGGTCATCTGCATATAGGCCTACTCTGTCCTCCCTCCCCCCCAATCCAACTCCTCTGAATATCGAGTCGTGGCGAATGCGCAGAGCTAGATGCTCTATGGCAATTGCAAACAAAAGGGGAGAGAGAGGACAACCTTGCCTCGTACCTCTCTGCAAAGGGAAGTAGGAGGAGGCAGTACCGTTAATCGAGATATTAGCCTTCGGATTTTTGTATAGTACCCGGATCCATTGTAGGAATCTAGGACCAAAGCCAAATCTCCCCAACACTTTCAGCAGGTATGGCCATTCTAGCGAATCGAAGGCTTTGGCCGTATCTAATGAGGCCATCGCCCACTGCCTTCCTTGACAGGTCCCAATTTGGGCTATGATTTGTGCTCTGCGGATGTTACTGGAAGTTGATCTTCCCGGTATAAACCCAGTCTGATCGCAATGGATTAGGCTAGACACTATTTTGTTTAACCTATTGGCCAAAACCTTCGTGAGGATTTTGTAATCCAGGTTTAGCAAAGATATTGGCCGATAGGAGGAACAATCCAACGGGTCCTTGTCAGGTTTAAGAATCACTACTATGGATGCTTCATATAGAGAGTCTGGGAGCCTACCGAGACGCCACGCTTCCCCAAACATCTCTCTCAATTGAGGCCCAAGAGCGTCAGCATACTTGGAGTATACCTCCAGTGGCAACCCGTCGGGGCCCGGGGACTTCCCGTTTGACAGTCCGGCAATTGCATTTTGTATCTCTTCCAGAGTAATATCTTCCTCCATTAGGTTGCTGTCCTCCAATGAGAGTGATGGGCAAGATATTCCATCTAAGTAATTCTCAAGTTCAATCTCTGAGTATGACACTCGTGTTTGATATAACTCTCGATAGAAGTCAGCAAAACATGCTACTATATCCGGGACAGATTCTTTGACCTCCCCTTCCATGTTCCGGATACGTAGTACCGGCGGGGCAGAGGTATTTCTATGTACTATATGAGCTAGTAGTCTCCCTGCCTTGTCACCCATCTCAAAGGCCTGCTGTTTATAGAAGAATAGTTTGCGGTCACTTTTTTCATGCAAGTGGACTAAATACATCCTACCTTTCAACAACCAGTCCTGCCTATGTGTCTCCGATGGGTCTGCCAGGAACCTAGCTTCAGCTTCCCTAACACTAGAATTAAGAGAGTCCTCCTTTCTCCTGGTGTCCCTCTTAATATAAGAAATCGATGACTTAAGACATCCCCTTAGATATGCCTTTAGTGTTTCCCAGAGGAGGAGGGCATTCGTATCAGCGTCATGTACTTCAAGGAAAACCTGTAATTGATCTGGGATCCTATCCTGCTCCTTCAGTAAGGTAAGCCAAAATGGATGAATCCTCGTTTTCAAACAAGGGTTCAACCCCTGAATAACATTAAATTGTGCAATCAAAGGCGCATGATCAGAGACACTTTGAGGGCCATGGAGAATAGTGGACAGGTCCAAGTAGTCATCAGGGGACCCAAATATGTAGTCTATCCTAGACAGAGCTCCATGGGAAGGAGTAAAGCAAGAGTACTCTATTGCATCTGGATGTTTCTCCCTCCAAAAATCTAGCCATCCCACCTCACCAGTCCAAGCCCCCAGCAATGTAGAGTGGCTGCGAATCGAGGAGGTGGGATGAGCACAGAAGCGGTCCCTCTGCGAGTCCATGACCATATTAATGTCCCCCACACATAGAAATCTCGCATGTGGGTATTGAGCTGCAAATATGGTTGCAGTTTGTAGAATAGTTAAATCAGCAGGAGGGGGACAGTAAACGCTCAGGATCACATAAGGAGTGCCGTTCACGTGTGCATAGACAAAAACATATCTACCCTCCGGGTCGCTCTCAGTCGTATGTAACTCCCATCTGACAGAGCGATTAATTAGCAGAGATACACCCCTGGAATGGGAGGTACCGTACGAGTGATACGCATATTGAACCCATGGCTTCTTGAGTCTACCAGCAGTGTCAGACGTCAAATGGGTCTCCTGCAAACTGAGTATGTGAGGAGTATATCTGCAGACATGCGTAAAAACAGACATTCTTTTACTCGCATCTCCAAGTCCCCTCACATTCCAGGACATTAAAACTAAGGCGGCCATAGCATTCGCACCTCACATATCCACACGAGTCTACACTTCTGCTGCAATGTCGAATAGACTCCTCCCACCACATCATTCCGCATATTCATATAACTACCTGTACTAAGTGGCGTACCATATAATGCCCAAACAGAGTATACAAACTTAAGGCAAAACAAAACATGCCATAAACAAATGGTGCAATAGTGTGCATTTTGCCCAGAATGGGAAAATGATTTCCCTGTGGCAACAGTGTCAGGGACCTGCATATTACAAGGTGGTGTCTCAACTATGCAGGTAGCTGAGCAGCTCCCATGATATTATATAGCATACTGACATATAACAAGTGATATACCAACGTATCAGCAAAACCCTTTCGGGGGTGGGAGGTCGCAAGCACTACAAAGTCCAGAATTGAACATGTCCAGATAATGTAGATAGCCAATCTCCTCCCCCAGATAACAGTAAGTCCCGCTGATATAGGCCCCGATCAAGGAGAAAAAAAAAAAAAAAAAAGGGGTATCAATGCCATATCACACCTCAAGATGGAGCCATCCTGCGCGATTTCCTTGCGACCCAATCATCCGCTTCCTTGGGGTCAGTAAAGAAGTGTGATTTTTCTCCATCCACCACCCTTAGCCTAGCAGGGTAAGCCATAGAATAAGGTAAGTTCATGTCTCGCAGCCTTCTCTTCACCGAGACAAAGGTCGCCCGCTTTTTCTGGAGCTCGGCAGAGAAGTCAGGAAACAAAGATACTTTAGCATTCTCATACATAATGGTCTGTTTCCTCCTCGCCTGAGTAAGGATGAGGTCTCGATCCTTCCAATTCAGCATGCGTGCTAACAACGGCCTAGGTGGAGCTCCAGGTGGCGGTGGACGAGCTGGAACCCTGTGGGCCCTCTCCACTGCGTACGCCATGGAAAAGGCTGCTTCCGGGAAGGTAGATCTGAACCAGGCTTCTAGGAAAGAGGCAGGATCCGACCCCTCCGAGCGCTCCGGTAGGCCCAAAATACGCACATTGTTCCTCCTGGCCCTGTTTTCCAGGTCGTCACATTTTTGCCTCCACAGAGAGACCGAATCCTCCAGGGCATGAATCTTGGCTGGCATGGGGCGAGTAAGATCCTCCAGGTCTGAGATCCTTTCCTCCGCACCCTTCACCCGCTCCCTGAGCTGCTGGACGTCTTGTCTAAGTAGGCCTACATCCACACGTACCTCATCAATCTTGGTAGTGAGGGAAGTTTGACAGGCCAGAATCGCTGACAGGAGTTGTTCATGTGCCTCCTTCGGTGAGAGCTCTGGCGTATCTTCTATATCATTGACTGCCTGCTGGGCCGCCTGTCCACGAGTATGCTGGGTGCGGGGCGTGCTGGTCGTTGCGGCGCCATGTTGGGTGTCCTGGCGCGCATATTCCTTCAGGCGGTCAGCCGCCGGCTGACCTTTGCTGGGACCCATGGTGAAGTTCTGTGAGGTCTCGTGGTATCGCTTGTCTATTCCGTTGGTGGATAGACCGTGTCAGTGCTCAGGATTGTTCAGGATTCTGTACGGAAGCCGGAGCTCAGCTCAGATGCGGCCGCTCATGTCGGCAGTTAGCCCCCCCCCCCCCCCCCGCCCCTTTCTTGTTTACGTACTGTAACAAGGCATTTATTTTGGGTAAGTTTAGCAGCTTTGGTTCTTGCACCAAAAATGATATTAACAGGATAACCCTTTTGGCTGAACCTAGAAGCGAGAATATCGCATTGTTGGGTAAAATAATCTTCCAAAGTACAGTTTCGTCTCAGTCGTTTAAATTGGCTAAAAGGAATGTTCGATTCCCATTTTCTATAATGTGTGCTATTAAAATCCAAGTAACAATTACTGTCAACCTTTTTTTTAAAAAGTGCATGTATTGATTTCGTTATCCTGAATAAAAAAGTCTAGATCCAAAAACTCGATTTTAATGTTATTGTATGTTCCGGTAAAGGAGATCCCCCAATCATTAGTATTGAGATGTGAAATAAATTTGTCTATAGAAGATTGGTCTCCATTCCAAATAAAAATTAGGTCATCAATATATCTTCGGAAGCAGATAATGTTATTATTGGACCAGAAGTTTGTTTGATAGATAAACTCCTCCTCAAAAGCCCCTATAAACAGGTTTGCAAAACTTCCCCATTGCGGTCCCTCGTCTCTGTTATAGATTCCTTTCTGAAGCATGAATACATTATGCGTAAGAATGAACTCTATGCCCTTCATGATAAAGGCCTTTTGTTGGGCAGGCATTTCTTGATTCTTTTCCAGAAAGCCGGATGGGCATTTCATACCTAGATCATGGGAAATGTTGGTAAAAAGGGCTGAAACATCCAGGGTCACCCAATGATAACTATTTTTCCATTCTATATCTTTAAGTAAGGTAATGAGGGATGTTGAGTCCCTTAAGTAAGATTTGAGATTGAAGACAGGTTTCTGTAAATAGATGTCAATGTAGTGCGATAAGTTTCAGGTGAGGGAAGAGACCCCTGAAATTATGGGCCTACCGAGAGTGTTTCTGATGTCTTTGTGGATCTTGGGAAGATTGTAGAAAGTTGCTAACGTTGACTCCTTCACCAGGATATATTCTTTTTCTTTCTTACTTAGACAAGAGTCAGCTGACTTGATTAATGCTTGGAACTCTTCTCTATCTTTTGTCAAGGGGTCACAGTCAAGGGGTAGGTAGTATTTTCTATCAGATAGAATATTCAGAGCTTCCGTGACGTAGTCATCTCGGTTTTGAATAACGATGCCTCCACCTTTATTGTCATTTCTGATTACTATATCGGTACTGGATTGTAATTTCATCAGGGCCGCCTTTTCTGATGGTTTAATGTTATGTCTCGTACTGGGTTCTTGATTAATTTGCCTAAATTCGTTTGAGACCACAGAATAGAAAGTATCTAGGAAGTTTCCCTTATGTGGTGAATAGGATAGAAGGCAGATGGTGGTTTTTTTGGGAGGTAGGAATTCTTCTTTTTGCGTTTACCTGCTCTGCAGCCTCTTCTTGATTTTTTTCGTTTTTGGTGGTTTGTGGCCTAGAGGGTGAAAAAATCGTTATCGTGGTGGATTTGGGACTTTTTAAGATTGGATAAGCAGCTGTTGGATGAATCAATGGGGGTAGGGCTAAAAAAGATAAGATGGATGTTGAGGGACCTGCTATGGAAGAATCCTCAACTGACACACCAGTGCAGTAATTTGTGTATGGAATTGGGTTGTTTGTTTCAGATTAAATTGGGAGTGCAATGTCTTGTGAAGTATGGGCAGCCTCCAGAGAGACCTGATCAGGAATGAAAGCCGGGGATGGACACACGTGAATGGTAAGGAATTATTCAGCCTCCAAATCGGAAGAAACAGTGTGAGTCGGGGAGCTGGATTCGAATGAAGAGTTGGAATGAGGATATATGGAGAATTGGGTGGGGGGTAAGTTGAGTGGGCCACATTCATATAATATTTCATTTGAAAAAATTGAGGATGGGGAGGCCAGGGTTAGTGTTGTATTGTTAACAGAGGGTCCCAATAATTCGCCTGGAGTAAGTGTTGGAGTCTGAAATTCAAGTATAGGGGACTCTGGCCGATGGATGGAGGTGTCCTTATTGTGCACATTGATGTTACAGACAGGTCTAGTAATGGGTATGTAACAAACACTGTTGGTAGTATGGGAAAATGGCTGTTGCAGATCAATGTCTTTGGTGAATCTTTTGGAAACTGTACTTACGGTATTTTTGATAGTGCCTATTGAGAGGTTGTGAATGATTTGGGGCTGTGCTAGTGCCATTTTGATGTGTGACTGGACTGGCTGTACTGTTGTTCCCTATATTGGTTGCCTCAGTGGTGGTGTTCCTGGTTCCCCATTGTCAGCCTTAAGTTGTCCGGTTTCAGCCAGAACTTGATATTGTTAGTGGCAAAATCTTGCCTGTCTCTAGTAAGCTTATTACTTTTCTTATGTAATGTTTCTTTTTCGACCGATAAGATTCTAGACGTAATCATACGGTCGAATTTAGTGAAGGCGGCATGTGATCTATATTTGGATAGTTCGATATGGCATTCGGATATTTTCTTACCACATTCCAAATATAATGATCGCCTTTACATATGCATGCCATTCTCAGTATTCACCTTTTAACCCTACCACTTATATGTCCCCCTCAGCAGCCACACTAGTACATCGCACTTCTTTGTAAGTGTAATGTATTCTATGCTAAAGCGTTCCCATCCCCATGGCCACTGATCATGCGATCGCAAGAATTGCGATCACATGACACCTCCTTAGCAGTTACGCTAGTACATTGTCCCTCTTTGCAGGTGCGACGTACTCTATGCCTAAGCGTCCCCATTTCCATGGTCACTGATCATGTGATCGCAAGACTTGCGATCACATGACATCCCTGTCTTCCTGGAGCGCTGCGGCAGACCAGTACAGGTCTCGTAGTGCTTAAGGCCAGCTGGGCGCATGCGCCAGCGCTCCAACGGCAGGTCATCTTACTGCGGACCCGCCCCTACTTACAAGGCGATCATGGGACCGGGGAGAGTCAGTCATGTGACCCTTTCGCTCCGGCCAGCTAGTTCATCATTCCCAATATACTTTCTAATAGTTGGAAGAATCGTTTTCCATAATTAACCACCTTATAATGAGCTCAGATTGATGTTTTAATAAAGTTTTTATAATATGTATTTATTATCACACCTGGGGTTAGCCCCTCCCATCTGGGGGCGGCCCACAGGTACTCTGTTTTTGGCAGTTTGTTTATGTACATATATATCTGTCCACTCTCTGTTTACATTATTACCTAATAACCTGATGAAGGGGACTTTTTGAGCCCCGAAACACGTTGTTTTATATATACCGTATTTTTCGCCCCATAAGACGCAATTTTTCTCCCCCCAAAATGGGGGGAAATGCCCCTGCGTCTTATGGGGCGAATGCTGACCGTTTTACATCGCAGGCTGCGATGTACGAGTGAGCGGGGAGGGACTGGGAGGAGGAGCTGGGGGCCGGCAATAGCGGCGGGGCAGTGCAGTCACTGTACTATAGCCCTGCCGCTCCGGTGTTGAAATATTCAAATATAAAATGTCTTATTCAATTAAATGTGATTACACATGCCCCCCCACTCCTAATAGTACCGTACATCCTAACAGCTTCAGTAGAATACAGGCAGGCCGGGCGGGCGGCAGCGTAACTCCCTGATGTCATGTGCCTGCGCCGCCTACTTTATGAATGAAGCAGGCGGCGCAGGCAAGTGACGTCAGTGAGGGACGCGCCGGCCGCCCGGCCTGCCTGCCGGCATTGTACAGAAGCTGTTAGGATGTACGTTACTATTAGGAGTGAGGGGGCATGTGTAATCACTTTTAATTGAATAAGACATTTTATATTTGTATACTGGAGCGGCGGGGGGGGGGGGGATCTGTGGATGACAGTTTTATGGGGAACATCCGTGGATGGCACAGTTAAGGGGTGGGGGGTCTGTGGATGGCACATATATAACAGTGCCACCCACAGATCCCCCATAACAGTGCCACCCACAGATCCCCCCTCTAACAGTGCCACCCACAGATCCCCCTCTAACAGTGCCATCCACAGATCCCCTCTGAAACAGTGCCAGCCACAGATCCCCCCATAACAGTGTCCATCACAGATCCCCCCCCCCATAACAGTGTCCGTCATCCACAGATCCCCCCATAACAGTGTCCATCACAGATCCCCCCCCCCATAACAGTGTCCGTCATCCACAGATCCCCCATAAGTGTCCGTCATCCACAGATCCCCCCATAACAGTGTCCGTCATCCACAGATCCCCCCCATAACAGTGTCCGTCATCCACAGATCCCCCCATAACAGTGTCCGTCATCCACAGATCCCCCCATAACAGTGTCCGTCATCCACAGATCCCCCCACAACAGTGTCCGTCATCCACAGATCCCCCCATAACAGTGTCCGTCATCCACAGATCCCCCATAACAGTGTCCTTCATCCACAGATCCCCCCATAACAGTGTCCGTCATCCACAGATCCCCCCATAACAGTGCGTCATCCACAGATCCCCCCATAACAGTGCATCATCCACAGATCCCCCCATAACAGTGTCCTTCACAGATCCCCAGTAATAGTGCCATTTACAGACCACCATTAGTTCCAAACCCACCAAAAGCACACCTTTTGGTTCAATTTTTTATTTTCTTATTTTCCTCCCCAAAAACCTAGGTGCGTCTTAGGGGCCGGTGCGTCTTATAGGGCGAAAAATACGGTATACGCTACCTATGAAATAAAGAAGATTTGATCTCTTAAGGTGAAATATGGCAGGGTCCTGAAAGGGTTAATTATGTAAGGTGCCAGGAAAAAATGTTTGGCTACCCCAGATAATATTACCAGATAGAGTAGATAGACAGACATTATTGCAATGAGTTCCGGAGCTCACTGGGGGAGATTAATCAGGGTATTTATGACAGTTTTAAATACATTGAAAAATATAATATTTGAAATGAACTTTTCCTGAATTTTTCATACAGTATTGAGGAGGAGAACAGAAATAATAATGTGTAAAGATTGTTTCTTCCTTGTGTAAGACCCACAGAGTAGCAGAAAAAAGACTTAAAGGGGTTGTCTCACTTCAGCAAATGGCATTTATGATGTAGACAAAGCTAATATAAGGTTCTTACTAATGCACACACAGCCACACATGCGCAGCAACCTCCATCCGGGCCACCTTATATCTCCATGGAGCAGTGGCCACAACTCCTGGACACAAGCAGTGTATAATGCGATGGAAAAATAAATCCAACCAGTAAAGGAAGCAACATGGACAATCACACTGCTTCCCTGTGTGGTATATGTGTGACTTATGATTCATTTAATATACAGTGGAAATATTTAAAATCTGGGAACGCCACTAGTGCGTAAGGCTCTGTTCACACTTGTGTTAGTTCTTCCTTTGAATATCTTAGCATAACCTTGGCAGGTAATTTGTCCTAACCAAATCTTGAGAGCTTCAGATATTGTGATTTAGAGTTCTATGGACCTTGAAAAGTGCTTTATTAAAGTACTGTAGAGTTCATGTATGGTTGAAATAATTTGATCTCTTTTGGTTTCTTCTTGCAGATCTAACATCATCATTCCCAATAGATGGAACATTTTTTAGCAGCTGGTTGGCTCAGCCTGTTCAAATCACCACGGAGAACATGAAAATGACTCAGTGGTCCTTAAACAATGGCCACAAGGAGCACAATGCCTCGGGTCTTCTTTCTGAAGAACTGTTACAGGATGAAGAGACGTTGTTAAGCATCATGATGGATAACTCACTCAAGTCTCCTTTCGAAAAGATGGAGGCTGTGAAGAAGGTGAAAGGCAAAATAAGAGCAAATGGAAAGAAAAAAACAAGAAACAGTCATTGCACCATTCCACAAGATGACCAACTTGCTTTGTGGAATGACTTGAAGTGCTTTACAGGTAAAGCAGAAATGCCTTCCAGCCACAATCACAGAACCATCAGAACTGGTAAAGCATCTGCCAAGGTACAAGTAGAGAAAAAAGGGCACATTGACAAAAAGACCTTAAAGAAGGGTTCTGTGCATTTACCTCTGCTGAAGACCAAGGACTCAAAAGGCTTTTCAGATCTCAGTAAAGTAGACGGTGGAGAAATAAAAATGAAACATGTTCAACCTGAGTCTAATTCTCCTGTCAAAGTGCCTGACTCACTAGGTTGTGCAAAGTCAGTGGTGAGAGTTAGATTACCAAAGGCCGGTATGGAGTCACACAGTGAGAATTCTGAAAGGGCAAATGGACTTCAAGTTAAAGAAATGCCGAAAGGAAATTCCCATTTAGACGTTGAAACTGATGGCTACTACTCAGATGTGGAAATGACCGACTCTGAGGAAGAATTGAGTCAAGGAAGAACACCGCTTAAACAGTTTGACCCCTCAAGTGATGACATTGTCCGTATGAGCATTTTGGCCTCTTAATGTTCCAGCTGAAAAGAAACTGGAATGTTTTATGATGCCTAAACCGTGACATGACTGCCATTTACAACGTTTGCCTGCTTTCAGCAGAGGTGTCTGTCTTATGTATATATAATGTGTTTTACATATACGCATATATGTAACACGTCTTTCCAGCACAGTTGTCTTTCTCTACCTGTAGACATAATAAGCCTCACAGACATAGTTAATTGTACTGTAGCTTTCCCTTTGTAGCTAACATGCCTTTCCCAGCTAAATGCAAGCATGTACATCAAGGGACATGTTCTTCTTGTTCCACAGCAGGCTGTTAAAAGTTGATATGACTACAGCAGTAGTGGTTTTGGGCATTACATTTCTGACAGGACAACAGTACTTTGTTAGGAGTTAAAGTTTCTCGCATCATCATTTAATGATACTAAGCGTTAAGTAAAATAAGCAGACTGCTAAAAGTAGTTTAAAGCACAAATACAATGCTTATTTGAAGAAAGCACTTATTCTATGTAGAGGAAGGCAACTTTTGCTAATGTAAAAGTTTCTCTTGAACTCATTATCTTCCGTCCAGGGCTTTTTTGTTGGCCATGAACAGATGTATATACAGCAGAAGTGTGTGGCACTATGAGTCAGTCCAGGCTCTCCTTATCAATACATCTGCTGCGTCTGATAGTGGAATATGCAAACAGCTATTGGAAGATATTGGAGTTGGGTCCTCTAACAGCTGGTTGGATTTACTTGCTCAGGTGGACAAACTAGGCTTCAGCTCTGTAGTTTGGCCAAGAGGGGAAAACATAGGCATTAGTTTTGTAAGAAGACAGTTCTTATAAGGGAGCACGTGCGCCATCTATACTGGTAAGTAAAGGATTAGGGTTCTCACATGTAATTCATTATTACTCATCTGTAATAGTGGGTGACTGTTGACAACCCTCATATTGTTTAGCAGTCTCTCTCATGATGTAAAGCTGCATCATAGAACCTTTAGTTTGGTTGAGTTCAGTCCACATAAATACTTTGAATACTTTCATCCTCTGGTTTTTGTTTTTCACTCCCTAAGGGAGAAAAATTTGTAGAAATTGTTTAACATGGATGACTGTACAGTTTTTGAGACTTCTATTTAGATCAGGGGGCTCCATAAAAACTGTAAATGAGCTTAGCATTTTAAGTCTGGAATGCTCACGGACTATCATAAGAGGACAATGGACGTATATCTAGTAGCATATGACCTACATTGTCAGTGGAGCAGATGACAAAAAGTGAAAAATGATATTTCTTTTTTTATTTGCAGATGAGGACTCTTAATACTATGGCAATGCACTAGTAATTTGAGGATCATTATGTAAACGTCTTGCAGTTATTTACAGATTTGAGTATGACCGTTTAGGCAGCTATTCTGATGGCGTTTTGTCCTAAACTCCCTGCGCAGGACCTGATGCTGACTTTGTAATGCACTGTACATAACCTGTGGCATCTTGACTTTTTTTCTCATAATGCTGATCTCTTCAGTGGCGCTTCCTACTTACTCCAAGGAACAGAGTAACTCCTCCACTCTAAATACAGCACAGTCCTATTTTTCAGTTAAGGGGCTATATACAGTCCTTAATGTATATATTCCCTAATGATAACTATCTGAGAAGCTGTATTTACTGAGAAAAAGGATCCCAGTGTACTAATGTCCCATGATAACTTTACAGACCAAGAAACTTAGAGGTCATATAGCGCTTCCAATTCTGAAAACCCTTCTTACAATGAGCATTTACTATAAGGGTCATGTCACGATTGTGAAATGTTCTTTATCATTTCACAGGGCTAGCTCCAACTACCAGCTTCAATCATTGTTTCTTATTGTATCTATGTTGGCTTCAAATGTATAGATGTACATGTCTCAGGTCTTTACCTCGTTTGCACTGCAATTTTTTTAGAGATCTGTAAAAATTCAAGTCATGGTTTTGTGTAGTCAGTTTGTGTTCTACAATCCAGTGACGTTGTAAAAATGATCCTCCTATTATCGCGTAGTACTAGTGATTTGTTTCACGTGTGATAAGGTGGTAAGTCCTTCAGTGGAAGGATGATATCCTTTTTGCCTTTGCTAACAAGTATAGGTGAACTCTATGCTGTCAGAAGACCCACGAGGCATTGAGAGCAGCCGGAATATCTATTACTGTTTACAGTATGTATAGATATTTAGCAGTCTGTTGTGTTCCTTTTTATAAAATGACAAAAATTGTCAGCATCCTTGTCTATTGGGGGCTATTAACACATCAGCTGCCACATGACTATTTCAGTCCCTCTTAAGCCTTAAACAGTAATCTTTTATTTTTCAGACAGTCATTGATAATCAGACATGCACTTGGAAGTATCATTTTATACCATTCAATGGTCACTAAAAGATTTGAAATATTAAATTAGTGTGACTCCAAGGTGAGCTCAGGGAAAACCACAGGTCAAATAAAACTGTAAAAATATCAAAACAAGGAGCTTTTCTGTAGCCCACAAACCTGTAGCTTTCTACGAAAGCAAAAGATGCATCAGATATACCGTATGTCAAAATAAATCACTCAACAGATGCCAAAGAATGCTTGTACATGACTAAGAATTACCTAATACTAATATGAATCTTAAGCGAATATGTGCAAATAAACACAAAGAGCAGTTATTAAAAACTTGGATCACATGAGCTCACAAAACCCAAGGATTCGAGTTTACACTAACCGAGACATGACATCTGTGATGACTGCACCCCCTGCTGGAATATTCTCAAAACACAGCTTTATATTTTCAGTGATGGAAGTTTTTCCTAGAAGGCAGTTCAATAACCACCATACCAGCAGCTTTTAAGAGTCACATCTGCACCCTTGTCAAAAATGTCATTCCCACTTGTTTTATCTGCAGATATACAAACCAATGCTTTAGATCAGTACAACAGTTATACCCCTTACACTGACATTGTTAAGTAAGAAGTCAACTAAACATGCAGGATGAGCATTGAAAGCAAGCCAAATTCAAGTGACTGTTAGTACCTCGCGGAATCCACCGAGGTGGGAAAGTTCTATAAAGCTCCGGTCTTCATTGGGGCATGTGTGTTAATACAATGTTAAATACAGTGTAGGACTAGTTGAACTTTACATGCTTTATAGTCTTTAGATACAGTTACTAGTGTAGATTCCAAACCAATAAGTAATATGCTGCATTTAATTGTTCTTGCTTCCTTGTGCTTCAGTTAAACTATGGTTAAAATATATCCACAATCCACTGCTTTGTGCTTGTAGTGTTACTTGCCTGAACAGTACAGGAACCAGACAGTCTGAGAATTTCTTTAAAGAACAACTGGCTTTCAAATATGTCATCGCTAAAGGGGACCTCTTCTGTTCACCTCCACAGATGTGAAGGTTTTACTGAGACAAGCTCATGGGTGACCACTGTATGTCAGGACCAAATCAGAATTACAGTTCTTGAATTTTTTAGAATGTTCAAAGAAGTTTTTTTTTTATATACCATAATATGGAAAAATCTTAGATGTGGCTCTGTAAACAAGAGATTCCCTAATATAATGTATGTCGAATCATTCCTAATCAGATGATGAACCTGTCTGCAGTTAGCCATTGGCAGGATGCAGTCCTGTTTAAAAAGTGTCAGCTGTTCAGCTGATGGATAAACATGGCAATAGTGTGGAATTGGTTTGCATCCTTTGTTAGCATCGGTTTCTGAATGCCCCTGTATATGAAGAGATCAGTTGTGATAATGAATATTAGGGAATTACAGTTTTAAAAGATTTTCTGAGACTTTGATAAGCTGATTGAAGGGGCCACAGTGTTCATTTTGAATGGGACTGAGATGTAGTGAGCTACAATACCAGGCAAAGCCACTACAAAATATACCCAAAACTTTAAAAGGGTCAAATCCTTCCGTGTACGCTATGGTTTTATAATTGAAAGTTGTGGTTTTCATTTTGTGAAGACTGTGGGAGGATACATCTTTATAGATCACGCGTATGATAGTTTGTAACCTCCTATATGCCAAATATATATTTGAGGAACCTTCCAGCACATGAGGTGATGAGGTCATGCATTTAACTTTTCTTTCTCATATGATTGTAATAGATTAATTGGCAAACAAAATCTATAACTCTCAGAATAATTAAAGGGTTGTCCATTGGTATTAATTATTATTATTTTTTTATATATAAGACTCACAGTGGGATACAAATAAATGAAGCCAACCCGTCACCCATTTCTCACCACTGTGCTTCTGGAACTGCTCTGGTCCCTGCTGCTGTCCACTTTCTGATCTCAGCTCAACATACCTGAAGATGCCTGTTCAGGTAATCATTAGCTGATGTGGGTCACAGTTATGGCCAGTGCTTTGCAGAGCAGGCATCTACTGGGATTTACGGCATGGTGAGGTAGGACTAGGAAGTGGAGAGCAGCAGGGACCAGAACAGCATTGAAATGACAATTTTGGGGCATCTGTAGAGATGAGTATGATTTATTTTTTTAACCCACTGTAATCTCACTCTCTCTCTTTCTCTCTCTCTCCCTCTCACTATTTTGAAACACATTAAAGGGGTTTTCTTCTAGAGTGTAATATTGATGGCTTTTCCCAGGATAGGTCATCAATATATGATCAGTGGGGGTCTGATTGCCTGCACCCCCGCCGATAAGCCGTTTGAAGAGGCCGCAGAGGTCCAGTAAGCACCATTGCATATGCCTTGGCCGATGAGGTCACATTCATCGGTCACATAATATAGGAGCAGGTCAGTCTCAGTCAAGTAAATGGGTCTGCAGCTGCAATACCAAGCACAGCCGCTATACAATGTACGATGCTGTGCTTGGTATGCTGTGAAGAATCTGCAAGGCTCACTGTTGTGCTGTGGCCTCTTCAAACAGCTTATTGGTGTTGGTCTAAGATTTATACTGCCCTGTTATCACTGTGATGCCTGCAAAATTTCTACTTCTCAAACACAAGATAATATTTGCCAATTCAAACTGCAGTCACCTTTGTGTCCTCACTATAACAGCATGGAATTTCCAGTTGTGCTTTAAAGAAACTTCTGCCTACTTTTTCCATTATACAAGTAAACAGTATCACATCAGATGCAGAAACCTATATGAATGTCGCAGGAGATCAAAACTCCTGTCTTTTGTTTTATAAGAAAAATAAAAGTGATGTGCCATTTGTTAATATAAAGAGAAATATTGAAATATATTGAAAAGAGCAATTATAAATTATTTTTGGCTTATGTTGCAATATTTATTTTCTTGTATTAGAAATTCCTTTGTAGACAAAAAAATGTATTTTTCATTAATGCAAAGACCTATTTCTCCTTTTTGTACATTTTCCATGTTAGGCAATCCTTACAGCAATATAATATATGGAACTTGTTCAGTGTTACTGTATATGCATGCAGTTTGTGTTGCTTGGAATAGTTTTGTCTGCCATTGTTTTCTTCTTGTTTAGAGTTCAGCTTTTGCTTTAAGACACGTGGGACCACAGCCCATTGCTCATACGAACTCTTTTTTTGCGTTCCTTCAATGTGATTGCAGATACAGTTAATAAAGCAATGTTTTATGTGTACATCTAAGTTGTTATTCATACAGAACAAGAATGTGTCATGCGGTTTGGGGTATGAATTAACATATTTAGAACTAAGCTTAAAGGGTTTATCCGAGTTATGAAAAAAAACTTGTAAAACTTATCAGGACATACATATACATTAGTTGAGCTTGATTTCTTAAGAGAAAAACCATACTTACATCTTTGCATAGTTCTGTTATTCATGCTTTGTTTACATGCTGCAGAAAAGCTGTGGGGGCGTGTAACAACAATGACTAAGCTCTCCCTCATGAATCTTTGTGGGTGTGAATAATCTTCCCTTCCCCGCCCCCTGCAATGCACAACCTAACCTTGCATACAAACAGTCACATGATCATCTCCTAGCTCACACAGGCAGAAGATCTTCCTGTCACATTGCAGATTGATCTATATCTCTATATACATATATATCTATATATACTATATATATAGAGAGAGAGATGTAGATATATCATATGTACAGTATATAGATATAGTGGATATAAAAAGTCTACACACCTGTCAAGAATATGGATTAATATTTACTGTCAGCCATGTCCTCACACCCACCATTTGCTGAAAGATAGCAGAGGTAGTTAACTCCACAGGAGGGCCCTGCTTCAAAGCCGCAGCCAGATCCCAGAAACTTCCTAGCAGGCCACATTTGGTTACATTTCACACCTCCATTCAGACAGCATGGATCCTGCAGGAAAACCTCCCTGCAGGGTGTCTAAGCAATTCCCAAGTTCAATTGAAACTATCAGACAGCATGGAACTGGCAATTTATAAGGAATTATGAATTGCCCGGCCATCGCAAGCACAAACCGGATACATATTTGTGTCCCGGTGGCCACGATGAACATGCCCATGGTCTTAGTTTGATGGTGGGATGCCAGGGAAGGGAGATATACATAACTCCCCACAGGAACCACATAGCGGCACCATGTTTGGTCTCTAGTTGTAGCCGGAACCCAGGCGGATCAATTGGGCCCGGAACCACCTCCCTACGACATTCTGGTCTGGAGCTCTGAACCCTAAAGGGTTTTCATTTATTGCCAGCACAGAAGAGGGGGCAGTGGACCTTTCCCAGAGGAGGGGCCTTCTATAGTTTGAAAGGCTTGTGCCAGCAAGCTGACGCCTCTTTCTCTGAAGGGGGATCACATCGTGCCACCTGTGTGAAGTTGGCACCCCATGTTCTTAAATTTCAAAAAGAAATACACCATTCGTTTGTGCTGGTTTGTGCCGCAAAAATGAACGTTTGTGCCGGTTCGGTTCCTGAGATATTGCGCGTTAGATTTTTATGAAGCCCCGCCCACTTTCCACCCCATGTTTTTTAATTTCAAAAAGAAATACACCATTCGTTTGTGCTGGTTTGTGCCGCAAAAATTAACGTTTGCGCCGCTTTGGTTTACGAGATATTGCGTGCTTGATTTGCTGAAACCCCGCCTACTTTCCACCCCATGTTCTTAAATTTCAAAAAGAAATACACCATTCGTTTGTGCTGCAAAAATAAACGTTTGCACCGCTTTGATTTCCGAGATATTGCGTGCTTGATTTGCTGAAACCCCGCCCACTTTCCTCCCCATGTTCTTAAATTTCAAAAAGAAATACACCATTCGTTTGTGCTGGTTTGTGCCGCAAAAATGAACGTTTGTGCCGGTTCGGTTCCTGAGATATTGCGCGTTAGATTTTTATAAAGCCCCGCCCACTTTCCACCCCATGTTTTTAAATTTAAAAAAGAAATACACCATTCGTTTGTGCTGGTTTGTGCTGCTTTGGTTTCCGAGATATAGCGTGCTTGATTTGCAGAAACCCCGCCCACTTTCCACCCCATGTTCTTAAATTTCAAAAATAAATACACCATTCGTTTGTGCTGCGTTTGTGCTGCAAAAATTAACGTTTGCGCTGCTTTGGTTTCCGAGATATTGCACGCTTGATTTTCTGAAACCCCGCCCACTTTCCACCCCATGTTCTTAAATTTAAAAAATAAATACACCATTCGTTTGTGCTGCGTTTGTGCCGCTTTGGTTTCCGAGATATTGCACGCTTGATTTGCTGAAACCCCGCACACCCCATGTTTTTAACCCTGACCCTAGACCCCCCAGGTGTGCTGCAGCTTGCCCCCCTCCCGCCCCCCCCCAAACTTTTTTTGGGGCACAAGCATATTATTTTATTTTTACTCTTAGCGCCCGGCCACTGTTAGCGCATCGCACACCCTCCCGCTGATCAACTTCGGACGGTTGATCAGTGAGTTCGAATTTTTTGGCTCTTTTTTTTGTGTGTTAGGTTTAGGATAAGTTCGCGAACACCCGTGCCCCCACACACACCAAATAAAGTTTATCATGCACACACACACTCCCCTATGGCCCGCCAGATGTTCTGGGCTGAGGAGGCATACGCCCAGCTTGCCTCCGAGTCCGAGAGCCCCAGTGAGGACGAGGATGACCCCACTTTCCTTTTGTCATCCGCGTCCTCCTCATCATCTAGCGATGATGATGAGACCCCAAGGCGGCGGAGACACCGCCAGGCGGAGCAAGGGGACCGCCATGCTAGAGACCCTGTGGCCCACACTAGTACGAGCAGCTCTGGGGCTCGTACTAGTTTTCCAGCCCACCAGTTAAGTCCACCGGAGCCCCCCACCGGTGAACTTGTCTGGTGTACCCCATAGCGTTTTGAGCCCGTGATTCCGGATTTCGTAGGCCAACCAGGAATCCAGATTTCCACAGTGGGCTTCACTGAATACGACTACTTTAGACTTTTTTTCAGTGACCACTTTGTGAATCTGATGTTGGAGCAGACGAACCTGTACGCCCAACAGTTCATTGCTCAACACCCGGGCTCCTTTTTGGCTAGGCCCGGTGGCTGGACTCCGGTCTGTGCAGCCAAGATGAGGACGTTTTGGGGCCTCGTGCTGCATATGGGCCTAGTCAAGAAACCTAGTGTCAGTCATTACTGGAGTGGGGACGTCCTCTACCAGACCCCACTCTACAGTACGGCCATGACACGTCCCCGGTTTGAGGCCATCCGGAAATGCCTGCATCAGGCCGGTCATAGATCATTTTGGGGCCAAATTTGTGCAGGCCTATGTACCTGGAAGGCAGGTCGCGGTTGATGAGTCTCTCATTGCTTTCAAGGTGAGACTCATTTTCCGCCAGTATGTTCCCTCTAAGCGGGCGAGGTATGGCATGAAGCTGTACAAACTTTGCGAGAGTACCTCAGGGTACACTTACAAGTTTTGTGTGTACGAGGGGCGAGATTCCCGTATTCAACCCCCAGAATGTCCCCCACTCTCGGTGTTAGCGGGAAACTTGTATGGGACCTTATGCACCCACTGCTAGATAAGGGTTACCACCTGTACGTGGATAACTTTTATACTAGTATCCTCTTGTTCCAGTCCCTCGCCTCCAGATCCTGGCAACACAGGGACATTCCTTCAGTTCTATGAAGCAGTCCTCAAGGACCTGATCTTTTCTGACCGGGAAAGAGCAGGCCGGAGTACCTTGGGAACTGGAGACGCCCGGATCGTCCCTGGTTAACACTTTCCAGGTGTGGTCCCCCATACTGGAAAGAAGGGACGGACTCAAAAAAGGTGCAGAGTGTGTCACAGGAAGGGGATACGGAAGGACACCACTACTCAGTGTGACATGTGCCCCGATCATCCGGGCCTCTGCATTATTGGTTGCTTCAGGGAGTACCACACTTCCATGGAGTACTAAATTTATGTTCCCCTTCCCCAATTTAGCCACTGACAATCGGAAACGAAAAAAAAAAAAATTATATATATATATAATATTTAGTAAAACTAAAATAAAAATAAAAAGTTGACATCTAGGGTATCGCCGCGTCTGTAAGAATCTGCTCTATAAAAATACCCCATGACCTAACCCCTCAGATGAACATGGTCAAAAAAGAAAATAAAAACGGTGCAACGGTGATGTAAGGTGACAAAAAAAACTTTTTTTTGCACCGTTTTTATTTTATTTTTTGACCGTGTTCATCTGAGGGGTTAGGTCATGGGGTATTTTTATAGAGCA
Source organism: Bufo bufo (assembly GCF_905171765.1). Taxonomy (NCBI): domain Eukaryota; kingdom Metazoa; phylum Chordata; class Amphibia; order Anura; family Bufonidae; genus Bufo; species Bufo bufo. The sequence continues at coordinate 341,397,379 of NC_053389.1, forward strand.
GATTCTTACGGACGCGGCGATACCTAATATGTCTACTTTTTTATTTATTTTAGTTTTACAAAATATTTTTGAAAAAATATTTTTTTAGTTTTAGTGTCTCAAGTCTGAGAACCATAGTTTTTTATCCGATGTCAGTGCTAAATTGGGGAAGGGGAACATAAATTTAGTACCCCATGGAAGTGTGGTACTCCCTGAAGCAACCGTCAATGCAGAGGCCCGGATGATCAGGGCACGTGTCACACTGAGTAGTGGTGTCCTTCCGTATCCCCTTCCTGTGACACACTCTGCACCTTTTTTGGGTCCGTCCCTTCTTTCCAGTATGGGGGACCACACCCGGAAAGTGTTGGCCAGGGACGATCCGGGCGCCTCCAGTTCCCGAGGTACTCCGGACTGCTCTTTCCCGGTCAGAAAAGATCAGGTCCTTGAGGACTGCCTCATAGAACTGGAGGAATGTCCCTGTGTTGCCAGCGCTCCGGGACAGCACAAAAGAGTTGTACAAGGCAACCTGCACCAAGCAGACCGCAACTTTTTTGCACCATGCCCGGGTTTTGCGCATGGCGTTATATGGCTTGAGGACTTGATCAGATAGATAAACTCCTCCCATATACCGATTGCAGTCAACGATGCAATCGGGCTTGAGGACTGTTACCGCGGTACCTCGCACAGGGACAGGGGTGATGCCGTTACCATGGATTGTGGACAGTACAAGGACATCCCTCTTGTCCTTATATCTGACCAGCAACAGGTTTCCACTGGTAAGGGCACGGGTCTCACCCCTGGGGATAGGTACCTGGAGGGGGTGGGTAGGGAGGCTGCGTTGATTTTTCTGCACGGTCCCACAAGCGGACGTGGATCTGGCGACAAGGGACTGGAACAAGGGGATACTAGTATAAAAGTTATCCACGTACAGGTGGTAACCCTTATCCAGCAGTGGTTGCATAAGGTCCCACACAAGTTTCCCGCTAACACCCAGAGTGGGGGGACATTCTGGGGGTTGAATAGAGGAATCTCGCCCCTCGTACACACGAAACTTGTAAGTGTACCCTGAGGTACTCTCGCAAAGTTTGTACAGCTTCACGCCATACCTCGCCCGCTTAGAGGGAACATACTGGCGGAAAATGAGTCTCCCCTTGAAAGTAATGAGAGACTCATCAACCGCGACCTCCCTTCCAGGTACATAGGCCTGCACAAATTTGGCCCCAAAGTGATCGATGACCGGCCTGATTTTGTACAGGCGGTCATAGGCAGGATCACCTTGGGGGGGGACATCCTGCATTATCTGCATAATGCAGGCATTTTGGATGGCCTCAAACCGGGAGCGTGTCATGGCTGTACTGTAAAGTGGGGTCTGGTAGAGGACGCCCCCACTCCAGTAATGCCTGACACTAGGTTTCTTGACTAGGCCCATATGCAGTACGAGGCCCCAAAACGTCCTCATCTTGGCTGCACTGACCGGAGTCCAGCCAACGGGCCTAGCCAAAAAGGAGCCCGGGTGTTGAGCAATGAACTGTTGGGCGTACAGGTTCGTCTGCTATAACATCAGATTCACAAAGTGGTCACTGAAAAAAAGACTAAGGTAGTCGTATCGTATTCAGTGAAGCCCACTGTGGAAATCTGGATTCCTGGTCGGCCTACAAAATCAGGAATGACGGGCTCAAAACGCTCTGGGGTACACCAGACAAGTTCACCGGTGGGGGGCTCCGGTGGACTTAACTGGTGGGCCGGAAAACTAGTACGAGCCCCAGAGCTTCTCGTACTAGTGTGGGCCACAGGGTCTCTAGCATAGCGGTCCCCTTGCTCCGCCTGGCGGTGTCTCCGCCGCCTTGAGCTCTCATCATCATCGCTAGATGATGAGGAGGATGCGGATGACAAAAGGAAAGTGGGGTCATCCTCGTCCTCACTGGGGCTCTCGGATTTGGAGGCAAGCTGGGCGTATGCCTCCTCAGCCGAGAACATCCGGCGGGCCATAGGGGAGTGTGTGTGTGCGTGATAAACTTTATTTGATGTGCGTGTGTGTGGGGGGACGGGTGTTCGCAAACCTATCCTAAACCTAACACACAAAAAAAAATTCTAACTCGCTGATCAACCGTCCGAAATTGATCAGCGGTGGGGTGTGCGATGCGCTAACAGTGGCCGGACGCTAAGAGTCCCGGCCACAGTCAGCGTACGAAGAAAAAAATAAAATAATATGCTTGTGCCCCAAAAAAAGTTGTGGGGGGGAGGGGGGCAAGCTGCAGCACACCTGGGAGGTCTAGGGTCAGGGTTAAAAACATGGGGTGAAAAGTGGGCGGGGTTTCATCAAATCAACCGCGCAATATCTCGGAAACCAAAGCGGCGCAAACATTCATTTTTGTGGCACAAACCAGCACAAACAAATGGTGTATTTCTTTTTGAAATTTAAGAACATGGTGTGGAAAGTGGGCGGGGTTTCAGCAAATCAAGCGCGCAATATGTCGGAAACCAAAGCGGCGCAAACGTTAATTTTTGCAGCACAAACGCAGCACAAACGAATGGTGTATTTCTTTTTGAAATTTAAGAACATGGGGTGGGAAGTGGGCGGGGTTTCAGCAAATCAAGCACGCAATATCTCGGAAACCAAAGCGGCGCAAACGTTAATTTTTGTGGCACAAACCAGCACAAACGAATGGTGTATTTCTTTTTGAAATTTAAAAACATGGGGTGGAAAGTGGGCGGGGCTTCATAAAAATCTAACGCGCAATATCTCAGGAACCGAACCGGCACAAACGTTCATTTTTGCGGCACAAACGCAGCACAAACGAATGGTGTATTTCTTTTTTAAATTTAAGAACATTGGGTGGAAAGTGGGCGGGGTTTCAGCAAATCAAGCACGCAATATCTCGGAACCCAAAGCGGCGCAAACGTTAATTTTTGCGGCACAAACCAGCACAAACAAATGGTGTATTTCTTTTTGAAATTTAAAAACATGGGGTGGAAAGTGGGCGGGGCTTCATAAAAATCTAACGCGCAATATCTCAGGAACCAAAGCGGCACAAGCGTTCATTTTTGCGGCACAAACGCAGCACAAACGAATGGTGTATTTCTTTTTGAAATTTAAAAATATGGGGTGCCAACTTCACACAGGTCATCGTGCCATGTGTTTGGAGAGACCTGGAAACAGCTGATATCCGTGCCCTCCATGTGAATACAGCAAAGGAACTTTCATCTACCCGGTAACTGACCTGTGCTCTGCTGGGCGGTAATAATTAAATTAAGAATTATTAATTATGGTCATAAAAGTTGAAAAATTTTTTCATAAATTCTTTAAATCATGACCTGGTGAATTGTTGACAAACTAATCGATACAATTCACATCTGAGTCCGACTATTTCAGATAATAAATTCTTTTGACGTGAGATTATGTTAATGATTATAAAAATATGCAGTTTTATTGGTTACAAGATTATAAACATAAATAAGTAAATAAACACAATGATACATGAAAATGAATATTTTCAGCGTTGATATAAAGCATTACAAGCTTAACAATACATGTGAATGGAAATAACTTGTCACATTATAACAAAGCTATTATTAGGTTAGGATATCAAAATAGGAACATAAGTTATATACATCACTTCTGTTCAGAGGAAACCTCATGATATCAGGATGCGCATGTCTAATCCTAGACATAAATATGGAATGCTAAATACATTCTGCCCCATTTTAACAAACTACACATCACATGACTTCCTGTCACGGGGTAGAGTCGCGGGTATAAAGATAGAGCGGAGGTGCACCCCCTGAGCTGCCATCCGGTCCCCTGTCCCTGCCTACTTGCACCACCAGCCCTAGTAGACGAGGCGCAACTGGGCGACAGTCCCTGACCTGAGTAAGTGCAAGCAGACAGAGACAGCAGGGAAGCGGACAGCCAGTGAGAGGTAGCACTAGAGCGGACAGAGAGGTGGAACAAGCAAGGTACCACCAAAAACGGAAGGGCGAGGCTGGTCAACTAGCCGGGGTCAGTCCAGGAGGTCACATCAGTACAAGGGAACAGGCAAAGACAAAATCAAAAAGCAAGCCGAGGTCAAAATCCGAGAGGTAGCGTCAAGGTTCAGGGAGCAGGCAGAAGAGGTGTCAGGAAGCAGATCAAGGGTCAAATTCAAAAGTAAGCTAAATAACAATAATAATACACAGCCTAAGGGACCAAAATCATAGGCAACCTGTAGCCAGCAGGTTGCCTTTATTTATAGTGGGGAGTGAGGGTCATGTGACGTGGCCAGTGTCACATGACCGACAGACAAACAAGTCGAGCACCGAGTGATCAGCTCGGCGCTCAAGGCAGACCTAGGAGCAGGGAGCCTACCATCTAGCAAAGCCGCCCTGGGAACGAGGCTGAACACAGATCCTTGCTCCCGAAGCTAAGCAGCAGGTCTGCGGCTGATGGGAGACCGAATGCGCCTTCGGCGCCCCGTTACACTTCCAGAATGGGCGAATCCATTCAAGGATATAACTTAGAAAAGATAGCTGTATCCTTCCGCCCCATCCTGGACTATTTTCACACACATGACTTTGGTAAGACTATTAAAACAAATAACAGGGATCTAGGATCTTTGCTAGACCATATCTTAAATGGGAAGGACTTGAAACAAGTCTTTCCTGTGGGAATCTATCACTTAGCTTGGCGAAGAATGTTCTATCAATATATATAGGCAATCATTTAATGCTGAAATTATGAGTCTTGATTCTTCTACAGGTAGAATGAAGCCTCACAATATCCTAAGACTACATCTCAATATGAAGATGATCAATTAATTAATTAATTTATTTCTTTGCCAATCTAGATGGTATAATTTCACCCACACTATCTAATTAGTCTTAAAAGGAAATATCATTCTTTGTGTCTCTTACCAAGTCCTAGTAGGAATCTCACTTCTGCTCCTAGGAAAGCTGGGTGATCCATCATAGCGCATCTCACCGTGGCTTTCATCTTGATAGACCCCTCTAGAGAGCTCAACTTGTCTTTCTCTTTCTCCTCCTTTTTTCTTTCTTTCTTATCCAGAACTTATTAATTGATTACACCCTTCCAGATAAGTGTTTTCCAATCACATCGGATGGGCGTGCTCATATGGTAATGATCCTATGAGATCATATTTACCCAGAATGCAATATTGTTGTGAATGGTGTCATGATATCCGCCTGTCTCCAGATGGCACTGTTGTGTAGCATATAACATCAGAATTATGCTACACATTAACCTATGACCTTTCTAAACTTATATCAACGAGGAGGGATACTTCTTTGACACCCTGAAACTATTTTCCCAGACTCTTGAATTTATGGATTTAATAAGAAATACAATGGACTTTATACTCGCACTATGGGTTAGTATATAACTGTCTAAACGACTGATTCATTATGGTTAGAATAACATCGTCCCTCTGAGTAAATGCCATTAGCATAAAAACCAACATAAATGCTTTCCATATATCCTAAGAATACATTTTCTTTTAGTGGGGTTCACATGGCATCAAATATATATATTTGAGAAGTGAAAATGAAGTTTATTGGATTTACAGAAAGTGTGCTATAATTGTTTAAACAAAATTAGGCAGGTGCATAAATTTGGGCACCACAAAAAAGAAATGAAATCAATATTTAGTAGATCCTCCTTTTGCAGAAATTACAGCCTCTAAACGCTTCCTGTAGGTTCCAATGAGAGTCTGGATTCTGGTTGAAGGTATTTTGGACCATTCCTCTTTACAAAACATCTTTAGTTCATTCAGGTTTGATGGCTTCCGAGCATGGACAGCTCTCTTTAAGTCACACCACAGATTTTCAATTATATTCAGGTCTGGGGACTGAGATGGCCATTCCAGAACGTTGTACTTGTTCCTCTGCATAAATGCCTTAGTGGATTTTGAGCAGTGTTTAGGGTCGTTGTCTTGTTGAAAGATCCAGCCCCAGCGCAGCTTCAGCTTTGTCACTGATTCCTGGACATTGGTCTCCAGAATCTGCTGATACTGAGTGGAATCCATGCGTCCCTCAACTTTGACAAGATTACCAGTCTCTGCACTGGCCACACAGCCCCACAGCATGATGGAACCACCACCATATTTTACTGTAGGTAGCAGGTGTTTTTCTTGGAATACTGTGTTCTTTTTCCTCCATGCATAACGCCCCTTGTTATGACCAAATTACTCAATTTTAGTTTCATCAGTCCACAGCACCTTATTCCAAAATGAAGCTGGCTTGTCCAAATGTGCTTTAGCCCACCTCAAGCGGCACTTTTTGTGCTGTGGGCGGAGAAAAGGCTTCCTCTGCATCACTCTCGCATACAGCATCTCCTTGTGTAAAGTGCGCCGAATGGTTGAACGATGCACAGTGACTCCATCTGCAGCAAGATGATGTTGTAGGTCTTTGGTGCTGGTCTGTGGGTTGACTCTGACTGTTCTCACCATTCGCCGCTTCTGTCTATCCGAGATTTTTCTTGGTCTGCCACTTCGAGCCTTAACTTGAACTGAGCCTGTGGTCTTCCATTTCCTCAATATGTTCCTAACTGTGGAAACAGACAGCTGAAATCTCTGAGACAGCTTTCTGTATCCTTCCCCTAAACCATGATGGTGAACAATCTTTGTCTTCAGGTCATTTGAGAGTTGTTTTGAGACCCCCATGTTGCTACTCTTCAGAGAAAATTAAAAGAGGAGGGAAACTTACAATTGACCCCCTTAAATACTCTTTCTCATAATTTGATTCACCTGTGTATGTAGGTCAGGGGTCACTGAGCTTACCAAGCCAATTTGAGTTCTAATAATTAGTTCTAAAGGTTTTGGAATCAATAAAATGACAAGAGTGCGAAAATTTATGCACCTGCCTAATTTTGTTTAAACAATTATAGCACACTTTCTGTAAATCCAATAAACTTCATTTCACTTCTCAAATATCACTGTGTGTGTCTCCTATATGATAGATTTAACTGACATTTTTTATCATAACAACTAACGATTTATAAAGGGAAATCATGACGATTAACAAGGTTGCCCAAACTTTCGCATCCCACTGTATATCAATACCTTGTTATAACATGTGCCAATATAGAATATTATATATATGATTTATCAATTTGTTTATGCTAAAACTAAATAAATCCACTATATGTATACAAACGTTATACTTTGATTATATGAATAAACATACACACCAGATGTCTCTCATGAAACAGTGCTACCTCCCTCATAGCCCTGTAATGAGGTAAGATCACTCACTTCAGATAAACCTACATCTGTGGTAATAACTTTTAATGAACAATGCTCTCTATATTCAAAAGGGACCTTATACATACTGAACTGTCATGAACCTCTTTCGGCCATCTTTGAATAAATAAGAATATGGCCTTTTATAGATACATATATGTATATAATCAAATCCACTATAACTAGGATATATGGATAAATGTCTTGTCTTTTAGCATAAATCTGTAAGAAAGCAAGTACTCCCTCGAGTAGGGCAGAGGACTTTCCCCTACTGGACAAAGATGGGGACCTGGATACCTTTTTGTTGTCATTTGAGACGGACTGCCATCAGTACCAGCTGGTTATAAGAGAGAGAGAGAAAGTATGATGGTCAGACGGATCTATTGGAAAGGATTCCACTATATCTGAAAGACTTGAGGCGTCTCGGGTTTGTAGGAGTGGGGTGGAAAGAAGGTTGGGTGCTAGGTACTAGAGGCTGCTCCGGGTTTAGTCAGGTCGACAAGGGTGTCTGCCTGTAAAGTATATGGTAGTATGCCAAAATAGGGGGACTGGTGGGTGGAGATACCCTCCAGGTCTCACCTATTTTTTAATAAACGCTTTTGGGCGCCAATAGTGGTCGATCGATACTGGTGGGTTGGTGTCGAGCTACTTAAGTGTGTAATAGGTTTTGCATCAGCATTATATTTGCAAAGAAGTGAAAATAAAGGATGTAGGGATGTGTATAGAGATATCAATGTGAAGGATAAAACTGTATATATATACACATATATAAAATCTGCATAAAAGATCAAAAGATTGTACACATATATAAATCTATATAAATTCTGCAAAAAGGATTAAAAGATTGTACACATAGTGCCTGAGAGACCGTGCAGTATCGTACACGATGTAGTGTGGTACAGTTAGGCAAATCAATAGGTAAAAAAATCTGTTTAAAAGGATACCAATACATATATTAAAATAATGTGGTATCGTGGGTTCATTTACTCACTTCACGAGGGGGGCGGTTTACCAGGATAAGCATAATACACCTGTAAACCGAGTACCCCCCCAGCCTGGATCGCTTCTAGAGTTTTAACGGATGAAGGCAGCCAATCACACGGGTGCTTCTCTTCAAAGGTCTTTATTGAATGTACATATAAATCCGATCCAGGCTGGGGGGGGGGGGTACTCGGTTTACAGGTGTATTATGCTTATCCTGGTAAACCGCCCCCCTCGTGAAGTGAGTAAATGAACCCACGATACACATTATTTTAATATATGTATTGGTATCATTTTAAACAGATTTTGTACCTATTGATTTGCCTAACTGTACCACACTACATCGTGTACGATACTGCAGAACACGGTCTCTCAGGCACTTGAGATGGGATATAGTGATCCTACCTATGTGTACAATCTTTTAATCCTTTTTGCAGAATTTATATAGATTTATATATGTGTACAATCTTTTGATCTTTTATAGTGTTGATCACGAATATTTGAATTTCAAATTTTTATCGCGAATATAGGTACTTCGAAAATTCGCAAAAATTTCGAATATAGTTATATATATTCGAAATTTAGAATATTCGAATTTTTTCCGATTTTTTTTTTTTTTTTTTTTTTTTTTTTTTTTTTTTTTTTATCAGTACACATGATCCCTCACTGCTTCTAGCTTGTGGGCCAATAAGAAGGCTGCAATATACTTGACTTTAGGAGTAGTAGTGTTTGCGAATTTTGCTCTATATTCGTTTTTTTTGAATATTCGCTATATTGCTATATATTTTTGTTTTAGAATATTACGAATATTTGAAAAAACAAAGTTATAGCAATATAGAGAATATTCGAAAAAAATCGAATAGAGCAATTTAGCTAATATAGTGATATAATCTTCTTTGTCTAATAGTTGTAAGTTGAAAAATTCGCAATAAAAAATTTGAATATGAAAATTCGAATTCTGAAAATTCGCATATTACACAATCATTACCTTTCCGATTTTTTGAGTAAAAAAAAAATCGCGAATTTGCGAATTTTCGCCGAATATTCTGCAAAATTTTCGCGAAATATCGCGAATTCGAATATGACCCCTGCCGCTCATCACTAATCTTTTATGCAGATTTTATATATGTGTATATATATATATATATATATATATATATATATATATATATATACAGTTTTATCCTACACATTTGTATCCTACACATTGCTATCTCTATACACATCCCTACATCCTTTATTTTCACTTCTTTGCAAATATAATGCTGATGCAAAACCTATTACACACTTAAGTAGCTCGACACCAACCCACCAGTATCGATCGACCACTATTGGTGCCCAAAAGGGTTTATTAAAAAATAGGTGAGACCTGGAGGGTATCTCCACCCACCAGTCCCCCTATTTTGGCATACTACCATATCAGTACCAGCTGCCAGAGGAACAGTGGGTCAGATTCCTCATGCCACGTCTCAGGGGAAAAGCCCTTGAAATTTTCGGGTACCTGCCCAGTGAGACCATCCTGAGCTATGAGGACATCAAGCAGGCTTTGGTAAGGCAGTACAACCTGACCCCTGAGACATACCGAAAAAAACTCCGTAGTTTGCAGAGGGGTTCTACCCAGAGCTCGGTCGATCACATGCGGGCCTTGCTGAAAGCGGTCGACCAATGGACCACAGGATTGGAGCTCCCCACCGTCCAGCAGCTGAAGGAGCTCATCGCCACAGAGCAGTTCTTGTGGAATTGCCCGGAGGACCTACAGCAGTACCTGGAAGCCAAAGGGCCCTCCACAACAGCAGCCCTGGCTGATGAATACACCAACAACAGGACTTCAGAGGCCAGGAAACCTGACAGCTGGAGAGGGGTAAGATGCACGCTGGTGGGAGGTCCCTTTACAATTTTCAACCGGTCACCGTGGGCCAGGCCATGGCCATGGGACTTAGAGACACCGGCACTGAGATGACTCCGGTACGGCCTGAACTGGTGGCACCCCATGATTTATTGCCCGGGAGATCCCTTACTGTCTCCGGGATTGGAGGAGTAGAATCGGCGCTGCCCGTCGCCAAGGTCTGTTTGGACTGGGGCGCCGGTCTAGGAGTAAGGGAGGTGGGTGTATCCTCCAATATCCCTGCCACTGTTTTGCTGGGGACGGACCTGGGGCAGCTTGTGTCTAAGTACATGGACACCGACACCCCAAGGTCCGATCCCACCAGAATGTGATGTCATGTCCACTCCTGTTGATACTGTTAATGTTCATACCATGCCTGTTGATAGGGATGTGGAGGGTGGGGGATGTAATCTGTGCCTCTCCCATCAAGGGGGAGGGGGTCATTCAACCCAGCTGTGCTAAGGCCCTAGTGTGTGGCCAGCAAGCATGCTGGGAACTGTTGTCCTCAGGTGTGGCTACTGAGGGGACAAGTGGGAAGCAAGCGGCACTGCCTCCCTCGGACTAAGACCTCGAGTGGGTGGTCTGGGGCCAAGGATGGCTATACCGGGTCACGGTTCAGCAGGGCTCACCAGAGGAGTGGCCTAGGGACCGGCAGTTAGTAGAACTGACAGGGGACGTGGCAGTCTCATCTATTTTGACCACATCCCACCAGGGGTTTCAGGTGGCATTAGGGGCTAGCACTAGCTTGAAAGCTCTCAAGGAGCAGGTGGCACGGCCTCCCTTGGACTCAGACCTCCAGAGGGCGGTCTTGGACCAAGGACGGTTGTGCCGGGAAACGGTCCAGCAGGGGTCACTGGAGGCGTGGCCTAGGGACCCACCATTTGTGGTACCCTATCCGTTCATGGTGGAATTTCTGTGGGTTGCGCATGAGATTCCGGTGACTAGATACCCAGGGACCGCTGAGACAGAGGCCTGGACGGGAGGCGTAGCCACCCCTGGGGTGTCATTCATCGAATGTGTCATGCGCTTCCTGGGAAAGCGTGGGTGCTGATTCCCATACCTCAGGACAAGCTTCCGGTGGCCTGGGAGGCCCATACCTCGCGCAGCAGCAGCTCAATGCCAGGATGAACCTGCTCACCCTGGACCACGCACGGGGAATGTAGCAGGCGCATCATAAGCGGGAGGCAGGTGCCCTCCCAGAATTCTCCCCCTTCCGGGAACTGTTCATATCACCGTCCTCCGAGATGCCGTTGGGCATGGAGTATGCCCCTGCCACTTCTGATCAAGCTGCTTAAGGGACTTGAAGGGTATGCGGCCGTGAACCTGGAGGTCATTGCCGTCTTCGGTCCTGCACGGAAGGATCCCCGAGAGCATCTGGCACAGATGATCTGCCAGGCAGGCTTGACCCGTACGTCATGAATGTGCCAGCTGGGAATAAGCTAGGGGCCCCGGGCAGGCAGGGAAGCTTTGGAACTGGAGCCCGGGAGAGTGAATGCCAGCACATCCTGGATCACCCTCTGGGACAAGCACCAGGTGATGTCCTTCCTGGGCACCGCCGGGTACTATAGGGGGTTCGCGACCTCTGACGGACTGCACCAGGAAAAAGCTACCCTCCGCAGTCGATTGGACAAACATTGGTCTATGAGTAGTGGACATGACAATGTACATGAGTTTAAAACACGTCCCTTATTTTCGTATAGGAGACAGAAGAGCTTAAAGGACAGACTTGTTCATACAGATATCATACAAAATCAGGACAAACGGTCCTATACACACAAAAAATGGGTTGTTTTCCGTGTCCGAACTGTATTAACTGCCAATTTATACAAAAAGGGAGTTTTTTTTATTTACCTGGTTACTGGGAAGAAGTTTCCTATTATACACTTCTTAACTTGTGGTGTCCATGCAAAATGTTATACGTAGGAGAGACGTCCTTAGACTTTAAGACAAGATGTAACCAACACCGGTACACCTTTTTGCAAAAAACGCATGGACTTTTTGGTGTCATCATTGATCATGTCCCAGTCTCCAATAGAGGAGGGAATAGAATCTTGTCTCTTCAAAAATGTGAGATCCATTTGATTTCTAAACTCAATACACTCAAACCAAGAGGGTTAAATGTGGATTATAAAACTTGGATTTTGTTCTAACCTAATCCGCACCACTTTAGCATTGAGATAGTGTCTGTCTTTTTTCTTGTTGTTTGGTGCTTCCTTGAGATTAATTTTTATTTCTCTCTCTCTTTTTTTACTTGCATTGCATTTATGAATTCGATGAGATCAACAGAGCCAGCGTGGATCTACAGTATGTACAATTTTCTGTATCATACAAGCTTTATAAATTGTCCAACGCTGCAAGTTTCAAGCTACAGATACTTTAAGCGATTGATATATTGTGTTGTATGTTTCTCTTATTTTCTAGATAAAATAACTGTGGGAGGATGGAGTTACTAGCCCATCATTTTTCATCTTATTGTATTTATTTTTGTATTTAAATGGTGGGTTACACGAGTGCATTGATATCCCTGTGGAAACAGGGATGAGTGCATTTGCAATAATACTGATCGGACTGGTACATTTCACGCAGGACGTGTACCAGTCGGGTTGGGTCTAATTCACTCATTTACTTTATAATTTACATTATTTCGATATGTGGGTTGATTTGCATGCGCATGCCCTTAACTATGGAGTTACTATGTGATGACTGTCATATCGTTCTTCATGGTTTTTCAATATAATGGTGAGCCCGTCTTCTCTTTCTCTCCCTTATGTATTATTTATTAGAATTTTTACTATTTGATTGAGTTTGCTGGTGAGATACATGCGACACACTATTATTATATTTCAGTTGCGGTTATTTGCAGCGCTGGTTACTTTAGGTATTTGATATGCCCGTGCGATCATATGCTTATCCCACGTAATATGCTGCGCGGAATTTGCGATGTGGGCTGGTGGCTTTGGTTGGGAGGACGGACATGCTGCGGTAAGGTGACCATGCGTGATCGCGTGATCTCGGGCGGCCCGCCTCCTCTCCTCGGCTCTCAGCTTATGCGTCATGACTGGAGTGAGGTCATGGGCATGCAAATTCTTCTGAGCAAGACGCCGTTCCTCCCCTATGCTGGTTCGTTGTTCTTATCCTATTCATTTATTATGTTTTAAACCTGCACCTGTCACTTTCAGATGGATATCAATTATGCAATTTTGGACAATTCTGAATTTATATCACAATAATTATGTTTACATTTGTATATGAATTTTGTATTTTGGTGATTGTACACATTTATAATATTGACTCATGTATATGTAACAAGATCATGGTTTTATCTATTTTTCTGTAATTAATGGATTGTTTTACACTAATTGGATGAACTGATTAATTGATTACTCCACTCCTTTATATATTTGCACTGGCATCATTGTTTGTTATCACTGCTTGAAAAAGGTTCCATGGAGTGAACCAAAACATTGCGCCTATTGGTGAATAAAGCCCATGTCACTTTATTGGAAGTGCCACTGTACTCTTATTTTTTATTAGATATACGGGTGGTAGGACCGCCGCCTTAACCGCTGGCACTCCGGTCATACTTTGGTCTGGTGGTGCTGCCCAGAAGTTTTTATTTTTATATATGTATATAGTTACAGATATATCTCTCTATGTACATATGATATATCTACATCTTTCTCTCTCTTTATATATATATATATATATATATATATATATATATATAGAGAATGATGCAAATTCTTGAAAATGGTCCCAGTAAGCGGACCGAAACGTCGCTACCTGGGTGAATAAAGGATCCCACCACTTTTCACCAGACGGATGTGCTGCGGTGTACTTATTTCTTTATATATATATATATATTTATATATATCTCTATATACATATATATAGATTTTGTGTGTGTGTGTGTGTATATACACTCACCTAAAGAATTATTAGGAATACCATACTAATACGGTGTTGTACCCCCTTTTGCCTTCAGAACTGCCTTAATTCTACGTGGCATTGATTCAACAAGGTGCTGATAGCATTCTTTAGAAATGTTGGCCCATATTGATAGGATAGCATCTTGCAGTTGATGGAGATTTGAGGGATGCACATCCAGGGCACGAAGCCCCCGTTCCACCACATCCCAAAGATGCTCTATTGGGTTGAGATCTGGTGACTGTGGGGGTCATTTTAGTACAGTGAACTCATTGTCATGTTCAAGAAACCAATTTGAAATGATTCAAGCTTTGTGACATGGTGCATTATCCTGCTGGAAGTAGCCATCAGAGGATGGATACATGTTCTCATTCTGTTTATGCCAAATTCGGACTCTACCATTTGAATGTCTCAACAGAAATCGAGATACATCAGACCAGGCAACATTTTTCCAGTCTTCAACAGTCCAATTTTGGTGAGCTCGTGCAAATTGTAGCCTCTTTTTCCTATTTGTAATGGAGATGAGTGGTACCCGGTGGGGTCTTCTGCTGTTGTAGCCCATCCGCCTCAAGGTTGTACGTGTTGTGGCTTCACAAATGCTTTGCTGCATACCTCGGTTGTAACGAGTGGTTATTTCAGTCAACGTTGCTCTTCTATCAGCTTGAATCAGTCGGCCCATTCTCCTCTGACCTCTAGCATCCACAAGGCATTTTCGCCCACAGGACTGCCGCATACTGGATGTTTTTCCCTTTTCACACCATTCTTTGTAAACCCTAGAAATGGTTGTGCGTGAAAATCACAGTAACTGAGCAAATTGTGAAATACTCAGACCGGCCCGTCTGGCACCAACAACCATGCCACGCTCAAAATTGCTTAAATCACCTTTCTTTCCCATTCTGACATTCAGTTTTGAGTTCAGGAGATTGTCTTGACCAGGACCACACCCCTAAATGCATTGAAGCAACTGCCATGTGATTGGTTGACTAGATAATTGCATTAATGAGAAATAGAACAGGTGTTCCTAATAATTCTTTAGGTGAGTGTATAATGTGATGAAAAAATTAAATAAGCAAAGGGGGAGAGTTGAATAGAGTAGAAAATACAATGGTCCCTCAAGTTACAATATTAAAGGGTTTATTCGGGAAATGATAATGATGGCCTATCCTCAGGATAGGTCATCCTTATCACATCAGCGGGGGTCCAAGTCCAAGCACCCCTGCCAATCAGCTGTTTCAGGCAGCTGCTGTGCTCACTGAAGCTCTGGTGAGCAATGCAGGCTCCTGGCAGCTTTCCAAGGACAACACCATACATCGTACAGTGGCAGTGCTTGGTATTGCAGCTCAGCCCCATGACATTAATGGTGCTGAGCTGCGACTAGGCCATGTGACCAATATACTGTGATGTCACCGGCCTAGGAAGAGGCTGCGGCTCTCAAGGCCTATTCTAAGAGCTGATCAGCGGGGGTCTCAGGTGTTACACCCCCATAGATCTTGAGGATAAGTCATAACTATCTTTTCCTGGATAACCCCTTTATTTGGTTCTGGGATAACAATTGTATGTTGAAACCATTGTAACTGGTTCCAAAGCAAAAAATGTCATCCCAGAATAAGAAAAAGGGAAGTTTTAAGAAAAATAAGCAGATTACCAAGACATATCAACAGGGGTGGAATGGGAACTTAATGTCGCCCTGGAAAAAAAAACTTCAAAGTGGCCCCATTTTGTAGACAGGTTTAAATTAACAGAAGGTGGGGCAGTTTCAACAAAACCATAGTACAAAATACCATCCCAGCAGAACCAAATAGCACAATATACTGCCCAAAAGTTGGCCCTCTGTGGTGGCCATTAATAGATATAATTTTCTGTCCTCCTTCAGTTGTCTATGGAGCAAGGAGCTTAGGAGGTGAGGTGCAGGCCACAGCAGTTGAATTAAGGAGGGCATGTGTGGTCGCTGAGTACCTGATCTCATGGGTACCTGATTCTCACAGTGTTAATTACTGTTGAGAGCTCATTATGTACCCAGTCAGCGGCAGAGAGGAAGACTTGAGTATCCCCCTGGGGCATCGGCCCAATGGGAAATTTCCCTGTAGGGTCTTGGGCCAATCCGCCCCTGCATATAAAGGAAATCCTTAAAGAGTTTCTATCACCTGAAAAATGGGTATTAAGCTGGCTGACATTAGAGATGTGCTAATATCAGCTGAACATAACTATATTAGTATATAGAAAAAGGAACTGGGCACTCTCAGGATATCTGAACCATACGAAAATGTATTTATTAAAATATATAAAATATATGAATCAATAACAATTAATAGGAATTAGTAGAATAGTGGCATATAACTTAGGTTGTGAAATAGTGCACCTGATACATAAACTGGTGGTTGTACTATGAAGCAGGTATCAATCAAATAAATAATCAGCATATAAAGGACTAATGGAGGTACAATAAAAAAAAATGGAAGATCGATGAAAAAGTCTATTTCACTGGCATCAGTAAAAATGGATAGTGTTCATATACTCCAATACGAAAAATAAACAGTAGCAGCAATATTGGCAATGCCTCGAAATAAGCCCAATACGATAATTGTTAAATAAAAATCGAATGTTCCTGTGTCCAACAATGGTAAGCAAGAGGTAGCAGCGTCCCGTTATAGACAAAAACCAGCGGAGTCCCACTGGAATATTTTCACTGCGAGTTTGATGAAAATTCTGCCAGAATAAATTTGAACGGTCTTATCGCATCACTTTTTCGCATCACAAAGTCGCTCTGCAAGGTGGTCCTGTGTGTGTAGAGACCAATACTCTATGAGCGGATGTTCGTCCTGACTTCCCACGCTGGCAAATGTTTGGTACGTGCAGCCTGACCTTCACTTTGATTCCAGGTCTTGCGCAGTATATTTCAAAACTATCATTCACGCGGTGGACGATATCTCTGTGCGAATCCGGCAAGGTAATCGAGCTTCTCAAGTAGTCACAGACTTGGGGTTTCTGTCCTAGCTAGACGCGTTTCGGGGTATCTGATCACACCTTCCTCAGTAGCTACTGAGAAAGGGGTGATAAGATACCCCGAAACGCGTCTAGCTAGGACAGAACCACACACAGGACCACCTTGCAGAGCGACTTTGTGATGCGAAAAAGTGATGTGGTAAGACCGTTCGAATGTATTCTGGCAGAATTTTCATCAAACTCGCAGTGGAAATATTCCAGTCGGACGCCGCGGGTTTTTGTCTATAGTGGGACGCCGCTACCTCTTGCTTACCATTGTTGGACACAGGAACATTCGATTTTCATTTAACAATTATCGTATTGGGCTTATTTCGAGACATTGCTGCTACTGTTTATTTTTCGTATTGGAGTATATCAGGGGTGGGGAACCTCCGGCCCGAGGGCCGTATGCGGCCCACGGTATCATTTCATGTGGCCCCCGGCCCCCTGCCAGAACATAATGTGAAAATGCTTATGACCCCTTCCATTATGGAAGCGGTCATTAGCATACGGGAGGCACAGGAAGGTGAAAACAGCACTGCACTGGCTGTCCTCACCTTCCCTGGTCTTCTTTCAGCCCCACACTGTGTCCTGACACATCCAGCGTCAGGACGCAGTGCACGTAGACGTGCACTATGACCTGACGCTGTGCGGTGTGAGGTGACAATATAGTGCGGCAGGAAGAAGAACAGGGAGGGTAAGTGAATCTGCCAAGAGGCAGCGCCGTACGAAGCTGGAGAGGTAAGTTTATTTGTTTATCTTAAATACAGTATCTGATCTGATGTCTGATTGGGGCTAATCTGAGGCTAAAGGAGGGTGGGGAGGGTCTGATGGGGGTCTGATCTGAGGCTTGGGAGGGTCTGATCTGAGGCTGGGGGTGTCTGATCTGAGGCTGGGGTTTGATAGGGGTCTGATCTGAGACTAGGGGGGCTGATGGGGGCTGATCTGAGGCTGGGGAGGGTCTGATGGGGGCTGATCTGAGGCTAGGGAGGGTATTATGAAGGTCTGATCTGAGGCTGGGGGGTCTTATAGGGGCTGATCTGACCCTGGGGGGTCTGATGGGGGCTGATCTGAGGCTGGGCGTCTGATCCGGGTCTGGTCTGAGGCTGGGGGTCTGATGGGAGTCTGATCTGAAGCTAGGAAGGGTCTGATTGGGGTCTAATCTGAGGCTTAGAGGTCTGATGGGAGTCTGATCTGAGGCTGATGTAGGCCTGGGGGGTCTGATAGGAGGCTGATTTCAGGCTGATGGAGGTGGGGGCAGATATTTTGCTGAGAAAGGGACAAAGGCAGGGACAGTTGCGAAGAAAGAGGCAGGGAGAGTGAAAGCTGGGTGAACCCCTCTCTGGACCCCCTGGGTTTAGCTTCCTGCCATTAATGTCAAATAAGTAACATTCTGAACTTAAAAATTAGACTGCTATGTGTGGTCAATATGGCGCCTGTATTGTATGTAATATACTGTATATATATAGTGCAGGCGCTATTTTGTGCTGCAAAAATACAGCCCTCTAGATTATTTTAATTGAAGTGCAATTTCTGTAACTTATCCCTAAGTCAATTATATGTTTGACCAAATACAGCAGTAAAAAAATTTTATTGAGAATTTTGTATGGCCCCCGAATGATGTTACAAATATCCAAATGGCCCTTGGCAGCAAAATGGTTCCCCACCGCTGGAGTATATGAACACTATCCATTTTTACTGATGCCAGTGAAATAGACTTTATCGATCTTCCATTTTTTTATTGTACCTCCATTAGTCCTTTATATGCTGATTATTTATTTGATTGATAACTGCTTCATGGTACAACCACCAGTTTATGTATTAGGTGCACTATTTCACTTCCTAAGTTATATGCCACTATTCTACTAATTCCTATTAATTGTTATTGATTCATATATTTTATATATTTTAATAAATACATTTTCGTACGGTTCAGATATCCTGAGAGTGCCCAGTTCCTTTTTCTATATACTCAGTTCTTATCGGAGTGGACAGGGTGAGTCCGCTTTATTGAGTGCACTTCTTTTGGTTATTAGTTACTCCTGTGCGTCACATTCACTACTTATAACTATAGTAGTGCCACCTCACTGCCTGAAGCCTTTATTGAGAAAAACAATCTTTTATAATATGCTAATTAGCCTCTAGTAGCAGGGGGGCGTTGCACCTGCTCCTAGAGGCCCCGTTTGCCCACCTCTTTTCACACCCTTCTTCTCTTGATTGACAGGGCAGCGCTGCTCTCCTCCCGCCGGCTGTGTCTGCAGTGTAAATCTCGCGCGCGTTCAGTATTTGGCGCAGGCGCAGTGAGGGAAGGACGCTTGGCGGCTGCTGGCTTCCTCATAGCTGGGTTGCAGGAAGTATTTGAAGGCGCTTCCTGCCCCAAGAAGGTGCCTGAGCAATCTTGGTCACTAGTAGAGTTCGCCTTGTGGTTCGCCCGGCGGTCGTTTCACGGCAAACTTTGCTCATTCGCGATTCGCCGAACATGCGAACATATGGCAATATTCGCACGCGCCATATTTTTTTGCACAGCACCGAACTTTGACCCATGACACTTCTATCAGGTGGGACAGGACAGCAATTGAGATGTTTCAGCACATGGTCACACCCAGGGCCGGCGCCACCAGTAAGGCGACTTAGGCATATAAGTTCGAGCGGCCGGCGCCGCTCCTGATGCTGCGCCGCTCCTGATGCTGCGCCGCCTGAGCGGCTGAGGCTGAGCGCTTGCCGCTCTAAAGAATCCTGCCTGCGCCTGCTGTGTGCTGTTGTTAATGTAGCGTGGCCGAGCTCTGTTCGGTCCGTGGTACAGGAGCTTTTGTTTCCTGTACCCTGCCGGACTGACAGGAAGTGCTCACTTAGTGTGCACTTCCTGTCAGTCCTGCCGGGTACAGGAAACAAATGCTCCTGTACCGCGGATCGAACAGAGCTCGGCCACGCGACATTAGAGGTGGGGGAAAAGAGAGTGACAAGGGGGGAGGGGGGGTGGAAATAATGAGTGACAAGGGGGGAGGGGGGGTGGAAATAATGAGTGACAAGGGGGGAGGGGGGGTGGAAATAATGAGTGACAAGGGGGAGGGGGGGTGGAAATAATGAGTGACAAGGGGGGGTGGAAATAATGAGTGACAAGGGGGGAGGGGGGTGGAAATAATGAGTGACAAGGGGGGAGGGGGGGTGGAAATAATGAGTGACAAGGGGGGAGGGGGGGTGGAAATAATGAGTGACAAGGGGGGGTGGAAATAATGAGTGACAAGGGGGGAGGGGGGTGGAAATAATGAGTGACAAGGGGGGAGGGGAGAGAGAGTGACAAAGGAGGGAGGGGGGAATAATGAGAGTGACAAGGGAGGGGGGGGAGAGTGACAAGGGAGGGAGGGGGGGGGGAGAAGAGAGTGACAAGGGAGGGGGGGGGGAAGAGAGTGACAAGGGTGTCCCCAGAGCCAGACTGCAGCCAGAGACCAGATCATCTTATTGCCCTGGTGGTAAGTAGACAATGCAATATGTTTATTATGTAATTGTTTAGTTATTAATACTACATTGGAGACTAATTTACCTCACATTTAGGGTCCATTCACACATCCGTGTGTGTTTTGCGGATCCACAAAACACAGACAGCGGCAATGTGCGTTCCGCACTTTGCGGACCGCACATTGCCAACACTATTGCGGACAAGAATAGGACATGTTCTATTTTTTTCAGGATCGGAATTGCGGATCCGGGTCCGCAGTTCCGGATCGGGGCCGCATGTTGTGCGGCCCCATAGAAATGTATGGGTCCGCAATTCCGTTCCGCAAAAAGAGACGGCTACAAGAAGCTGGATTAACCCTAAGGGAAACATAGCAGTTCTTTTAATTTAAAAGCTGAAAAAGGGGTGGAACATGATATGGGCAGATCATCTGATAAGGGAAGGGGGGGGGCGTCAATTTTTATCTTGCCTAGGGCGGCAAAAATCCTTGCACCGGCCCTGTTGCCATCTGCAGTCTGTGCTGTCAACGCATAAGTCGCGGTAAGCCCAACACTCACCTAGGGACGACCGCCTAAAGAAGGCACCTGGCCTCCCATCACCGAGCCCAGTAGGAGCAACACCATCAGAACCCACAAAGCCACACTCCTTGTGCTCCACGTACTGCCTATTCTCCTTCTCATTCTCCTCCTCTCTCCTCCCATTTGTCCTCCACTCCACCTTCCACGGTGCGGTCGTCACGTTCATCTGGCACAAGGCAGGCTTCCGTGGCCCAAATGTTCAAGCGTAAAAAAATGATGACGCCGGATAATCCTCTTGCCCAACGGCTGACCGCTGGCTTGTCGGAACTGCTAGCCCGCCAACTACTGCTATATAAATTGGGGGGCTCGGAGGCCTTTAGAAAATTTCTGGCCATTGGCACAACGCAATGGAAGGTCCCCGGAAGGAAATATTTTTCCCAGAAGGGCATCCCAGAGCTATATGGCAACGTTCAGCGGCAAGTGAATGTATCTCTGGCACACAGTGTCGGTGCCAAGATACATCTGACCACAGACACGTGGTCTAGCAAACACGGGCAGGGAAGGTACATAACTTTTACTGCCCACTGTGTGAACCTTCTGACGGCCGTCAAGCATGTAACCCGTGGCACCAGTGTGGATTTGGTGTTACCACCAAGGATTGCATGCAGGCCTGCCTCTTCTTCTCCTCCTCCAACTACATCCTCCGTCTCCTCCTCGGCTGACTCCTCCTTTTTTACCGCTACCACCTCTATCGCTGCACCCCCCCAGCTCCCTAGAACCTATTCGACGTGCCAGGATAGCTTCTGGGGAGCTTGTTTTTTTTTCACCGCGCTAGTGGCTGCTCATGCGCGATGCATGCAGATTTCTGCGGCCATTTGATGAAATCACTAAACTGGTCAGTCGCAGCCAGGGCGCCATCAGTGACATCGTACCTTATGTCTTCTTTTTGGAGAGTGCATTGCGTCGTGTCATTGATCAAGCCGCCGAGGAGCAGGAGCAGGAAGATGAGGAAGTCGCAATGCTGAATGAAATCCCAGGAGGGGCTACTCCATCTAAGTCAGCAGGAGTCTGAAGAGGAGTCAGAGGAGGATGGTGCCTAGGAGGAGGAGGAGCAAGAAGAGCAGGCTTTAAACTTTTCTGAGATCCCTGGTGTTGTCCGTGTATGGAAGGGGGGGGGAGAAGACCGAGGATGACATTCTCCTGGGCGATGAGCAGGAGCCAGGCCGCTCCACCGCTTCCAATTTAGTGCAAATAGGGGCCTTCATGCTCCAGTGTTTGAAGAGGGAACCCCGTATAAAAAGCATAAAGGGCAAGTGTCACGGGGCGCCAAAGGCGCACTCGGTCTCCCATCAGCCGCAGACCTGCTGCTTAGCTTCGGGAGTGAGGATCTGTGTTTGGCATCGTTCCCAGGGCGGCTTTGCTATCTGGGAGGCTCCCTGCTCCTAGGTCTGCCTTGAGCGCCGAGCTGATCACTCGGTGCTCAACTTTTCTGTCTGTCGGTCATGTGACGCTGGCCACGTCACATGACCCTCAGACCCCACTATAAATACATGCAGCCTGCTGGCCATAGGTTGCCTGTTAATTCTAGGTTCCTGGCTATTTGTTGGACTACTGAATACTCACCTGATCCTGTTCCCTGATGATCCTTTGCCTGCTCCTCCTGTACTGCGCATCCCTCCTGGTATTGTGACCTCGGCTCC
Source organism: Bufo bufo (assembly GCF_905171765.1). Classification (NCBI taxonomy): domain Eukaryota; kingdom Metazoa; phylum Chordata; class Amphibia; order Anura; family Bufonidae; genus Bufo; species Bufo bufo. Next base: position 341,420,037 of record NC_053389.1, read on the forward strand.
CACCTGACTACTCTTTGCGGACTCCTCTGGTACTTCTCGACTCTCCTGGTATTTGACCCCGGCTTCTCCTGACCATTCTTTGCTTAAAGCGAACCTTTCACCTGCATTTCACTTAATAAACTATCAAAAGTACCTTATAGATCATCCTCATTGTGTTATCATACAGTCTTGTCCCGCTTTTCTGCCATGTATATGCATGAAAAAAATCGCCTTATAAAGTACTCTTCTCCAGCTCCACAAGTCACGTTAGAAGTCAAGGGGGTAGCCCTTCCCTCACTCCAGGCTGTAACTCCCCTGCCCTAACCCCGCCTCTATGCAGTCTAATTGACACCCGGCTCAGTCGCCAGGACCGCGCTTGTACAGGCGGCGCATGCGCCGTCGGACTCAAGCGCGATCCTGTAACTGAATCGCGCATGCGCCGTCCCGATTTTTTCATGCATATACATGGCAAAAAAGCGGGACAAGACTGTATGATAACACAATGAGGATGATCTATAAGGTACTTTTGATAGTTTATTAAGTGAAATGCCGGTGAAAGGTTCGCTTTAACCCTTTGTACTGCGTAGCTCTCTTGGTTCTGACCCGGTCCGTTCACGTTCCGTATTTTGTCTTGTCTGTCTTCCCTGCACATATCCTAAGTAAGGGACTGTCGTCCAGTTGTCCCCTGTCATCAGGACTCGTGAGGCAAGTAGGCAGGGCCAGGGGTGAGGGTGGAGTGCAGTGGTCACTATCCTTCCCCCTGTGTGTGTGTGGACGTGACCGTTACAGATTAACAGGCCCAATAACCACTGTATCATGAATCCTCTTGTGACCCTAACTGACCATGTCTCTAACCTGACACAGATGGTGCAGGAGCTAGGAGAGAAACTCTGTTTTTTTGAGTTAGGGCAAGGTTCTTCCACTCCTCAGCCCTCCAGTCCACATTTTACGTCCTCCAGCCACATAATTACTTGATCTTTTCTGTACGGTGAACATGTTGACGACGATCACGTGTTATCGAATTTCAACTATTATCATTTATTTGAATTTTTTTTAAGAGGTGGGATTTCGTTAGCCATGTTTTTAATCCAATTTTATATTTTTTTGTTCTTTTAAACATATGTATTTGACATCTATTTGTACTGGCTTGCAGTAAAATTGATATCCAGTGACCGTCTAATATACCTCCAGCCACATAATCCCTTGATGTTTTCTGTCAGGTGAATGCCTAATTTTTGGGGCCTGTACTCCTGTGGCCTAAAATAAAAAATTTCTAGGTTCCAGCAGGCCCAATTTTTGAGAGTTTCCCCTTTAAGACGCATAAAAATGGCCCCTGATTAAAATACATATGTTTAGTGGGAATTTTTGCCATTGAGCCCCTCTGGTATGTGACTGTCCATGTTGTGGGCCGATTTGTGCAATTCTTGTAAGTATTTGGTGGCTGCAATAATGACCTGAAGGTTTTTTAGGTTCGCCTGCCATTAAAGTGAATGGCGAACATGTGAATGGCGACCAATGTTCGTCCATCACTAGTCACTAGCTTGTCTAGTTCCTAGTGTTCCAATTGTTTTGTGAGTTTCTTCTTTTCTGTGTACCTGACCCTGCATTTTGATTTAACGGATTTTGCTTGTTTGCGGTCTGCCTCTGACCTTGGACTTCGCTTACGGACTTTACTTGATCGTTGTCTGCCCTGACTTCTGACTTCCTGACCACGTCCTTCCCCTCTGTGCTATTATCGGTATCTCTGACCTCCTAGTTAGCTGCCACTGACCCGGGGACTGCTCTGTAGTGGCACCTGGTAACTACCCTAATGGCCCAAGCCTCTCCTCACCATCAGAGGCTCTAGGGAAGACCAGGTAGTTACTTAGTCACGCCCCTCCAGGGTATAGACAGTCAGTGGCGCAGTGGGTCCACACCCGCTTGCATAACAGTTTGCTAAGGCCATGGACCTGGCTGATCAGAACTCACCAAGCCTCACTGAAATATACCATGAGATGGCTCAGCAAAAAGGAATGTCAGGATCAGATTCTAGTCCATCTGGGCAATGTGAACATGAGTCTAAATGACTTGATGTCCACCAACCCTGCAGCGCCCACTGCAGTGGCTAATCTGGCACCCGCATCTGTTCATCTCTGACTGAGACAGAGTTGCTTTTTTAATGTCGCACCTTACAGGAGAAGCCCTGGCATGGATTAACCCACTCTGAGAGAGGTGTAACCCAGTCGTCATGAATCTACAGGCCTTCCTAGGGTGTTTGATGAGCCAGGACATACCACGTCAGCAGCTTCTTTTATACTGCGGCTGAGCCAAGGAAGTCAGTCCATGGGCCAGTATGCAGTCTAGTTCCGAACCCTTGCCTCTGAATTGGGCTGGAATAAAGAGGTCTTAGTGGCCGCCTTCTGGGAGGGTCTTTCCGGGAAAATTAAGGTTGAACTGACTGGTCGGGATGATCTACCCTGGATGACCTTATTTCCCTGGCCACCCGGATTGATCTGTGCTTCCAGGAACGTGCTGAGATAGCACGTGAGAAGAAACCGTTTCATCCAGTGTCTTCTTTCCAGCGGTCTTCAGTCCCTCAGCCTTCCACGTCTGCTGCGGTGCATGATCCAATGCAGGTTGACCGAGTCGCGCTAACTGAACAAGAACGTGATCACCGTCGCACAAGGGGACTTTACTTCGATGGTGGTGGTGCAGGACATCTTCTCCATTCCTGTCCTTTGAATCCAAGAAACTTTTAAGGTCTGTTGGGGAGGCGACCCTAGGTGAAGACAATTCCTCTCCCTCTCTGACTCTGCCGGTAACATGGCAACCTGTGGTTTCTTCTCCAGGGCCTTCTCTACTCCTGAGCTCCACTACTCTATTGGGGACAGAGAGTTGTTGGCCATCAAAATGGCACTGGAGGAACGCCGCTACCTTCTGGAGGGAGCATCTCATCCTGTGGTTGTAAGGAAATATTCTTATCTTTCCCTTATATTGTACCTGAGGTACAAGACTTCAGTATTCAGCTTGATTTGATTCTTTCTGACGTCAGAGAGAGTGATAATGAAGCAAGACAGACTGCTGTGTAGTTTCAAAATGACTCTAAGAATTTATTGATTTCGTGAGACTTATATAGTCCTAAATGACATGATGTTTAAGTTAAACAGTAACACATGTTTTTAGCCAGCTACACATTTATCTTATCTCTTTACCAGAGTCCAAGGCTATCTATAACATGTAAGCAAAAATCTCTTAGTAATGGCTTTTTTCTATGGACTTTCACCTGCTACATGTCCCTGCGTGCGTATAGATCACAATGTAATATAAGCTTATATAAAAATAGGTTTTGGACTGTAATAGAATCCTTCAACTCCCTCTTAAAAACTATATATTTCTATAGAATGTGTTTTTTTCAGTTTGTTCCTTTCTAGTTTTTCATATACCCTTCAGGAGTATAATCCTGAGGCTTTGTTGAGGTTGTGTTTACCTCTTCTACCTCTACCGGAGTATAGAGGAATGTTGAGTGTACCCCTCTTTCGGCCACATTTTTACATATGGTAAGAAGGGAGGGCACACACTGTAGACAACAGCAGAGACACACTATTGCAGCGACCACGGCGAGTGCCACTCCTAAAACACACCTTATTTGACCAAAGTCAGGTATCCAACCAAAAAGCCAGTCCCACCAACCTTGGTTAACATCTTGTTTTATATGTTTTATCATCTCTTCTAGTTGGCCTATTTTATCTTTTATTCTACGGGAGTGATCTGCTAAATTGAAACAACACATCCCTGGAACGCTGAGCATCCTACACCATGTTGGAGCAATAAATAGTCAATAGTTGCCCTATTCTGCAAGATAGCCTTTTTATATGATTGTATATCCAGCAGCATATCTTGCAGAACTGCACTAGTGACATCTATCTGTTTTACCATACAACAGGCAAGTTTTGATATTGTCCTGTGGTTATATATGGCCAACCCTGGTACCCCTATCAAAGATACCCCTTAACTCATGTATTCTGCTCTAGAGAGGATATTCACATTATAATCACTATTTTCTGGTAGCTGTAGAGAAGTGTCTCTCGTGTGTCGTGTCTACATTGCTGGGAATAGTGGTATCATTGTTAATGTCAACCTAGCTATTGTACAGGGTCCCTCTGTAATATTGGCCGGTATATATGTGTGACTAGTATTTCCACAGGCCAATACCCATCCTGTTGGTAGAGGTACATGTTTGTCTAGGGATGGTACTGTTTTTGTAATATTACATTGCATATTTTTTCTGATACTATCTTTTTACAACTTTCTAGATTTCTATCATATTACTTTGCAGAGTCTCATATGTAGGACAGTTATAACGAGCATGATAAGGATTTACATATCCATATTTAACATCATGATCCTGCAAATCTGTGTCATTCGATTGGGAACGTAGGAGCCCTGTCCATACATCTACTGGGGTGGGGACTGCAATTATCAAGGCACTACATTTCAGCCATCTCGAGGAATTTCCAGACTGCGTCATCTTGTTGGGGGTCAAGGCTGTCTGCCTCAGTTAGTACCCCTTCTGTATCTTCTTCGAGGTCAAGGCTGTCTGCCTCCGTTAGTACCTCTGGGCCTCATTGGAGGTCAGGGCTGTCTGCCCCCGTTAATACCTCCCTGTCCTTCTTCAAGGCCAAGGCTGTCTGCCTCCGTTCCTGCCTCCTCTCTTTCTCTAACAAGCTTCACTCGGGTGGCGTGGATCCAAATTGGAGATTGTTCAATCACCACAGCTGTTCTGGTTACTGCAACGACGGTAGTAGGTGGGCCATATACAAAATCACCTTGAGCTCTTCCTTTCTTCAGTGTTTCGACCACCACCTCATCCCCCACCCTGTATGGGTGGGTGGGTTCCTGTGGAAAAGAGGGAGACTTACAAGCAACTTTGTTCTCAGTTTTGTTAAGTACCTGTATCAATTTGGTGACATAGTTTTCCCTAATCTGGTCTATGTCGCCTTCCTGTACCACTAGGGGGTGACTTGCCAAAGGAGTTGGAAAGGGCCTACCCATAAGGATTTCAATGCTGTTATGTCCTACTCCGTGGAAATGTGCTATTAAGAAGGAAGCACTGTGTTGGGGGAATGCATAGCTTCCCCTCTTTGCAGACTAATTCTAATCCTGTCTAAGGATTTTTCTGCAATACTAGATAACACCAGTCTTGCTGTTCCTGTTCTGTGGCATACCACTGAAGATCAGTAAGTATTTGCAACATCTCAGGGGTTGGAGGTGCCAGACATGGCATCTCCCAATGGTTACACAAACCTGTGGGGTTGCATTTGGCCACTCGTTTCGCCACCTTATCTGCCAGCGCATTGCCCTGTGAGACATGATCCTTACCATCTGCTGCCGTGAATCCTCTCCTCTGCCAAATCATACCATGGTACCACACTACCCCATGTGCGTACCTACTCTCAGTATAAATGGTGACAGGTCTATCAGCATGTAGAATACATGCCCTAGTGAGTGCAATGAGCTCAGCTGCCTGCTGTGTTGAGTGCGGATGCCCTTGAGTAGGCCTACAACATCATGAGTGGTGTGCAAAATTGTGTAATGTCACATTGTGAAAGGAGTTGCCAACTCTACCATCATAGCACAGGCTGCAAGAGAACACAGACATGTCGGCATCCCTTGAACAGGGGTGGGCATTACCTTTGAGAAAAATACACAAGGACGCAACTTGCCTCCGTTTTCTTGTGTCAGTACACCCGCCATGGTTTTACAATTTTGGCGTGCAAACATGTGGAAGGGCATATTATAGTCAGGGAGGCCCAGCCCTAGACTCGACATGAGTAAACATTTCAGATAATCAAATGCATTGTACATTTTCAGAAGACCATTTAATCAAATCTGGATTTTCTTCCAGAGTGGCTTGCCTCAAAACATTGTCATAATAAGAGCAATCAGGAATCCATTGTCTACAGTAATTTATCATACCAAGGAAAGATAACATTTCTTTCTTGGTGTGCGGGGTGACCAGGCCCGCAATAGACTGGACTCTTTCTATGCCGATTCTCCTTTCACCTTTTGTGAGGACAAAGCCCAAGTATTCAACCTGCATTTTACACCATTGCATTTTCTTAAGTGTCACTGTGTGACCACATCCTGACAACCATTGTAAACCATCCTGAATGCTGGCCTCCACTGACATGCTACACAGTAGCAAATCATCGACATATTACAGCAGCACAGAACCTTGGGCGGGATGTACCATGGTTTTAACATCGCTTGGAGGACTATACTGTACACTACAGGTGAATCAGCATACCCCTGGGGTCTGCACCAGGTCAGTTGACGTCCGTCAAAGGAAAAAGCAAAAAGTAGTCTGGTTAGCTTATCAACTGGGATAGAGAAGAATGCATTTTTCAGATCTATCACACTGAACCAAACAGCGTCTGCTGGAATGGCAGATAATAATTAAGTGACATCAGGTACAACAGGGGCTATAGGCACAATGATGTTGATGGCCCTTAAATCCTGTACAAAGCGGGTAGCACCATCTGCCTTTGTCACTGGATTCACAGGCGTGCTGTAGGGTGAAATCACCTCTGCCAGGATTCCCTTTTGTAGGAATTCTTCTATCATTGGTCTAAGTCCATCAAGTTTCTCTTTTAACAACGGGTATTGTTTCTGGAACACTGAGATGACACCTGGTTTCGCAGTAGCTTTGTAAGGTGTGCAATCTATGAATCCTGTGTCATATTCATTTGAAGACCATAATGCAGGGTTAATGTTGTTAAGTTCTGGGTGGTTCTGTATGTTTGCAAGAATCAGTGGCACTGGTGTAGAGACTGGAATGAGATCTGAGTGTACTCTTATGTCCTGATTCTTTGCTGATACCTGCAAGTCAAGCTTAATGAACAAATCTCTCCCTAACAGGCTGACTGGGCAATCTGGTATAATGCTAAATACATGATCTGTGATGTATTCCCTGTCCATGGTCTCGAGTGGTAGTGAGTCAGTTTTGAAAGGTTTTGTCAAAACCCCATTAATTCACATAGAAGGCTCACACTTCCTTCCTCCCACTCTTAGTCATCTAAGTCCACCCCTTTTAGTCGGACGCTGTGGTCCTCCTTTTTGTCTGTCATTAGTATCCTAAGCTCTGATGTTTAGCACAACACTTAACATGTAACATGTAACTTCAAACATTGAAACAAACAGATCTGACAATACAGACATGAACACACAAAGGGCCCATAAAATTTTTTCATTGACTTCAATAAAAAAAATGTACAGCTTGATCAATGCTGTTGGCACCAATAAAAACCCAAAACTTCCAAAAAATAAATAAAAATAAAATTCTCAATGCGCATATTATATAAAAACAAAATACCGTATTCCATACACATTCACATACATTTTCATGTACTTAAAACAGCTCATAACCTCGCCCTCATACATAAAAACTGAATTGCACCCACAGCTCTCAGGCTTCTTACATTTTTTAACTCCACTACAACTCAAAGCCACACCCATTCACACTCCACTGAATCATGTATCTTCCAACACAGTCAAGAAATTTCTTTGTTTCATTCCAAAACTTGCAGCACAGACAAACACAGCTTTCCTGGAAACAGATATCCACACCACACACAGTTTGTTGCTGCGTTTTCCAATGTCTTCTGGTTTTCAATCTGTGATTAATCAACTCTTATAAGAAGACAATATACATGTTATAATCATACAGTCATTTTGTTAAAAGATGGATTCACACATTACACTGCTTGGGGAAGAAAATGACTGAACAATTCTTTATCTTGTATAATATATTACACATTACTTACTCTGCATGATTCCCTGGCCGCTTCCCTTATCTCAGGAATGTGTTTGTGTGAAGGCGGGGGAAGTGGATTTCTGTAGCTAGATACATACAATACTTATCCATTAACTGATGCTGTCTGAAGTCCACGTGGAGACGTTCTTTTTTATGGTAAGCATTAGTCTATCAGATTGTTAATAAATGTGGAAATAATTAGACTGTCATTCTGGAGAACCAGTAGCCCTGCCTCCAATTTCCAGCAATCCACAAATCTCCAGAAATCAATAACGCTTTCTGAGGGTTTTTGCTTACATGCTACGGCTACTGGGAGTGAAGACTTTTGTTTAAATACCTCTATCATGTGTTTTTCTATCTCCTTTCTTCACATAATCCATATCCCATGAAGGGTCAGGTTCAAAATACGGTCATGCGGCAGTGTCGCCTAAGCATAGACCCTTGACCATGTCCATGTGATATATGCTATTGTCTCCTTCCCTGGGAAAGGGGTCTACCGCTTCCATTGCCTCTGTCCACTCTGCCAAATTATCTATCCATGAGTTAACAAGGTAATACTTTGTAGGACTGACTCGGGCAACATATTGTTTACATGTTTCTCCTGGTTCTGGTTTAGGGTATTCTATCTTAGATTTTTGACTACCCATTATTGAAACTTATTTTCTTACAAAAAGAATTCAAAACAGTAATAGCAAAAAAAAACAAAAACAGAATGTTAGTCTTGGGACGACAGCTGTACACTTACGACCCAGCTTGTCACTTCCTCTTATATAACTATTAGACAAAACAACTTATCATGCAAAACTTCTACAATTATCAAACAACTTATCATGTAAAAACTTCTACAATTATCAAAGAACTTATCATGCAAAACTTCTACAATTATCTTATTAAGAATCAAATCAAGCTGTTAAACCTTCGGTTCCCTGAACAGATCTTTTACGGGACTCCCTGAGCCCTCTGAAGTGCACTTTCCTGGTTACTGGATTCCCTGAATCCTTTCTGTTCCCGGAACAGATTTTTTACGGGGCTCCCTGAGCCCTCTGAAGTGCACTTTTCTTGTTACTGGATTCCCTGAATCCTAAGGCAAAAACTCCCTGAGTTATGCTTACTGTATCCCTGACACAGTACTTCGAAGTCTATCTAAGGGTCCCTTATGTACTTACTTGAATCGAGACGTGGTCAGTGCCCCCGGAATGGCCTAAAGGACAAAAATCGGTGTCTCTTCTTACCAAACATCAGGGATGACCTTCCCAATTCCGGACGAAAGCCCCCAAATTGTAAGGAAATATTCTTATCTTTCCCTTATATTGTACCTGAGGTACAAGACTTCAGTATTCAGCTTGATTTGATTCTTTCTGACGTCAGAGAGAGTGATAATGAAGCAAGACAGACTGCTGTGTAGTTTCAAAATGACTCTAAGAATTTATTGATTTCGTGAGACTTTTATAGTCCTAAATGACATGATGTTTAAGTTAAACAGTAACACATGTTTTTAGCCAGCTACACATTTATCTTATCTCTTTACCAGAGTCCAAGGCGATCTATAACATGTAAGCAAAAACCTCTTAGTAATGGCTTTTTTCTATGGACTTTCACCTGCTACATGTCCCAGCGTGCCTATAGATCACAATGTAATATAAGCTTATATAAAAATAGGTTTTGGACTGTAATAGAATCCTTCAGTGGTGATCTACACCGATCACAAGAATCTGACCTATTGGCAGTTTGCACCAAGACTGAATCCTTGTCAAGCCAGATGGTCCTTATTTTTTGCCCGTTTTGATTTTGTTCTTTATTTCCGTGTCGCAGAGAAGAATATCAAAGCAGATGCTCTCTAGGGCTCCGTTGATGCTACTGACCGGCAGAAGTCAGTAACAGTGATGGCGATATGCCATCAACATGTGAGATGAGACAACCCCTTTAAGGTCTGCCACATTCCATGAGACAAAGATTCTCATATTAAAGGTCACAGGTATGAGTCTGGGTGTCCAAGGGAAAGCTGGGGCAATCATAACCTGAAAAAATGAGACAGAAAACAATTACAATTAAGTGAATTAAGTAAGTACATCAGAAAAGAATGAAAGGAAAATTCAACAAAAAGTGTAATCTAAGGGCTAATACGAAGTGTTCCAGCCAGAGTAGGCGAGATTGCCCCCCAGGTCATGAAAGAACTAGCCAGGCAATATTTAAATAGGCATCTTCGAGCCTCCGGTTGGCTACTTTTTTGCACTTTCAAATGATCAGGGTACAGTAGCCGGAATGTAATAGTCCAATCAAACAACTGGCAACAAATTGGTTTGAATGCTTTGCATTTACCTGTGATAGCAACGATATCAAGATGGTCTTGTCTACAGTTTTCAACATCTTATTCTGCTTGTAAGCACAGAAGCCTTTCTTTAATAGTCCAGTTTAAAGAGGACCTGTCACCTCTCCTGACATGCCTGTTTTAATAGCTTCATGCATTCCTCATGTAATAACAATTATGGAACAGCTATTCTTATGACTATGTTGTGCCATTACTTTATTATTTCTACTCCCTGGCGCAGCCTGCTGGTCAATGTCAGAATAGCATTGACATTAAAATGCAATGCACTATAGGGATAACGCATTGCATTTTAAAATCAATCAAAACGCTGTCTTTTACAGTCCCCTTGTGAGACTATCAAGTGGTTAAAAAAAACATTCAATAAAAAAATCCCATAAAATACACTTTTTTCCATTGAAAATACGCTTTTTTGCAACAAAAAAAAATCTCCCCTATATGTTTGATATTGCTGCGTCTTTAACAACCCGGACTACATAAATATAATGTAAATTATCCCTTACGATGAACGCCGTAAAAAAAATAATGAAAAAAAAATACAAAATTGCTCATTTATTCTTAGTTGCTATCGAAAAACAGAAACATGCAATGCCACAATAGACTACAATATAGAGTACAAAATTGCATAATAATAACAAGTGCTACACTATAAGTGCGAGATACTTGGCAAATCGTTTTGTACAAAATTATTTTAGCCCGTCTGCCGAGCGTCAAGGCGATCTCTGTTAGACGGGTTCCTACGCTAAATTCTAACTGTTAGGTGCCATGACGGCTACCATACACTTCAGGGAGTATAGGTTCCACATTCCTACGCTAAATTTTACCTGTTAGGTACCATGACGGCTACCATATACTTCAGGGAGTGTAGGTTACACAGCAGGCCCACTCCACGACACCACCGGCGCCAAATGGCTACCAAGGACTGCAGTGAGAGTCCACAAACTCACTGAAGCCATGGCACCAGGAGTGAGATAGTTTGTGGACTCTCACTGCAGTCCTTGGTAGCCATTTGGCCAGTACTTTTTTTTAAGGCCAGTACTTGCCAGATATTCCTGCATCTCCTTTAATGTTGCTGTAGGCCTCTTGGGAGCCTCCCAAACCAGTTTTCTTCTCGTCTGTTCATCAATTTTGGAGGGACGTCCAGTTCTTGGTAATGTTACTGTTGTACCATATTTTCTTCACTTGATGATGACTGTCTTCACTGTGTTCCATGCTATATCTAATGCCTTGGAAATTATTTTGTACCCTTCTCCTGACTGATACCTTTTAAGGCCTCATGCACACGACCGTGTTTCCGTGTCCGATCCGTTTTTTTTGCGGATAGGATGCGGACCCATTTATTTCAATGGGTCCGCAAAAAAGGCGGACAGCACACCGTGTGCTGTCCGCATCAGTATGTTCGTTCTGTTGCTCCGCCAAAAAAATAGTGCATGTTTTATTTTTTCCTAGTTTGCGGACAAGGATAGGCATTATTACAATGGATCCGCAAAAAAAAAACGGATGCCATACGGAACGTCATCCGTTTCTTTTGCAGATCCACAATTTGCGGACCGCAAAACACATACGGTCATGGGCATGTAGCCTAACAATGAGATCGTTCTGATGCTTTGGAAGCTCTCTGTGGACCGTGGCTTATGCTGTGGGATGCGACTAAGAAAATTTTATTTGGAGGTTATTCAGAGGCACTTTAAATGATGGCATGTGTATGCTGACTCCTATTTAACATGATTTTGAATGTGATTGCTTAATTCTGAACACAGCAACATCCCCAGTTATAAGAGGGTGTGCACACTTATGCAAATAGATTATTTTAGGTTTTTTTGTTTTCTTCCCTCCACCTAAAAGATTTCAGTTTGTTTTTCAATTGAGTTGTACAGTTTATAGGTCACATTAAAGGTGGAAAAATTTCTGAAATGATTTATCTTTGTCTCATTTTTTTACCTGACATTTAAACCTGACATTTTAACAGGGGTGTGAAGACTTTTTATATCCACTGTAGTATCGAATCAGAGCAGGATACAGTCCAAAATTGGTTCTGGATCAGCCTAGGAACATTGGTGGTGCAGTGTTGGCCATTTTGATGGAGAGTGTGGTATCTGTCCATACCTGCATGTTGTCAGCATCGCTCTAAATACCAGCGCGCCAAGAGCCAAGTCATGTGGTGGAACGCAAAACCAGGAAGTAAATGGCAAATATCAAGATCATACAGAGAAGAGGGCAAAAAAACACTGGGCAAGTCAATAGTGATACAGGAGACTGGCCACTGATCCATGCTAATGTAGGAAAATGTTAAATTATTTTGAATTAATATTTTTTATTATTATTTATCAACAGTGTCATCTCATCGCTACTAATGGACAAAGAGATTGGGAGATGGACAGGTATTTATCCAGCATAGGCATCAGGTAGCGAGATACGAGACCTCTTGTGCTAAGGACACAGCTTGGCCTGGTTCAAATCTTGGTGAGGGCAACGGGCCTGGCACTGGGGACAGTTTTTGGGGAGTGATGTCACTGGTGGAAAGGAGCTCGGGTGACAGGTTGTAAGTCCTCATCAATGGGGGTAACTGTCGATTTAACAACTTTGGGAGGCTTTGTGGGTTTATGTTAAGCTATATTTGTTGTTGGAGGTGATCCATTTGAGAATTTTTCTTTTTTGTATTCTTAGCACAGGCATTCTTTGTGCACAAATGTGTCCATTGCTGGAAGAAGAGGAGAGAGAGCAATAGAATATGAGCAGATGTAGTATGCCTGGAGAAACTCAGAAATTAGGGGGCATGTAATAAATCCCTTTCAGCAACTAACTGGTAGAAGGTAGCGAACAAGTGGAAGAAAAGTCCATGCATCTTTCAATTACACAGCAAATATTGTATATGGCCACTAGGTGGTAGCAGTGGCCAAAGAATCTCAAGTAGATAGGTAATTGTATACGCCATAATAATGAAAACTCTAATATAAAAGTCCAGAAGTAAAGTATAACAAATACTTGTGTATTGTACAAGATGCAGCATGTATGCTCTGGTCAAAATAAGGCCTCTCAGTCAGGGGTTCCCCATACCACCACCAGCCCAAGGAATGCCGCAATCAGCAAAGGGAACACATTAGGCAGCCAAATCACATGAGCAGAGTGGAAGAGTGACTGCCAATAGCAGAAGGTCGACAGTGTCACAGACGCATTCATTGATGCCCTCTCTCCCCTCACATGAGTCTACCGCAGCAGTTCTGCTCCAGAACATCTCCACAGAGCATTTTGTAGGATAGGATTTGGAGGCTTTTTGATGCTCTACACAAGAGAAACAATATAAAATTGTAATACCTTTTAATTGCTAACCAAAATAAATGATGTTATAATGCAAGCTTTCGAGATCCTGAGGTCCTTTCTTCAGGTCGGGAATAAAAAGGCAGGCAGGGCCGGGACAGTGGGGAGCCAGTGAGCCTAAGCACGGGGTAGGCCACAATATAGCCACAGAGGGAGAGGACAGAATATTGGTGCAATGGACGCACTGAAACTCCAGAGCAAAGAAATAACCAGATCTCTGCTGTCTGTAGTGTGGCCCAGTTAAAGAAGGATGTTACCAATATCAGGCAACTTACAGCAGGCCCATGTAATCTCTTTTTAGGCACCCCAAAATAATATTTTCTCTTGCAGCTGGTGCATGAAATTGAGTAAAAATATAAAATTTTACTGCCGACAGCCACTGTAGGGGAAGCTTAGACACTTATCAAATACTAAGTTATTATTGCCAAACAGAAGAAAACAATTATGGCACTTACCAATGCTTCAATTTATTGAGTTTCTAAATGCTATTACAACAAAACCATGTGCAAAGGAGTGTGAGAAGATTCAAGACAGGGATGAACATACCATTGGTGGAGCCTGTGCAGCTGCACAAGGTCCCAATGCGCAAGGGGGACCTCCATTGGCTGAAAATTACTGATAAATTATTATTCATCACATCCAGAATGGACTACAGGCACAGTAAGGGACTTTTCAATTTTTGTACTCAGGTCCTCTACGTTCTATGTCCACCCTGATCCAAGGTAACAGTTGTTCCCCCTGGCCTTACGTGCCTGGTAACAAGTACATACTGTAAGGGATCGCTGTACTTGGGGGGAGGGTGTCATTCTCACAAGAATAGTCGTCCACCGCAGCTTTCGGGGCCAAACATTGCATTTATTGGGACATTTTTCATACACGGAACAGTCCAGTTAATAATCTGTATGGGGAAGTGTGGCCCAACAGTCCTCCCGACTCCGGCATTGTGACCCTTGAATCCCGGCGTCACAACGTTCCCCAAACTTCGGACTGTCACAGTGCCCCGGGGTCTCTCAGCCTGGCGAGCTGAGACCACGCACAGAGCCTCTGCTCTGGGTCTCTGTCTCACAGCGTATCTCTCCCTCTGCTGAAATCCTGGGAGGTGCTTTATCCCAGCCTGATTAGTTCCAGCTGGTCTCACCTGTGGTGGAATAGGGGTGTGGACCGCACTATCCACCCCTTCCTTGCCTCTACACTGTGTGAGACCTGTCACTGTCTCACATACTTCCCCCCTTTGTTCAACCCCGTGAGGGTGAACACCTGCATGACCACGGCAGGCTGGTGAGAGGGCATCCACCTGGCCTATAACCTTCCCTTTCTTCTGCCAGCAGACCTTGGTTTATAGCGAAAGCTGACATGTTGCCCAATATAAACTGCCTAAAGGCCTCATGTGCCCACCTCATGTGCCCACCTCATGGCTCTCGCACTCTTTGATCTCTCTCTCTTTTTTGATCCTCTGGCTCCCGCACATGCGCCTCATGTCCTTTCTTGGACTGATGCAGCTCTTGACTGAACTGTTCCCAGTCATGGTCATGTCCAGACACTTTCTCCTTTGCTTTGCAGGGCTCCCTCAGCAGAGCATGCTTGCCCCTGCTAGCTTCTTTTACGTGCATCTGGGTCACTTCTTCCTTCTTTCCAGCAGTAGTTTCCCCAGCTACGGTGGCAGTTTCAGAGACCTCTGCTTCTTTAGTGGCTTTTTCCACTTCAGCTGCCGCTCCCTTTGTCTTAACTTTGATCTCTGCAGCACCTGGGGACTTCATGTCAACCAACACATCAGCCTTAACTTCTTCAGCCTTTGTCTTCTTCGAGTCTCCAGTCTCTTTGACAGCCTTCTCATCCTTCTCGGACATGGGACCATACACTTGCCCTCTTAACTCCTCCCCCTCTTTCTCATCGAGGCAGAAGGCATCGGGGTCTTCAGCAGACTCCTTGTCTTCTGGAATTTTCTCCAGAGGCTCACCCGAGATACTGTTGTCCTTTTGGGGAGGAGTCAGGAGAGACAGCCTATCGTAATAGCCAGGATCCAAAAACTGATCGTTCACCTCCTCGTACTTCTTCCCCAGCAGGCTGCTGGCTATTTGGAAAGCCTTGTAGGCAGAGGGGACATCTTCCAGGCCTGGGCTACACTCTACCACGGGTCTGTGGTCTTTGGCATCCACATCCGCCCCATCAACTGGTTCAGCAGAAGCATCTTCCATCTTCTCTGCCACAGCCAGCACCGCAGTGCCACCATCTCCAGACCCATTCTTAATAGGCTCTAACTTAGACTTCTCCAACTCATAGACGTTCTTCCCGACGTCATCCTTTGAGCTCACGAGATCATCTATCTCTGCTCTGAGTTGCTTATTCAGCCTCTCAAATTCAGCATGCTCTTCAAGCGCTTCTTCAAGGGCTCTAGCCAAGGAGAGGGCCTTGGTCTCCCTCTCTCAAGCATCAGTCTCCACTCAGTCACGCCCTTCGTGATATCGAGCCGAGATGTACAGTCAGGTCCATAAATATTGGGACATCGACACAATTCTAACATTTTTGGCTCTATACACCACCACAATGGATTAGAAATGAAACAAATAAGATGTGCTTTAACTGCAGACTGTCAGCTTTAATTTGAGGGTATTTACATCCAAATCAGGTGAACGGTGTAGTTGTATATGTGCCTCCCACTTGTTAAGGGACCAAAAGTAATGGGACAGAATAATAATCATAAATCAAACTTTCACTTTTTAATACTTAGTTGCAAATCCTTTGCAGTCAATTACAGCCTGAAGTCTGGAACACATAGACATCACCAGATGCTGGGTTTCATCCCTTGTGATGTTCTGTCAGGCCTCTACTGCAACTGTCTTCAGTTCCTGCTTGTTCTTGGGGCATTTTCCCTTCAGTTTTGTCTTCAGCAAGTGAAATGCATGCTCAATCGGATTCAGGTCAGGTGATTGACCTGGCCATTGCATAACATTCCACTTCTTTCCCTTAAAAACTCTTTAGTTGCTTTTCCAGTATGGTTTGGGTCATTGTCCATCTGCACTGTGAAGCGCCGTCCAATGAGTTCGGAAACATTTGGCTGAATATGAGCAGATAATATTGCCCGAAACACTTCAGAATTCATCCTGCTGCTTTTGTCAGCAGTCACATGATCAATAAATACAAGAGAACCAGTTCCATTGGCAGCCATACATGCCCACACCATGACACTACCACCAGCATGCTTCACTGATGAGGTAGTATGCTTAGGATCATGAGCAATTCCTTTCCTTTTCCATACTCTTCTCTTCCCATCACTCTGGTACAAGTTGATCTTGGTCTCATCTGTCCATAGGATATTGTTCTAGAACTGTGAAGGCTTTTTTAGATGTCGTTTGGCAAACTGTAATCTGGCCTTCCTGTTTTTGAGGTTCACCAATGGTTTACATCTTGTGGTGAACCATCTGTATTTACTCTGGTGAAGTCTTCTCTTGATTGTTGACTTTGACACACATACACCTACCTCCTGGAGAGTGTTCTTGATCTGGCCAACTGTTGTGAAGGGTGTTTTCTTCACCAGGGAAAGAATTCTTCGATCATCCACCACAGTTGTTTTTCGTGGTCTTCCGGGTCTTTTGGTGTTGCTGAGCTCACCGGTGCATTCCTTCTTTTTAAGAATCTTCCAAACAGTTGTTTTTGTCACGCCTAATGTTTTTGCTATCTCTCTGGTGGATTTGTTTTGTTTTTTCAGCCTAATGATGGCTTGCTTCACTGATAGTGACAGCTCTTTGGATCTCATCTTGAGAGTTGACAGCAACAGATTCCAAATGCAAATAGCACACTTGAAATGAACTCTGGACCTTTTATCTGCCCATTGTAATTGTGATAATGAGGGAATAACACACACCTGGCCATGGAAGAGCTGAGAAGCCAATTGGCCCATTACTTTTGGTCCCTTAACAAGTGGGAGGCACACATGCAAACTGTTGTAATTCCTACACCGTTCACCTGATTTGGATGTAAATACCCTCAAATTAAAGCTGACAGTCTGCAGTTAAAGCACATCTTGTTTGTTTCATTTCAAATCCATTGTGGAGGTGTACATAGCCAAAAATGTTAGAATTGTGTCGATGTCCCAATATTTATGGACCTGACTGTATTTCTCTTCAGCCAGGAGCCAGTCAAACTTCTTCTGTTTCTTCTCTAGGTTAGACATAATTTGCTTCTGGTGGTCCAGGTCCACCATCAGATCATCCAATTCTCGCTGAAGTTTGTTCTTGGCTTTCTCCAAATTTTCGTATGTCAGACCCCTTTTCTCCAGGCGCTGAACCATCAACTCCATGTTTTTCAACAGTTTCTCTTCAGCATTTTGCACAAGCTTGTGGGAAGTGCCCCGCCTCTGGTTCCAGCTGTTCCTCGCTCAGCTCTGCTGCAGCAGATGTAGGAGTATCACCATTCTCTTTCTGGCTCTCCTCCTTTGACCCTTCTGAAGCCTTCTTCAGTTGCTCTGTGAAGACAGCTAGTCCCTTCTCTAACGTTTCTAGGGAGCGTGAGGAGAAAGAGATCATCCTCCTGTTTGCAGCTGTACTGTCGTGTCAGGTCATCTACAACTGTCTGTATATGGGCTTCAGACACTAGGCTGAGGTCACCCGACTTAATTCTCATCTCGTCAGATATAACTGTTTGGTCGCTACTAGTAACCACCTTTGTTTCGCAGGACCTTGACATGGTAGCTTCACTCTCTGAGTTGCTATCGGTCACAGCACATACAGTACAGACCAAAAGTTTGGACACACATTCTCATTCAAAGAGTTTTCTTTATTTTCATGACTATGAAAATTGTAGATTCACACTGAAGGCATCAAAACTATGAATTAACACATGTGGAATTATATACATAACAAAACAAGTGTGAAACAACTGATATGTCATATTCTAGGTTCTTCAAAGTAGCCACCTTTTGCTTTGATTACTGCTTTGCACACTCTTGCATTCTCTTGATGAGCTTCAAGAGGTAGTCTCCTGAAATGGTTTTCACTTCACAGGTGTGCCCTGTCAGGTTTAATGAGTGGGATTTCTTGCCTTATAAATGGGGTTGGGACCATCAGTGGCGTTGAGGAGAAGTCAGGTGGATACACAGCTGATAGTCCTACTGAATAGACTGTTAGAATTTGTATTATGGCAAGAAAAAAGTAGCTAAGTAAAGAAAAATGAGTGGCCATCATTACTTTAAGAAATGAAGGTCAGTCAGTCAGCCGAAAAATTGGGAAAACTTTGAAAGTAAGGGCTATTTGACCATGAAGGAGAGTGATGGGGTGCTGCGCCAGATGACCTGGCCTCCACAGTCACCGGACCTGAACCCAGTCGAGATGGTTTGGGGTGAGCTGGACCGAAGAGTGAAGGCAAAAGGGCCAACAAGTGCTAAGCATCTCTGGGAACTCCTTCAAGACTGTTGGAAGACCATTTCAGGTGACTACCTCTTGAAGCTCATCAAGAGAATGCCAAGAGTGTGCAAAGCAGTAATCAAAGCAAAAGGTGGCTACTTTGAAGAACCTAGAATATGGCATATTTTCTGTTGTTTCACACTTGTTTGTTATGTATATAATTCCACATGTGTTAATTCATAGTTTTGATGCCTTCATAGTCATGAAAATAAAGAAAACTGTTTGAATGAGAAGGTGTGTCCAAACTTTTGGTCTGTACTGTACGTCACCCATACCGCTCGTGTCACTATTAATTCTGACCTATAGGGGCACCGATGAGCTAATCCCCGCCTGGGACACTTCCTTAGTAACCAACAAACATTGTGGGAACTGCATAACCACCTCTGGTACGTGCGGTACACTCTCTAGCCCTATCATATTTTCCTGCACCATCAAACACTGAGCTGGGGCTGTGCTTTGCTCCACACTACTTATATGCATTTCTTCAAATCGTTTGATCAAGTCATATAGATCTTTATGAAACATAGCAGATGCAGAAAATTAAGCTTCATTATCATTTACATTTTTTCCACCAGGGGGTGCTTCTCCCCTGACCACATCCTGAAAGGGAAAAGGCATGTCATCATATACTTCACATGACCTCACATTTTCATTTTTCACTTCAACTACATTACTGTTTTCAATGGTCCTTTCCCTTACACGTTCACTTGAAGGGACAGGTACAAGTTCTGCAGGAGTTTTTGCACTCTCTGCAGAAGTGTCTCCATTACTCCACAACTCCCAGCATAAGGGAAAATTACACCCTAAAACTCCCTCATGCATGAGCGTATCTGTAACATCAAGTTCATAAGTCCCTGTTCTCATTGGAGTCTCATGCTCAGTGAAAATCAGCGGCATGTGTAGTGCGGGGGGGTGGGGTGGCTGTAGTGTGTTGCGCTGATTCTTTTACTTGGCCATTTCTAAAAGCTCTGCAGGAATGGAACAATGCCGCCAATTTTTTAGCCCCGCCCATTATTAAAATCCCCTCCTACATATAATAGGCCACGCCCAACACACACTGTACAGCTGAAATTCTATAGTTAAGGCCTGTCTCTACATATCATACGGAGAGGGGAGGGTCTGTCCTGGCTGCACTGCCTGCTTATACAACAAGCTACAGCCAGGAAGCTCCTCCGCTCTCCTCCCTCCCCAGATCCTGCTCAAGGCCTGTGGTTCCCCCCACCATCTGTCACCCGCCCATGGCCTGCTGCCCCCTTTGGCCGTCCTCACCCAGCTCTGAATCCTCCTTCTGCAAATGGTAGGGGGAGGAGCCGGAGCATCTCCTCTCCTACATAGCGCCCCATACCTCTTACATCCAGTGATGTCACCTTTGTTGTAGACGTTCTCTTTCTTTATCTTCTCCATTCAGACCAGACCGCCATGATGATTTTTCAGCCATCTCCCGTCTCTGCAGAGATTAACAAACAGACATTAGTTTCCCACATTTCCATCATCTTCTGAACACCCTTTCCTGCCACCCCCAATACTATACTGCAGAGAAAGTCCCCCTAGAAATACTACTACCACACAGATAGTGCCCCCTTCAACAATTATTGGCACACAGAGCTCTAAAAAATAACTGCGCCCAGACACTAATAGTATAAAGATAATGTCCCCCAAAAATTATTGTGCTAAGCTGATACAGTGCCAGGGTGCCCCCCAAAGTAATAGTGCTCCCCAAAATCCCACCAATAGAAATAATTCTCTGCCAGAGCACACTTAGTAGTAATAATGCCCCTATAGTGCCCATACTAGTAATCATGTTCCTCATAGACCCCCAGTAGTACTAAAGCTAATACCCCCTAGTAGTAATAATTCTCCCTATAATATGACAGTACATGATATACCCCCGCTTAGTGCCCGCAGTTGAGCTAATGTCCCCATAATGTATGCCAGTATAAAATACCCCTATATAGTGCCCCAGTAAATGCCCTCATAGTGCTCCTCTCGCCCTTTCCCATAGTGTCCCCTATAATATGCCAGTAAAAAATGCCCCTAATGCCCCCTTAGTGCCACCAGATGCCATAATGCCCCCCATAATGTGCCAATAAGAAAAAAGGCCCCTTTAAAGCCCCCACTTCCCCATAGTGCCCCTAAATAATGCCCCTATAGAGCCACCAGATACTTTCCTATAGTGCCCCCCATTATGTGTCAATAAAAAAAAAGCCCCTTTCGACCCCCCAGATGCCCCCATAGTGCTCCTCTCCCCCATGGTGCCCTCCCCATAATGTGCCAGTAAAAAATGCCCCCTTAGTGCCACAAGATGCCATAATGCCTCCCATAATGTGCCAATAAGAAAAAAACGTCCCCTTTAGAACCCCCACTTCCCCCATATTGCCCCCAAATAATGCCCCTATAGTGCCACCAGATGCCCCATAGTGCCGTTTTCTCCTATACTGCCTCCCATAATGTGTCAATTAAAAAAAGCCCCTTTAGAGCCCCCAGATGCCCCCCATAGTGCTGCCCTCCCCCATTGTCAGATGCCCCCATAGTGCCAGCTCGCCCCCCTCCCCCCCCTTTCCAAAAAAAAAAAAAAAAAAAATTGAAAACACTGATACTTACCTCCATCAGCAGCGATGTGATGCAGGCTCTTCCGGCCTGTGTCCCTGCTGTGTGCTGCCCGGCTCAGGCGGCCCAATGATTACATCATCGCGCCGCCTGAGCCGGCCTCTGATAGGCTGCAGGCATTAGTGCCTGCGGCCTATCAGAAGAACAAGCGAGGGACACGCCTCTGCCTCCCCTGCCACAGCACAGGCATCTGTATCGCTGTCCTGAGGACAGCGATACAGATGGATATGGAGATGAGCGCTTCCACAATGGAAGCGCTCATCTCCTACTGCCCGCCGCCACCACCGCCGCTGCCGCAATTACATCCAGGGCCACGCCGCCTGTGGTGATCGGCGGTGCGGCCCTGAGGGATAAAAAAAAATGTCTGGTTGTTCTAGGGGGGGGTCCAGACCCGCTGGACCCCCCCTATAGGTGCGCCACTGAATAACAGGAACAGTTTTACCCTTTGTTGTCACGGGTTCAGCAGTCTCGGGAGACAAGGACATCCCACGGACATCTCTACCGAGATCATCCTCCAAAATCCAGCTTCTGGAGACCTTAATTCCGGGTACCATGATCACCTGCAGACTCCTTACTCCAACAGTTGCTACCGGAAACAACTTGGCCTGCAGTAAAGACTCTTCCTGGACGGTCATTCCAGCCGCACCCTTTAGAATCTTGTGCACAGTCGCAGAAAAGATATGTACTCATGAGAACTGCACCGCTCTCCACCTCTTTGTCTTCCCGAAGGTTGCCCTTGGCAAAGTCATATCTTTGCTTTTTATCAGGAACTCCGCTCCACAACTGTTTAAACAATGAAAAGTCTTTGCCCAGCACAAATTCCACTTCCAGTGTCTCACATCTTAACAGCTCCCATTGCACAGAGCCATACTCTGTCACAAAGGTCAGAGAAACGGTGGCATCCGTCTCTGGCCCTCTCTCCAGAAAGTCCAGCACTTCAGGCCTGACCCGAGACACCTGCTGGCGGGCATCTAGAGTGACCCCCAGCGGGATTCCTCCAATCACTAGTCCTTCCCCCACGGATGATACCAAGCCGCATCCATTTTCACATTTCCCTTTTTTTTTTTTTTTTTTTTTAATATTTGGCCAACTGGCCCTTTAAATTACTGCACAGCAAAATAGTAAAAAGAGTCCAGAACAGCACAAGCCACAGCTCCAATGGACGAAAGAGGCTTCCGGCTGTTTAAGCATCACACGGCAACAAAGCAGTACTCAGTAGCACCTGTTCTTTGTCTTGTTGTTGCCCCTAGCAACCGACTGTTGCCCTTCTTCCACGGACAACTTGCCAGCATCCTCCACCAATTGTAAGGGATTGCTGTGCTTGGGGGGGGTCATTCTCACAAGAATCGTCGTCCACCGCAGTTTCCGGGCCAAACATTGCATTTATTTGGACATTTTTCATACACGGAACAGTCCAGTTAATAGTCACTGGGGTGGTTAGGTTCCCACATACATCAAAACAAAACAAATACCTGCCCGGCTGGGCTCTCATTACACCTGTTAGCGTGGCCCTGACTCAGCTACAGAACCCTGTTCACACACGGAACCCATATGCGGCTTTTTCTCAGCCCGTAGTTCCCCAGCCTCTCTGGCTGTAATTAGTCCTGTACCTTTATGGGGAAGTGTGGCCCAACAGTCCTCCAGACTCCGGCCTTGTGACCCTTGAATCCCGGCGTCACGATGTTCCCCAAACTTCGGACTGTCACAGTACCCCGGGGTCTCTCAGCCTGTCACTGTCTCACAATACCTAAATATCACCCAGTTTGTCACATTAATGTGCTCCACACAAGGTATCAACAATAAAACAATGTAGTGATTATGTCAGTACTAATAGATGATGCAAGAAGTAGCACAATAAGGGTACATTCACACAACCATGTAAAGAAACATCCGTTAAAAAGCAAAACAGTTTTTAACGGCCGATTTATTAACTATTGCTTCTGGAAAATTCACTGTTGGTCGGTGAAAACTGCCAAAATTGGACATGTCCTATTTACCACCTTTTTTAAAGACTGTGTGAACATAACTATTGACAGCAATGGTTCTAACAAACGGCTGTGTGAATGCCGCCTAAGATCCGTGCTACCAGAATGGCTACCTAAACCTATCCACAAGACATACAATATTCTTTGATGTCTTGTCAGGCTAAGCTCAAGATTTTTTAAAAATTTAATGAAGATAATTTAAACCCTTCATGACTTCTGCTCACATAGCCATATGAGGGCTTGTTTTTTGAGTTGCACTTTCTAATTTCACCATTTAATATTGCATATGATGTAGTGGTGTAGTGGTAAGCTGAAAAAAATTACAAATCGGATGGAATTGGGGGAAAAAAAGCTACCATAATTTTATTGGTTTTGTTGTGTCCCCCCCCCCCCCCCCACTACGCTCCTATGTGTTTAAACTGACCTGTGCCCTTCATTCTGTAGCTCAGTTTGATTTCAGAGATACCACATTTGTATAGGTGTTCTTGTGTTTCAATATTTAAAAAATAAAAACATAAAAAAATTATTATATTTCATTTTTATTGCTATATTCTAACCCCATAACTTTTTTTTTTATATTTATGTCTACACAGCTGTGTGAGGGTTCATTTTTTGCAGGGCCATCTGTAGTTTTCAGTGATATCATTGGTGTATGAATGACTGTTTGATCACTTTTTATTAAATTTTTGGGAGGAGGTGAAGCGACGAAAGGATGGCAAATTGGCCATTTTGATTTTGATTTTTATTTCCTTTACACCGTTCACTGTATGGGATAAATACATTTATCTTTTGATAGTATGGATGCAGCAGTGCAATAAGCTTTATTTTTTATTGTTTATTTTTATTATGGGGAAAGGGGGTGATTTTAATTTTTATATATTTTTATAATAACTTTTTTATACTTTCATTAAGCCCCATTAGGGGCCTTTGACATGCGATATTTAGATCGCTTGTCCCTTTCACTGCAATAAAATATTGCAGTGTAAGTTTTTTTCTCTATTTTTGTATGGAGCACTGCCACCTCAGAGAAAGAATGGCTTCCCCGATCTCTGCTCAGGTTAAGAATACCATTATGGTCTGCCAAAGATATGTCACTGAATTGTTTTTATGACAGTTCATCAGAAAAGGTTGACTAAGATGTTATTATAGTAAGCATGTCTACATCAGCAAGCACACAAGTCCTCTACAGTACCAGATAATGCAGTGCCCTACTGTGGAGATCATGTTAGTTTCCTCACGAGGGTAAAATGTCACATCTTTAGACTGTCTGTCAGAAAAGCTGGCCTGCATGGATGCTTACACATGTGATGATACTGTATGCTTCTCCATTCATGTATTTTACCTTTAGTAGAAAAATATAGTATTCAAGGCAAAGGAAGAGTTCCTACTACAGTGTGCATTATAACTCATGCATAGGACAGAAATATAGACTGATACTAACGTTGAATGCAGTTTATATGGCTGCAGCAGTTTATATGGTGCAGCAGGCCGTTGCACGGCGACAGCCGCCTGACATGCAGGACTTTTAGTCCGGCTGCCTTTCGCTGTGCACCGCCGTGCTGCGCCGGAGCTCCGCCCCCCGTCCCCATTATAGTCAATGGGGACGGAGCGGCGGTCCGGCGGCACGACGAAATAACGGAAGGACGGATCCGACATGGTGAACAGCCTGTGGGATCCGTCCTGCCGCAAGTGTGAAAGTAGCCTTATATCTGCTGGCATCAGATAGGCTTAGGAAAGCTTGAATAACTTAAAGGGCTTCTGTCACCCCCAAAACACATTTTTCATTTTTGGGCTTGTTAAAATCCTTATTGAACGACTATTCCCTATATAGGGCTCTTACCTTGGTCTGTGGCTTCGTTTCATAAAAAATTTATCTTTTAAAATATGCAAATGACTTCACTACCAGCAAGTGGGGCGTCTACTTGCTGGTAGCCGCCGCATCCTCCTTTTAAAAAACCACCCCCTCCTCCAGTTGATTGACAGGGCCAGCGAGCCCTCGGTGACGTCATCGGCGCAGGCACACTGAGGGAGTGCTGAGGAGGTGAGCGTCCTTCTCTCAGAGCGCCTGCGCCGAATAAAGACAGGCGCAGGATTTGAAATGCTGACAGGGCCAGCCGGAGGAGAGCGCTCGCTGGCCCGGTCAATTAACTGGAGGAGGGGGCGGTTTTTTAAAAGGAAGATGCGGCGGCTACCAGCAAGTAGACACCCTACTTGCTGGTAGTGAAGTCATTTGCATATTCTAAAAGATCGCTTTTTAATTAAACGAAGCCACAGACCAAGGTAAGAGCCCTATATAGGGAATAGTCGTTCAATAAGGATTTTAACAAGCCCAAAAATGAAAAATTTGTTTTGGGGGTGACAGAAGCCCTTTAACCTTAACCTTTACCTTAGCTTTTAATACCTTAACCAGAAACCCAGAGGAGCCTTGCCTGGCCTACAAACTAGGTGCTCTCCATATTAGTAATAGTGAGATCATGTATTAAAAGAGGCATGGACTCACGGGACAGAGATGCAACGTTGCCACTTTACAAAGCTGTGGTGTGGCCTCAGTTGGAATATGCAGTTCAGTCATAAAAAGGATGCCCTGGAGCTGGAAAAGGCACACAAAGAGTGACTAAACTAATAAGAGAAACATAGAAACATAGAATGTGTCGGCAGATAAGAACCATTTGGCCCATCTAGTCTGCCCAATATATCTGAATCCTATTAATAGCCCCTGGCCCTATCTTATATGAAGGATAGCCATATGCCTATCCCATGCACGCTTAAACCCCTTCACTGTATTTGCAGCTACCACTTCTGCAGGAAGGCTATTCCATGCATCCACTACTCTCTCAGTAAAGTAATACTTCCTTATATTACTTTTAAACCTTTGCCCCTCTAATTTAAAACTGTGTCCTCTTGTGGTAGTTTTTCTTCTTTTAAATATGCTCTCCTCCTTTACCGAGTTGATTCCCTTTATGTATTTAAAAGTTTCTATCATATCCCCTCTTCATGCCTTCTGGATTGGCCCAGTCAGAGTCCTGACCTCAACCCGATTGAGATGTTGTGGCATGACCTCAAGAAAGCGATTCACACCAGACATCCAAAGAATATTGCTGAACTGAAACAGTTCTGTAAAGAGGAATGGTCAAGAATTACTCCTGACCGTTGTGCACGTCTGATCTGCAACTACAGGAAACATTTGGTTGAAGTTATTGGTGCCAAAGGAGGTTCAACCAGTTATTAAATCCAAGGGTTCACCTGCACTGTGAATGTTTACATGGTGTGTTCAATAAAAACATGGTAACATTTAATTCTTTGTGTGTTATTAGTTTAAGCAGACTGTGATTGTCTATTGTTGTGACTTAGATGAAGATCAGATCACATTTTGTGACCAATTTGTGCAGAAATCCATATCATTCCAAAGGGTTCACATACTTTTTCTTGCAACTGTAGTCTTGACAAGAGCCGCCCAAGAGGAGACACAATTAACCTAGACAATGGGGCACTGCCTCCTTCTGTAGAAGAAAAAGTTCCGTCTCCAGAGGCGACAAGGCTTCTTACATACAGTAGTAACATAGTTTGTAAGGCTGAAAAAAGACATCTGTCCATCCAGTTCAGCCTGTTATCCTGCAAGTTGACTCAGAGATGGGCAAAAAAAAAAATAAACTGTGAGGCCTAGTTCACACGAACGTTTAAAAAAATTCCTTCCTGACTCTAATCAGGAAATCAGAATAACTCCCTGGATCAATGACCTCTCCAGACATCTAATAACTATAAATCAAATTCCAGCAATATCAATATACATGGATATATAATGGGGTAAATAGTTGTAAACAATTCCAGCATATAGAGTAACCCCTAAAACAATAATTTTATTAGTATACCTTAAAAAGGATCCCACTTGGGTCCACTTATTATAAAGCAAATAATATGAAAACAGAATAGTTTATCCTATAATTGCATCCAGTATACTTGTTAACCTGGGGTATGGGGATATTTGTCCCTATAGCTACCCCTGTCCTATAACCTCAGCCCAAGGAGAGCTCCTAATGGTGGAGGCCCCCTGTCCACGTACCTAGACTTCTACCCCTCACAGGTCCCTATGGGGGTACAGCAGGGATATTCCTAGTTTACCAAGAAATAAGGCGAGGATGTAAGACACTAATGGATATACATATATATATATCGACTGGATGCAAAAAGAAAGAAAAGAAAAAAACAATAATAACGTGGTACAGACATATACAGAAATACACTCAGTCAGGGTTGACTATATAGTCATACACCTAAACTACCTCGACGCGTTTCCCCCATAAACAGTGCCATGGGATCATCAGGAAGTATAATATAACATTGGTCTATACAAAGTAGATGCAACCATATAGATACTGGCATATAGCCAGGTCACATAGAAAAGTGCTACACAATGTACACCAGCATAAAGCCAGGTCGCACATATGAAAAAAGAGATAGTCGCTCTACAAAAATTGATTGAGGGGGAACGTAATCAGGCCAGTAGATATGTTTGATAGCATCATATCCGGCTAGTTACGTGCACATTTTGATGATCGTGCCTGCAGCGGACTCCTTCAGAGGTAGACAGTATATTCCGCATCCTATAGGGCAGAAAATAATCATATACCTAAGTCAGTTTGACGTTTATCATCCAGATATATATAGGTGCAGAGATCAGTGTGGACTCACGGTTTAGATGGTAGGGAAGATCCCAGTAAGAGATTATTCCTGTTGTCCCCCTATCATGAAGTCCTAGTGAGACCCACACTAGAATCCAAAAATCATAGTCACAAATAATGCTCATGTTGAATAAGAGCTAGATAATCCAAAGCCTTGGAGTCCTAGTGACAAGATGTATAAAACTTACATGCTGGAGTCCTTCCCTGTGTTCATGTTCCCCCTGGTAGGCAGTTTGTTACTGATGCTGCAGCTGTATTTAAAGTGCTGCCACTTGGCGCCCTATAGCCCTATTGGTAGTCTGCATGACTTCCTGGTTAATGTCACTTCCTGTTGCTGGAACGCATATGTGTTCCACAGGACGGATGTTCAGGATATTCACAGAGCTGCATTGCTTCCTGGTTAATGTCACTTCCTGTTGCTGGAACTCATATGCGTTCCACAGGGCGGATGTTCAGGTTATTCACAGGGCTGGACAGCACAGTTAATGCTGCGCTGTCCTTCCGGTCTATGGAACGCATATGCGCCCCACAGGGCGGATGTTCCGGTTATTGACACAGCAGACTCACACTCTCAGTGCTGCGCTGTCCTTCCGGTCACTGGAGCGCAAAAGCGTTCCAAATCGCGGCCTCCCATCTCTAAATCACTTCCCGGTTCCTGTATGTATCGTCATGTGATATATTATTACATTCCACACGATTCAGGGCATACCCATCACAGGTGTATATTTAAATGCCTCATAAATCATACCCGGGAAGAGATTTATAAAGGGATAGGATATAGAAAAAGATATATATATATATAAATCCTATTGATGGAACAGACGCCAACACAGTAGTTATGGAACATAATTAGTCTACCATATAGGTGGTTATATAGATGCCAAGGTGGTGCACCACAATAAAAGAAAACATTGCAGCATAGTTACACTCAATCCTGATGCATATTACTTTCACGAAGAAATAACCGCAGTACGTGGTCAATCTCAGGACAGTGACTTGATATTGAGTCACCAAGGTCCAACAATCATATAACATAATATTTCATGCTTTTACGCATGTGGTCTAATTTTCGTACACCGTAAACAATCACTAACGGCTCGGCTTTTTAAAGAAAGACAGGGATGTCCCGAGCCTGGCCACAGCTCAAAGGAAACAGGTAAACGTCAACCTTTCATTGATACCCAGTGGCGCCTGGGATTTGAATCTGTGGATCCACACACATTCCTTTTGCAGTATCTTATTGTCCCAGTTCCCGCCTCTGGGAGAAGGTGGTACCAATTCTAATACCGAGAATTTGAGGCATAGAGGGTTCCCCCCATGTACATCATTAATATGGGAAGCTACTGGTGTGGCCTTTTTATTAATGACATCATTAACATGCTCACATATTCTCCTACGTAGCTCTCTTATCGTTTTCCCTATGTAGTCCTTTGGACAAGGACATTGACAGATGTAAATAGCCCCTTTACTGCGACAGTTACAGAAATCCCTAATGTCAAAAGACTGTCTAGTGGCTGTGCATGTTATTGTTTTAGCGGTAGATATATATTTGCATGCCTTGCATGCTCCGCATCTAAACATGCCTATCGGCTTGCGGTCCAGCCAAGTGCCCTCTCTGGTGACAGGGGCATAGTGGCTATGGACAAGACGGTCCTTAAGACTTTTTCCCCACCTATAACTGACGCATGGTTTCTCCGTGAGAATGTCAGACAGATCCTGGTCCATTCGTAGTATGGGCCAATATCTATTAAGCACCCTCATAACATCTTGGTTAGCTGAGTCATAGGTAGAAATAATACGGGGTGATGGTATCTTAACTAGGTCTCTTTGTTTCGGAACAAGTAAACTAGTGCGATCCTGGATAACTGCGTGTTTAAAAGCTCGATTTAGATATTCCTGCGGGTAGCCCCTTTCTCTAAATCTTGTTTGTAATTTCTTTGCTTCCTTAAAGAAAGCTTGATTATCCGAACAATTCCTTCGTGCACGGAGATATTGTCCCCTCGGTATTCCTCGTTTGAGGGGGACCGGATGGTGACTATCCCAGTGCAGGAGGGAATTGGTAGCGGTCGTCTTTCTAAACATATTGGCCGATAATCTATCACCGCAAATCGTGACACGCACATCCAGGAAGGCAATCGTACCTGGATCGATCTCTGATGTAAATCGAAGACCTATATTATTATCATTGAGCTCGACAATAAATCTGTCGAATTCGTCCGACCCACCTTTCCAGACCAGAAACACGTCGTCTATGTAACGTGTCCAGACCAGGATTTTGTCTGTCCACCACGTGTTCTGGTCTGGAAAGATATGGGTATCCTCCCACCAGCCCAGGAAGAGGTTGGCATATGAGGGGGCACGAGGACTCCCCATTGCTGTCCCCCTGAGCTGGTGGAAGAACCGCCCATTAAATAAAAAATAGTTATGGGTCAGTACGAATTGCAAAAGTCTAAGGACAAACATGTTATGTTCCCTGCAATGCGTCCCTCGAGTCCTGAGGAAGTATTCCACCGCATGGAGCCCCTTATCATGAGGTATAGAACTGTAAAGGGACTCCACGTCAATGCTGGCGAGGAGACAGCCGGGGTCCAAATTGATGGTGTCGATCTTATTGAGAAAGTCCATCGTGTCCCTAGTATATGCAGGTAGGGACACGACGAACTGACTCAAGACACGATCAATATAGATGCCACTATTTTGACTGAGAGAGTCCACCCCTGAAATGATTGGTCGACCCTTCAATGGGCTAGTCCCTTTATGGACTTTAGGGAGTCCATAAAATGTGGCTGTGCATGGAAACGTCGGTAAGAGGAAATCATACTCCGCAGGTGATATTACCTTATTACGGATACCCTCATCTAGTATGTTCTTCAAATCGGCTTTGAAATTGATGGTGGGATTAGTGGATAGGGTGCCATATCCCCCTCTATCTTCGAGCAAATCCATACACATCTGTAAATACAGTGACTGGTCCAGGATCACCAAATTCCCTCCCTTATCCGAGGGCTTTATAATTATTGATTTGTCCCGTTCCAGTGACTGCAATGCCGATACCTCCACCCGCGATAGATTATATTTAGCGGGCCGAATATGCTCAAGTTTCTCCAGATCTGATATTACCATCTGAAGGAAAATGTCTATGCACTCATAGTTAAAGGGGGGCGGTGTTCTTTTGCTCTTTAGTTTAAGGTCCGTAAAAGGACCCTGCCCTGGATTCCTCTTTCCCTCTTCCTCAAGATCCATCAATGTCTGAAAATCGGCATAATCAGAAGCATCAAGTCCCAGGCTGTCACAAGTTTGTTTATTGGATTGTTTAAAGAATTTCTGCCACTTTAGACGTCTCCCAAACAAATGCAGGTCCTTGGTCCAACCAAAGAGGCAGAAGTTAGTGGTTGGTACAAATGACAAACCCTTTCTCAATACCTCAATTTCAACCTTATTCAAAATACGGGAGGTAAGGTTAATAATTTGAAGACCGTCCGTTACATTTTGTCTACTCGTCCCCGCTCCCGTAGCTGATAGGGAGCTTGGGCCTTCTCTAAAAAAGAGGGTACAGACTGAGAAAGAGATGGCAAGACGGAGGAGGAGGATGGAGGTAGAGACGGAGGCACAGCGGGGTATTGAGGCCCCCGCGGTGCACCGCGTCCCCCCCCTCCTCCCCCCCCATGTGGCCATCTCCTACCGCGTCTCCTTGTGCCGAACGATTTACCTCTACCGTAGGCACGGTATTGGGGTTCCGTGTCTGATGACTCAATGTCTGATGAGGAGATTTCCGAAACTATAGGGGGATTATTGGAGGTAGGTTGTTTATAAGCCCTATTTTCCCTAAATTCAGTGAGGTCACGGACAAACTGTCTATGTTTCCTGTCCTTCAGTAGATTTTGGAATCTCTCCACTAGGGTTTGTAGAGAAGACTCACGTCTGCCGAAGTCAGGATCCTCTCTCAATTTAAGAGCTAAATCAATTTGCTCCTGCAGTTTAATAGAGGTACGCTCAAATAGTAATTTCTCTTCCTCTAAGAGGATATTCATCAATCCGAGCGAGCTCCTAGTCAATGCCTCCTCCCATTTGACGATCAGTTCTGCAGATGAAATACGATCAGCCGGTTTAACCTGGTGGCGAAGGCCCCTGGGCACAATTTTATGCTCCAAGTAGCTCTCAATCGATTTTATTTCCCACCAGGATTTTATGTTATCCTTGTATCTAATGTATAGTTCGTGAAATACCTGCTTACACGATGAGGGTGTGGCCAAGCCCGGGACATCCCTATCCGAAAAAATATCTTTCGCCTCACTGATAAGAGCCTCAGTGAAAAGTGTACCAGAAAGAAAATTAGCCATAACAATGAAAGAAAATCAAATTCCAGCAATATCAATATACATGGATATATAATGGGGTAAATAGTTGTAAACAATTCCAGCATATAGAGTAACCCCTAAAACAATAATTTTATTAGTATACCTTAAAAAGGATCCCACTTGGGTCCACTTATTATAAAGCAAATAATATGAAAACAGAATAGTTTATCCTATAATTGCATCCAGTATACTTGTTAACCTGGGGTATGGGGATATTTGTCCCTATAGCTACCCCTGTCCTATAACCTCAGCCCAGGGAGAGCTCCTAATGGTGGAGGCCCCCTGTCCACGTACCTAGACTTCTACCCCTCACAGGTCCCTATGGGGGTACAGCAGGGATATTCCTAGTTTACCAAGAAATAAGGCGAGGATGTAAAACACTAATGGATATACATATATATATATCGACTGGATGCAAAAAGAAAATAAAAAAACAATAATAACGTGGTACAGACATATACAGAAATACACTCAGTCAGGGTTGACTATATAGTCATACACCTAAACTACCTCGACGCGTTTCCCCCATAAACAGTGCCATGGGATCATCAGGAGGTATAATATAACATTGGTCTATACAAAGTAGATGCAACCATATAGATACTGGCATATAGCCAGGTCACATAGAAAAGTGCTACACAATGTACACCAGCATAAAGCCAGGTCGCACATATGAAAAAAGAGATAGTCGCTCTACAAAAATTGATTGAGGGGGAACGTAATCAGGCCAGTAGATATGTTTGATAGCATCATATCCGGCTAGTTACGTGCACATTTTGATGATCGTGCCTGCAGCGGACTCCTTCAGAGGTAGACAGTATATTCCGCATCCTATAGGGCAGAAAATAATCATATACCTAAGTCAGTTTGACGTTTATCATCCAGATATATATAGGTGCAGAGATCAGTGTGGACTCACGGTTTAGATGGTAGGGAAGATCCCAGTAAGAGATTATTCCTGTTGTCCCCCTATCATGAAGTCCTAGTGAGACCCACACTAGAATCCAAAAATCATAGTCACAAATAATGCTCATGTTGAATAAGAGCTAGATAATCCAAAGCCTTGGAGTCCTAGTGACAAGATGTATAAAACTTACATGCTGGAGTCCTTCCCTGTGTTCATGTTCCCCCTGGTAGGCAGTTTGTTACTGATGCTGCAGCTGTATTTAAAGTGCTGCCACTTGGCGCCCTATAGCCCTATTGGTAGTCTGCATGACTTCCTGGTTAATGTCACTTCCTGTTGCTGGAACGCATATGTGTTCCACAGGACGGATGTTCAGGATATTCACAGAGCTGCATTGCTTCCTGATTAATGTCACTTCCTGTTGCTGGAACTCATATGCGTTCCACAGGGCGGATGTTCAGGTTATTCACAGGGCTGGACAGCACAGTTAATGCTGCGCTGTCCTTCCGGTCTATGGAACGCATATGCGCCCCACAGGGCGGATGTTCCGGTTATTGACACAGCAGACTCACACTCTCAGTGCTGCGCTGTCCTTCCGGTCACTGGAGCGCAAAAGCGTTCCAAATCGCGGGCTACCCGCAGGAATATCTAAATCGAGCTTTTAAACACGCAGTTATCCAGGATCGCACTAGTTTACTTGTTCCGAAACAAAGAGACCTAGTTAAGATACCATCACCCCGTATTATTTCTACCTATGACTCAGCTAACCAAGATGTTATGAGGGTGCTTAATAGATATTGGCCCATACTACGAATGGACCAGGATCTGTCTGACATTCTCACGGAGAAACCATGCGTCAGTTATAGGCGGGGAAAAAGTCTTAAGGACCGTCTTGTCCATAGCCACTATGCCCCTGTCACCAGAGAGGGCACTTGGCTGGACCGCAAGCCGATAGGCATGTTTAGATGCGGAGCATGCAAGGCATGCAAATATATATCTACCGCTAAAACAATAACATGCACAGCCACTAGACAGTCATTTGACATTAGGGATTTCTGTAACTGTCGCAGTAAAGGGGCTATTTACATCTGTCAATGTCCTTGTCCAAAGGACTACATAGGGAAAACGATAAGAGAGCTACGTAGGAGAATATGTGAGCATGTTAATGATGTCATTAATAAAAAGGCCACACCAGTAGCTTCCCATATTAATGATGTACATGGGGGGAAACCTCTATGCCTCAAATTCTCGGTATTAGAATTGGTACCACCTTCTCCCAGAGGCGGGAACTGGGACAATAAGATACTGCAAAAGGAATGTGTGTGGATCCACAGATTCAAATCCCAGGCGCCACTGGGTATCAATGAAAGGTTGACGTTTACCTGTTTCCTTTGAGCTGTGGCCAGGCTCGGGACATCCCTGTCTTTCTTTAAAAAGCCGAGCCGTTAGTGATTGTTTACGGTGTACGAAAATTAGACCACATGCGTAAAAGCATGAAATATTATGTTATATGATTGTTGGACCTTGGTGACTCAATATCAAGTCACTGTCCTGAGATTGACCACGTACTGCGGTTATTTCTTCGTGAAAGTAATATGCATCAGGATTGAGTGTAACTATGCTGTAATGTTTTCTTTTATTGTGGTGCACCACCTTGGCATCTATATAACCACCTATATGGTAGACTAATTATGTTCCATAACTACTGTGTTGGCGTCTGTTCCATCAATAGAATTTATATATATATATCTTTTTCTATATCCTATCCCTTTATAAATCTCTTCCCGGGTATGATTTATGAGGCATTTAAATATACACCTGTGATGGGTATGCCCTGAATCGTGTGGAATGTAATAATATATCACATGACGATACATACAGGAACCGGGAAGTGATTTAGAGATGGGAGGCCGCGATTTGGAACGCTTTTGCGCTCCAGTGACCGGAAGGACAGCGCAGCACTGAGAGTGTGAGTCTGCTGTGTCAATAACCGGAACATCCGCCCTGTGGGGCGCATATGCGTTCCATAGACCGGAAGGACAGCGCAGCATTAACTGTGCTGTCCAGCCCTGTGAATAACCTGAACATCCGCCCTGTGGAACGCATATGAGTTCCAGCAACAGGAAGTGACATTAATCAGGAAGCAATGCAGCTCTGTGAATATCCTGAACATCCGTCCTGTGGAACACATATGCGTTCCAGCAACAGGAAGTGACATTAACCAGGAAGTCATGCAGACTACCAATAGGGCTATAGGGCGCCAAGTGGCAGCACTTTAAATACAGCTGCAGCATCAGTAACAAACTGCCTACCAGGGAGAACATGAACACAGGGAAGGACTCCAGCATGTAAGTTTTATACATCTTGTCACTAGGACTCCAAGGCTTTGGATTATCTAGCTCTTATTCAACATGAGCATTATTTGTGACTATGATTTTTGGATTCTAGTGTGGGTCTCACTAGGACTTTATGATAGGGGGACAACAGGAATAATCTCTTACTGGGATCTTCCCTACCATCTAAACCGTGAGTCCACACTGATCTCTGCACCTATATATATCTGGATGATAAACGTCAAACTGACTTAGGTATATGATTATTTTCTGCCCTATAGGATGCGGAATATACTGTCTACCTCTGAAGGAGTCCGCTGCAGGCACGATCATCAAAATGTGCACGTAACTAGCCGGATATGATGCTATCAAACATATCTACTGGCCTGATTACGTTCCCCCTCAATCAATTTTTGTAGAGCGACTATCTCTTTTTTCATATGTGCGACCTGACTTTATGCTGGTGTACATTGTGTAGCACTTTTCTATGTGACCTGGCTATATGCCAGTATCTATATGGTTGCATCTACTTTGTATAGACCAATGTTATATTATACCTCCTGATGATCCCATGGCACTGTTTATGGGGGAAACGCGTCGAGGTAGTTTAGGTGTATGACTATATAGTCAACCCTGACTGAGTGTATTTCTGTATATGTCTGTACCACGTTATTATTGTTTTTTTCTTTTCTTTCTTTTTGCATCCAGTCGATATATATATATGTATATCCATTAGTGTTTTACATCCTCGCCTTATTTCTTGGTAAACTAGGAATATCCCTGCTGTACCCCCATAGGGACCTGTGAGGGGTAGAAGTCTAGGTACGTGGACAGGGGGCCTCCACCATTAGGAGCTCTCCCTGGGCTGAGGTTATAGGACAGGGGTAGCTATAGGGAAAAATATCCCCATACCCCAGGTTAACAAGTATACTGGATGCAATAATAGGATACACTATTCTGTTTTCATATTATTTGCTTTATAATAAGTGGACCCAAGTGGGATCCTTTTTAAGGTATACTAATAAAATTATTGTTTTAGGGGTTACTCTATATGCTGGAATTATCTAATAACTATACCCTTATTACACTCCAGAAATACATCCAGGCTTCTCTTGAATTCACCATCACCACCTCTTCATGCAGAGAGTTCCATAGTCTCACTGGTCATACCGTAAAGAATCCTCTTCTATGTTTGTGTACAAACCTTCTTTCCTCCAGACGCAGAGGATGTCCCCTTGTCACATTCACAGTCCTGGGGATAAATAGATGATGGGATAGATCTCTGTACTGACCCCTGATATATTTATACATAGTAATTAGATCTCCCCTCAGTCGTCTTTTTTCTAAAGTGAATAACCCTAATTTTGATAATCTTTCAGGGTACTGTAGTTGCCCCATTCCAGTTATTACTTTAGTTGTACTCCTCTGGACCCTCTACAGCTAATCCAGATAGTTAGTGGTAGATAGTCAGTGTAGGTTAGTGAGTAAATAGTGTAGTTGATAGGGTCCAGTACAGGGTGTAGTGTAGGTTAGATAGAAATATAGTATAGTGTAGGCTTTTGCTGTCTGTTTTGTGTGTGGAAAAAAATGAAAAGTTTGTTTCTGTGTTTTTGTGTTTTAGGGTTTCGTGTGGGTAGTGATTAGTGTTGGTCATGAATATTCGAATTGCAAATTTTTATCGCGAATATCGGCACTTCGAGAATTCGTGAATATTTAGAATATAGTGATATATATTCGGAATTTCGAATATTCGAGATTGTTTTTTAATTAGTACACATGATCCCTCCCTGCTTCTAGCTTGTGGGCCAATGAGAAGACTGCAATATCTTTGACTTTAGGAGCAGTGTTGTCTGTGAATTTTTATTGCGAATTTTTCAATTGCCGATTTCCGCAATCAAGAAAATAATGACTAGAGATAACGAATTTGCGAATTTGCGAATATATGGCGAATATTCGTCCAAATATTCGCGAAATATCACAAATTTTAATATTGGTCCTGCCGCTCAGTGTCAGCGTCTTTTGTCTTTGAAAAAAAACAAAAAAAAGTTTTTTTTGTGTTTTAGGGTTAGTGTTTTAGGGTTTCGTGTGGGTAGTGATTAGTGTCGGTGTCTTTTTTCTATGAAAAAAAAACAGAAAAAACAAAAAAAAAAGTATTTTGCAGTGTTATAGGGTTTTTGTGTAAATATTTTTTACCTTTTTTGCCCCATTGTCCCTAACCCAATAAAGTTTGCCCAAATTCCCTCATTATATTTTTTTTGTATATAAAAACACATCATGAGTGCATGTGGGCGTGCCGGCAGCCGTGGTCGTGGTAGGGGAGTTGGTTCCATTGCTGTCCTCTATCCACGGAGAGGCGGGCGCAGGTGGCAGGGGCATCCGCCTCATCCGTGATTTTTTTGGGCGTGGCAGCCGCCCAATTTCATCTCAAGACGCCGAGGCAGTGGTGTCATTCGTGACACAAGCTAATGTCACGGAGACCTCTGCCCCGGCTCTGAGCAGCAGCAGCTCTCCACCTCCTGCAGGACCAACCCCAGCCCCCAAGAATCGAACCTGATGCTGTTTGACAGCGACAGTGAGAGGGACTTCTTGGGACTGGTAATGCGGGAGAGTGAGCTAGAGCTTGGTCTGGATGCTCAGGACCTTTTGGAAGGGATTGAGGAGGAGGGGATACCGGCCGTCAGTACCCCAGTGACATTCCTTCCAACTGGTGCGGGTGGTTTCAGCCACAGAACCACCGCACCTAGTCAGACCCAGGCGTACCGAGGGGACAGCGGAGCCAGGTCAGGGGCTCCACGTCTGCATTTCCCCTCAGTCAACCACTGGACGACCTTGGCTCTGACTTTACAGGGGATGAAGAGGAGGGTGACTTAGAATGCGTGCCACATCCCTTGTCAGGTGACAGCAGCACTGATGAGGAAGGTAGGCACCCGAGGCAAATTGTGTGCCAGGTCACCAGGGAGCCCAGTGGCAGGGGCTCCACTGGCAATGGCAGCAGGAGGCGGCGGCAGCAGCAGCAGGTGCTGCCTCCACTTGTGCGCACCGAGCCCGAACAGGCGCAAGCCCGCACCACCCCATCTGACAGGAGGTCGGTGCCTAAGTCGCCTGTTTGGGCTTACTTCACCCTGGCACCTGAGAGTCAACCACTGGCGGGAGTAGGAACAGATGCAGTGTGGTTGCAGCAGCGCCAGCAGCAGTGCGCAGGGCACAGCAGCTCCTGCCACTGTCCTGCAGCCACACCAACCCCTTCCAACAATGCATTCCCACTCCCCCACTCCCTCTTCTAGAGGTACTGGTACTGGCAGCCAGACCTCTGCCTCCTCTGCACCCTCCTCTATCGTCTCTACTGCCGTCCGGTGCCAGCCATCGGTTGCTGATGCATTTGAACGCATCATACCCTACGCCCCCGGGGACCGACGCGGGTGTTCACCTAATGGGCTCATGGCAAGGGTTATCGCCCAACATCTGCTGCCCTTCAATATTGTGGACTGCAATCCATTCCGGCAGATGTTGCAGCAGGCCCAACCCGGATGGCCTGTCCCCAGCCACCATTTCTTTGCCAGGACCAGCGTCCCTGCCCTACACCAGCACATTGTGCAGAATGTATCCCTGTCGCTGGATCACGCTGTCAGTGACAGGGTGCATCTGACAATGGATGCCTGGACCAGCAGACATGGGCAGGGACGATACATCAGTTTTACAGCCAATTGGGTTTCCCTCCGAGGTGCAGGGGAGCAGTGGCGACTCTAGGAATAATATATAGGGTCGGCACAAAGATACCACAGTCAAAAATGGGGGGGCAAAAACAAAATAAGTATATATAAATAAGATTACAAAATATGAGAGAATTGCAGTATGCAGGGATACATTTATAATAAAACTATTTACTTACAAAAGAAGCTGTTCAGTCGTCTGCTGAGCCGTCCTCTGCTTGCTTCCGCGGATTCTTTCCCCTTCTTTCTGTCTCTCGTCAGTGCGCAGGCGCACTGTTATGGTGGATCTGTGGAAGACACACTGTTATGGGGGCATCTGTGGATGACACTGTTATTATGCCTCTCATTAGCCCCCATATGCTGCCTCTCATCATTAGCCCCCATATGCCTCATCATTAGCCCCCATATGCCTCATCATTAGCCCCCATATGCCTCATCATTAGCCCCCATATGCCTCTCCATTAGCCCCCATATGCCTCTCCATTAGCCCCCATATGCCTCATTATTAGCCCCCATATGCCTCTCCATTAGCCCCCATATGCCTCTCCATTAGCCCCCATATGCCTCATCATTAGCCCCCATATGCCTCTCCATTAGCCCCCATATGCCTCTCCATTAGCCCCCATATGCCTCTCCATTAGCCCCCATATGCCTCTCCATTAGCCCCCATATCATTAGCCCCCTTATGCCCCCAGCAGCCACATTTTTTTATAAAATAAAAAATCACTTACCTCTCCTGCTCCTGGACGCCGCCTGCCTCTCCTCAGTCGACTCTGTGCTCTGAACTGGCGCGCACAGCGTGAGGTCACAGAGCGCCCTCACGCTGTGCGCCGCCCTGCACAGCCGACAGCCGAGGACCAGGAAGTGGTGAGTACAGAGCGTTCACCACTTCCTGGTCTCTCGGTTCTAATGAGCGCTTCCATAATGGAAGCGCTCATTAGTATTCACCTGGGGGAATCAGCGGGGGGGCAACCGGGGGGGCAAAGGACAACATAGGGGGGGCGATTGCCCCCCCTCGCCCCCCCCTAGCGACGCCACTACAGGGGAGGGATCATCAGATGTGGCGGCATCTCAGTTTGTGGTGCCACCCCGGGGTGTCCGGGGGAGAACTGCTGCTCACCCTCAAGCCACTGTCTCCACCACTGCTGAGCCCCCAAGCAAGCATCCCCGTAGCTACGCAAGTGTGGGGCACGTCCGCTGCCAGGCCGTGCTCCAGCTTGTGAGCTTAGGGGAATGGAGACACACTGGACTTGATGTTCTGGCCTCCCTCCAGGCTCAGGTCCACAAGTGGCTGACACCCCGAAGGCTCCAGGCAGGTATGGTTGT
Organism: Bufo bufo; assembly: GCF_905171765.1. Classification (NCBI taxonomy): domain Eukaryota; kingdom Metazoa; phylum Chordata; class Amphibia; order Anura; family Bufonidae; genus Bufo; species Bufo bufo. The sequence goes on from NC_053389.1 coordinate 341,460,753, forward strand.
CTGACAACAGCAGCAACCTTCTCGCCACCCTCAATGCTGGCAGTCTAACACAAGTGCCCTGCATGGCACATGTCCTCAAACTTGTGGTACAGACGTTCCTACGCACATACCCAAGGTTGAGCGACATCGTGAAATGTGTACGTAGGATTGCCAGCCACTTCCGATGCTCCCCAACCGCCACCGCTTCCCTGTCCAAACTGCAGCAGGACAACAGCTTGCCACCTCACAGGCTGATTGTTGACAGCGTGACGTGGTGGAACTCCACATGCTGGAGAGGTTGTGGGAGTAGCGACGGGCGGTGAAAGAATACCTGCTGGACCAAGGCACTTCCGGGCCATCACACCCACTCCCCTACATCACCAATGTGAGTGGGGGCAGATACACCAGGTCTACCATGGGTTGGCCCCATTCGAGTAGGCAACCAAGATGGTCAGCAGGGAGCATGTTGGCCTCAGTGACATGCTCCCCATAGTGTTCCTGCTGGACAGGACACTAGATTGCCTGCTCGATGCTGGGGAGAGTGCCTTGGTGGATCAAGAAGAGGCAACAATGCTCCACCAAGACCAGGCCCAGGATGAAGAGGAGGAAGAATTTGTTGATGAGTTTGCCAATGTCCAGGAGGCTGGGCCTGGTCAGGAGGGGGAGCCGGTGCCGGAGGTACCGTTAGTCCGGGGGTGGGGCAGCTCCCACAGGGAGCAGCAGCAGCAGCAGGAGGACCAAGATGTCATGGTCAGCCAAGAAGAGTCGTTTTGTGGGGTAAGTTTACCGGCAGTTCTATGTAACTCCAGAACACATGTTGCCTTCAAAACAGACTACAAACTTCGCTCTGCTGGATGACAGTGTAGGTGCTCCCTGGTGCCTGTCAGCCCATTCCTAATTAAGTCTGCCCTGGGCTGTGTGACACTACCCCCCGTGTGTAGCCAAGCCTCGCAGCTAAAGGCTTATTCTGCAGCATGACCTGCGATCGATGATCTGGGCTGCGCACTGGAGGCAGCTGCCGAGGACCCCGTCAGCAGCCGGGGACCGTGACAGAGTCATCACTGAGGGTAGTGGAACTGATCCCAGTGGCAGAGACGGGGACACTTCCACACCCGGGCCAAGGCAAGCTGGTTCCTCACTGGCTTCTGTGCTCTGACCGGCAGAGGATGGCTGGGTGCTGCCGATGGCTGGACCATGGCGTGTGTGTGGATCTGATCATGTATGGGTCATGCAATCCGCGGTAACCATGCCTCTTCACAGATAAAAGGAGGATGATAGAGCAGCTGCTAAACCACGCCAGTCCTGCTGCCCTCTGGCTTGGAGGAATCAGCACATGGCGCGGCAGGCTGCGTTACCGCAGTGTTCTTCTCCAGACTCGATATGCCTGATATGGAAACTTAGAGCAGACTGGTGCGGTAGCATGTGGAGCTAATGTCGTACTAATTTATTGTCGGCTGTACAAAATTAAAATACAATAGATAAAACAATTTTGTCAAAGGAAAATATTGCTTTTTGTAGGCATGGTAGCACATTCCTGCTCTAGATGACTTACCTGCTGCTGTAAGAGGTGTCTAAGTTTATTTTTGGTGTTGCCCAGGTATGGTGGGGGGTCATTCCTGGAGGCAGCTGCCATTCCTGCTTCAAACAAAGAACCTGCTGCTGTCAGAGGTGTCTAAGTTTATTTTTGGTGTTACCCAGGTCTGGTGGGGGCCCATATTTCTGCTGCAAACAAAGAACCTGCTGCTGTCAGAGGTGTCTAAGTTTATTTTTGTTGTTGCCCAGGTCTGGTGGGGGCCCATTCCTGGGAACACATTCCTGCTGCAAACAAAGAACCTGCTGCAGTCTGTTCCTGCTGAGTTAGGCCAAGCTATGTGTGGGCCTGCTTCAAACAAAGAACCTGCTGCTGTCAGAGGTGTCTAAGTTTATTTTTGGTGTTACCCAGGTCTGGTGCGGGCCCATTCCTGGGAACACATTTCTGCTGCAAACAAAGAACCTGCTGCTGTCAGAGGTGTCTAAGTTTATTTTTGTTGTTGCCCAGGTCTGGTGGGGGCCCATTCCTGGGAACACATTCCTGCTGCAAACAAAGAACCTGCTGCAGTCTGTTCCTGCTGAGTTAGGCCAAGCTATGTGTAGGCCTGCTTCAAACAAAGAACCTGCTGCTGTCAGAGGTGTCTAAGTTTATTTTTGGTGTTACCCAGGTCTGGTGCGGGCCCATTCCTGGGAACACATTTCTGCTGCAAACAAAGAACCTGCTGCTGTCAGAGGTGTCTAAGTTTATTTTTGTTGTTGCCCAGGTCTGGTGGGGGCCCATTCCTGGGAACACATTCCTGCTGCAAGCAAAGAACCTGCTGCAGTCTGTTCCTGCTGAGTTAGGCCAAGCTATGTGTAGGCCTTAGACTCGACCATTAACATGTACCTGCTGCGGCTGTCTGTCCTAATTATGTTAAGTTATGTGCAGGCCTTATACTCCACCATTAATTTTATCTGCTGCTGCTGCTGTCTGTCCTGATCTTGATGAGTTATGTGCTGGCCTTGTCCTACAGTGTTACGATTTCCCTGCTGCTGTCTGTTCTGTTCCTGCTGAGTTAGGGCCAGCTATGTGTATGCCTTATACTACAGAGTTACCATTTCCCTGCTAATGTCTGTTTTGTTCCTGCTGATTTACTCCCAAATATGTGTACGCCTGACACTACATTACCATTTTCCAGCTGCTGCACTGTCCTGATATTACTGAGTTAGGCCCCGCTATGTGTATGACGTATACTACAGCGTTATCATTTACCAGCTGCTGTTGTCTGTCCTGATATTGCTGAGTTAGGCCCAGCTATGTGTATGCCCTATACTACTACGTTACCATTTCCCTGCTGCTGTCTGTTCTGTTCCTGCTGAGTTAGGCCCAGCTATGTGTATGCTTTACACTACAGCAAGCATGTCAAACTCAAAGGCTAACATGGGCCAAAAAAACATGTGGGCCACATAAAAAAAAAAAAAATCGTACATTTTCATAGAACAACATTGTTGTTTCATGACTGCTGACCCCCAACATCCCGTTGCCCAATAACACAAGTGAGACCTATATATATATACAAATATTAAACTTCACTATAAGACGCACCTAGGTTTTTGAGGAAGAAAATAAGAAAAAGATATTTTTAACCAAAAGTTGTGCTTTTGGTGGTCTTTGAATTAATGGTGGTCTGTGCATGACACTATTATGGGGGATCTGTGGATGACGCACTGTCATGTGGGGGATCTGTGGATGGCACTGTTATGGGGGACCTGTGGATGGCACTGTTATGGGGGATCTGTGGATGGCACTGTTATGGGGGATCTGTGGATGGCACTGTTATGGGGGATCTGTGGATGGCACTGTTATGGGGGATCTGTGGATGGCTCTGTTATGGGTGATCTGTGGATGGTGCTGTTATGGGGGATCTGTGGATGGCACTGTTATGGGGATCTGTGGATTGCACTGTTATGGGGATCTGTGGATGGCACTGTTATGGGGGATCTGTGGATGGCACTGTTATGGGGATCTGTGGATGGTACTGCTATGGGGTGGGATATCTGTGGATGGCATTGTTATGGGGTGGGGGGATCTGTGGATGGCATTGTTATGGGGTGGGGGATCTGTGGATGGTGCTGTTATGGGGGATCTGTGGATGGCATTGTTATGAGGTGGGGGATCTGTGGATGGAACTGTTATGGGGTGGGATATCTGTGGATGGTACTGCTATGGGGTGGGATATCTGTGGATGGCATTGTTATGAGGTGGGGGGGATCTGTGGATGGAACTGTTATGGGGGGGATCTGTGGATGACACTGCTATATGTCATCCACAGATCCCCCTCATAACAGTGTCCCCCAATACACCGGCCCTCTGCTCACCGAAGTATTTATAAACGTGAATCCTTATCCTGTTATTAAGTTGAACTAACGCTGCGCTCTCCCATGTTCCCCTGTATTCCCACAGCACTAACGAACACGCTTCCATAGCAGGCAGAGCGGACGGCACCAGTAACGTCACTCACTGACGTCGCGCGTCTGCTCCGCCTGCTTCATTCATAAAGTGGGCGGAGCAGGCGCTCGACGTCAGTGAGTGACGTTACTGCTGCCGTCCGCTCTGCCTGCTATTGAAGCTTAAGTAAGTGCTATGGGGATACAGGGGAACATGGGAACATGGGAGAACGCAGCGTTAGTTCAACTTAATAACAGGATAAGGATTCACGTTTATAAATACTTAGGTGAGCGGCGGGGCCCGGTGTAAGAGTACAGTGACTGCACCGGGCCCCGCCCCTAGTTACGGACTCCAGCCCCTCCTCTCTCCCGGCTCATACATAGCAGTCTACGATGCTGCATCTTTGCCGGGCCGCAAAGATATTCATTGCGGGCCGCATGCGGCCCGTGGGCCGCATGTTTGACACCCATGCACTACAGCGATACCATTTACCTGCTGCAGTCTGTCCTGCTTCTGCTGAGTTTGGTCTAGCCAGGTGTAGGCCTTATACTATACCCTTAACAATTACCTGCTGCTGCTGCTGTCTGTCCTGATCCTGCTGAGGACTACCATCATGGACCACTTATTCGCCCTTTGACTTTAACAACTATCGAGTATTAGAATTCTCTTAATTTGGTGTGCATGCTGAAGGCAATTGAAAGAACACCTAAACATTAAATGTGCCAAAGCCTATCAGTACACTAGATTTAAATATTACACTCATGGCGACAAAGGTAATAAATTAATGACCCATCTCTTGAAGAAATGGAAGGACTCACAATATATTAGTTAAATTAAAAACCCCAAGTGCCATCTACTTTCCTCCACAGAAAAAATAGCTGACTTATTCTGCTCCTACTATGCAAAGTTATATGTGTTGTCCCCGGACAACACCTTACCGCAAGACCCGATACCCCCATCCCGGGATCAAACCAAAATAGATAACTTTCTATCGGCCATACACCTTCCCACTATGTCTGAAGAGGAAGCCTCTACCCTCCTTTCACCCGTTACACAACATGAAGTAGAAAGAATAATCAGATCAATGCCTCATGGCAAGGCCCCGGGTCCAGACGGACTTCCAATAGGATATTACAAAAAACTTCTACCAACACTTATCCCCCATCTGACTAGCTGGTGTCAGGCCCTAGCATGAGTGGAACCTCTTCCAAAACAAGCCCTGGAAGCCACTATTACTATTTTGCATAAAGAAGGCAAGGATGATCGTGAATGTGGAAATTATAGACCAATATCACTTCTTAACATTGACATCAAGATTTGGGCAAAATTGCTGGCTAATAGATTAAACTTATTTATCCCCAAATTTCTACACTTGGAGCAGGCGGGTTTCTTCAGAGGAAGAGAAGGCAATTTTCACTTGTGCAAAGTCCTTAACGCAATCAATCTCACTATCCGGAAAAAATCACCGTTGATTTTACTAGGCACGGATGCGGAAAAGGCCTTTGACAGGGTCAACTGACTATTCTTAGAACGCACTCTATCCAGGTTTGGGATCCTAGACCTTTTCATAAAATCTATCATGACACTCTATACCAGACCTGGGCAAACTACGGCCCGCGGGCCGTATACGGCCCGGCGGACCTTTTAATCCGGCCCCCGGGCGGAGCCAGAGGCGTGCCAAGCAACGATACCCCTCCTCCGCGAATGAAGAGGACTTCCGACTCGGCGTGCTGCGTGTGGCATGGCGCGGTGGCAGGGAGGCAGCGTCAGCGGCAGTACTGTCTAGGTAAGACACAGCAGGGGGGGGGGTGCCTCGTGCGAGCCGTACCCGGGACCCGGCCGGCCGCAATTATTCCCTTCTCTGTAACAGCGCAGCGCCCGCGGCTCTCATAGTATCGGCTGTGACTGTCTGACACTGACAGTCACAGAGCCGACAAGCATGAAGCTGCGGCCGCCTCCCCCTGTGCTGTGTGTAGTCAGTGTGACTAACACATGGCTGATCATCTCTGAGCATTACGTTTCTAAAGGCAAGGGGGGGGGGAGGGGTGTGTACTATTGTAAGGGGGGGGGGGGTGTTCTGTATATGATGGGGGGGCCGGGGGGGTGTTCTGTACACAAGGGGACAATGGCTGGATTCACAGGGGACAATGGCTGGATTCACAGGGGACAATGGCTGGATTCACAGGGGGACAATGGCTGGATTCACAGGGGACAATGGCTGGATTCACATGGGGACAATGGCTGGATTCACATGGGGACAATGGCTGGATTCACAGTGGGACAATTGCTGGATTCACAGGGGGACAATGGCTGGATTCACAGGGGGACAATGGCTGGATTCACAGGGGACAATGGCTGGATTCACAGGGGACAATGGCTGGATTCACAGGGGGACAATGGCTGGATTCACAGGGGGACAATGGCTGGATTCACAGGGGACAATGGCTGGATTCACAGGGGACAATGGCTGGATTCACAGGGGGACAATGGCTGGATTCACAGGGGGACAATGGCTGGATTCACAGGGGGACAATGGCTGGATTCACAGGGGACAATGGCTGGATTCACAGGGGACAATGGCTGGATTCACAGGGGGACAATGGCTGGATTCACAGGGGGACAATGGCTGGATTCACAGGGGGACAATGGCTGGATTCACAGGGGACAATGGCTGGATTCACAGGGGACAATGGCTGGATTCACAGGGGACAATGGCTGGATTCACATTGGACAATGGCTGGATTCACAGGGGGACAATGGCTGGATTCACAGGGGACAATGGCTGGATTCACATGGGGACAATGGCTGGATTCACAGGGGACAATGGCTGGATTCACAGGGGACAATGGCTGGATTCACAGGGGACAATGGCTGGATTCACAGGGGGACAATGGCTTTCACTAATATGAGTCACAAATAGTGAAAAATGTTCATTGTTTTGGGAAATTTTGTTTAATAAATTTAAATTTTTTTCTTGTAAGGCAACCTCACTTTTTCATTGTTTAACTATAACAAGTACTCGTACCAGTTGTCCAACAATGATATTTACTGCTTTTTATAAAGAAATACAATTGATTTTATGCAGTATTGAGTTTAGCCTTTTGGCCCGGCCCTCCAAAATATTTTCAGTTTCTCATGTGGCCCCATCGAAAAAATAATTGCCCACCCCTGCTCTATACCCTACCTAGTGCTAGGGTAAAGGTAAATGGTACCCTCTCAAACCCGTTCAATATCAGCAATGGAACACGCCAAGGTTGCATCTCCCACTCTATTCATCTTAGTGATGGAAACATTACTACAGGCCCTTAGAGATAACACAGACATCCAAGGCTTCAAAGCCGGAACAGTCGAACATAAGTGCGCTGCATTTGCGGACGATTTACTCCTTTTAGTCACTAATCCAATTCAAGCCTTCCCACATATCATGTCCCTCTTTGAAAACTTTGGCTCCTTATCAAACTTTAAAATAAACTATTCTAAATCTGAAGCACTAAATATTACTCTCCCTGAAAGAGACATAAAAAAGCTACACAATTTTTTCCCCTTCAAATGGAGAACAGACAACTTACCATACCTCGGCATACTTCTACCTAAAGATCCCCTTAAATTATATACTGCTAATTACGCTACCCTTATGAAAAAAGTAAAACAATTACTAAAGTCATTGACTTTGCCCTATGTATCCTGGATGAGTCGAAAAAACCTTTTGCAAACTTACATACTACCAAAATTCCTATATCTATTGCTAATGGTCCCTATTCACTTTACCTCCTTCTTGTGGAGAGGCAAAATACCACGGATCACCTATGAGCGCCTAATTAGAAACCGCTCCCAGGGAGGCTTTGGTTTGCCAGATTTACCCACTTACTATAAAGCCATCCAAATAAAGAGATGGCTTCAATTGTGTATCCCAAAATTTACGACTTTGGGTGCAGATATTGAATTGTCTATGCTGTCAGACAGACACCTTGCTGACCTATGGGGCATCAACAATTATCTAAACTTACACCACCCCCTAGAGGGTCTAACAAAAGGGATTTCCCTCAACATCCGTTCCATCCTAACCAACATTCCCCTCTTCTCTGCCATACCGCTCCTCATGCCTGCTTAACTAATTCCATATACATTGAACCCCACAGCACAGGATGTACCGCATTTCTGGTCCCTTCTTAAAAACATTACTATCGCCCAGCTCTTTAAGAATAGATCTTTAGATCTGGAACCAAATTTAGCTTTCGTCAGGCTGATTGGCAGAAGCAACTTTCTAAATGAAGGCGAATTTAATAGGGCTTACTTCTCCTTACTCCCTACTATTAAGACGGATGGAGACAATACATGGTTTGAACAGCTTTCCTCAAAAGATAATATTCCTAGGCATGTGATGTCCCTTCTGTATAAATATATCTCCTCACAACCATCCAAAGAAGTTCCTGCTTATATTAAATCATGGGAAAAAGAATTACTATAAAACCATGACTCGCTGGTATAATGATCCAAGTAAACTACAATGGATGAAACTGTCTGCGTCTGACATATGCTGGAGATGTTCTCAGTCGGGTGGGAATCTTAGCCATCTATTTTGATATTGTCCCATAATACAACCTTTCTGGGCAAAGATAGAGATTATCATCAACAAATTGTGTAAGACATCTCTAAAACTGTGCCCGTCCTCTGTCCTGTTATGGTTGCCTTCCGACCACTGACATCCAGCTCCTTAGAGGAATTAGCGAGCTGGGCAGATAGAAAGCACTCCAAATTCTTGAAACTATGGTCCCCTTGGAAGACCTACAGGGCACAAATAACCTGATATGACCTATATCTAGCTTTCTCTCCTCCTCTTTTGTCCTTCTCTTTAGATTAATTATTCCACTTCCTGGGTATTGACGAATAGATGTGGCATTGACTGGAACTTATTTTTCATTATGTTGTTCTGTTTTATATGTACTTTAGTATGCTTATTTCATTAATGGATGACCTGACCTTTTTCTGGAAAGTTGGTGGGAGGTAGGTCGAACCCATAGTATCACCAATCAGAGTTTTAAATGCCTGTCTAGTACAGGGAATGATATGTTTTGTATATTTGTTTCCCCCAACCCTTATATGCATTCTAATTGCTATAAAATACACTGCCTGTCCAAACAAAAAGTCTCCACCTGGATTTAACTAAGCAAATGGGTATGAACCTCCTATTGGATAATTACTGCATGGGCGATTATCTTTCAGCTGGCAATAAGTTATTTACCGTATATGCCGGTGTATAAGACGACTGGGCGTATAAGACGACCCCCAACTTTTACACTGAAAATATAGAGTGAGGGATATACTCGCCGTATAAGACTACTCCCTGCCAGGCTTCCTGCACTGCTACATTGCTGCAAGCACCCTGTACACACACAGCCTGCTACATTGCTGCAAGCACCCTGTGCACACACACAGCTCTGCTACATTGCTGCAAGCACCCTGTGCACACACACAGCTCTGCTACATTGCTGCAAGCACCCTGTACACACACACAGCTCTGCTACATTGCTGCAAGCACCCTGTACACACACAGCTCTGCTACATTGCTGCAAGCACCCTGTACACACACAGCTCTGCTACATTGCTGCAAGCACCCTGTACACACACAGCTCTGCTACATTGCTGCAAGCACCCTGTACACACACAGCTCTGCTACATTGCTGCAAGCACCCTGTACACACACAGCTCTGCTACATTGCTGCAAGCACCCTGTACACACACAGCTCTGCTACATTGCTGCAAGCACCCTGTACACACACACAGCTCTGCTACATTGCTGCAAGCACCCTGTACACACACAGCTCTACTACATTTCTGCAAGCACCCTGTACACACACAGCTCTACTACATTGCTGCAAGCACCCTGTACACACACAGCCCTGCTACATTGCTGCAAGCACACTGTACACACACAGCTCTGCTACATGCAATACTATACCACCCCACCCCCCCCCCCCGGACGGACTTGTCAGGAGACAGGGAGCCGCAGAGCAGGAAGTCTGGCGGCAGGGACTCGGTGACACAGTCTGTGACTCATTCGATTCTTTTAACTAATAAACTCAGACGATTCTCTTAGTCCCTGTGACTCCTCCCCCTGTGCTGTGAGTCAGTGCTGGACTGCTGGCTGCCTCTGATTGGTTGGACGGCAGGGAGGGGCGGGGATAGCTTCCACTGTCGGCTCCTATTACACTGCCTGCTGCCGCCCGGCCTGCTACTGAGGTTGTGAGTACAGAGAGGGAGAGGATTGCATAGGAATATTACTATTACAGTGAGCGGGGCCCGGTGTCATGTTATTCTGGGGCGGGCCCCCATCCCGGCCGGGCCCTCGGACCATGTCCGAAGTGCCCGACCGGTCAGTCCGCCCCTGGCCCGGGCTCTCTCTGTTGATAATTCAGGCGTCCTGGCACTGCAGCGCCCGCCATACCCGGCGTATAAGACAACCCCCCACTCTAGAAAATATTTTCTAGGGCTCAAAAGTCGTCTTATACGCCGGTATATACGGTAACTCCAACTGGTGCAATGAGTTGCTTCTCATTTCTTAAACAACCATGTCGAAAGACACATCTTGTGGTCATGGAACAGATGTTAGTCTGTTTGAGAAGGGTCAAATAATTGGCATGCATCAAGCAGAGAAAACATCTAAGGAGATTGCAGAAACTACTAAAATTGGGTTAAGAACTGTCCAATGCATTATTAAAAACTGGAAGGATAGTGGGGACCCATCGTATTCAAGGAAGAAATGTGGAGGGAAAAAAATCCACAATGATCGTGATCAGCAATCACAGACGTTTAGTGAAATCAAATCGAAGAAAAACAACAGTATAACTCATGGCTTTGCTTAATAGTGAAAGTAAGAGCATTTCCACACGCACAATGCGAAGGGAACTCAAGGGATTGGGACTGAACAGCTGTGTACCCGTAAGAAAACCACTAATCAGTGAGGCAAACCAGAAAAAAAGGCTTTGATTTGCTAGGGAGCATAAAGATTGGACTCTGGAGCAATGGAAGAAGGTCATGTGGTCTGATGAGTCCATATTTACCTTGTTCCAGAGTGATGGGCGCATCAGGGTAAGAAGAGAGGCAGATGAAGTGATGCACCCATCATGCCTAGTGCCTACTGTACAAGGCTGTGGGGGCAGTGCTATGATCTGGGGTTGCTGCAGTTGGTCAGGTCTAGGTTCAGCAACAGTATGTGCTCCAAGAATGAGGTCAGCTGACTACCTGAACATACTGAATGACCAGGTTATTCCATCAATGGATTTTTTCTTCCCTGATGGCACGGGCATATTCCAAGATGACAATGCCAGGATTCATCGGGCTCAAATTGTGAAAGAGTGGTTCAGGGAGCATGAGAGATCATTTTCACACATGGATTGGCCACCACAGAGTCCAGACCTTAACCCCATTGAGAATCGTTGGGATGTGCTGGAGAACGCTTTGCAAGATCTTGGTGAAAAATTAATGCAACACTGGATGGAAATAAATCTTGTGACATTGCAGAAGCTTATCGAAACAATGCCACAGCGAATGCATGCCGTAATCATAACTAAAGGTTTTTTTTTGGTGGCAACTTTTTTTTTGGACAGGCAGTGTATATTGTTATATTATTGCAGCCAGGCCCTGCATCTCCAGCCTATTATACAAATGGAAGTCTTATACGCAATATGTTTGTATCATTACTACAATACTATTTTTCCTGCTTCTGTAATCTCCATACTATTGAAAATCTAATAAAAAGAGATTTGTTAAAAAAAACAAAAACTGGTGTGCATGCTTCATTTTTTGCGCATGTGCTGTGTTCATCATATATTGTCAATATTTATATATACAGTACAGACCAAAAGTTTGGACACACCTTCTCATTCAAAGAGTTTTCTTTATTTTCATGACTATGAAAATTGTAGATTCACACTGAAGGCATCAAAACTATGAATTAACACATGTGGAATTATATACATAACAAACAAGTGTGAAACAACTGAAAATATGTCATATTCTAGGTTCTTCAAAGCAGCCACCTTTTGCTTTGATTACTGCTTTGCACACTCTTGGCATTCTCTTGATGAGCTTCAAGAGGTAGTCACCTGAAATGGTCTTCCAACAGTCTTGAAGGAGTTCCCAGAGATGCTTAGCACTTGTTGGCCCTTTTGCCTTCACTCTGCGGTCCAGCTCACCCCAAACCATCTCGATTGGGTTCAGGTCCGGTGACTGTGGAGGCCAGGTCATCTGGCGCAGCACCCCATCACTCTCCTTCATGGTCAAATAGCCCTTACTTTCAAAGTTTTCCCAATTTTTCGGCTGACTGACTGACCTTCATTTCTTAAAGTAATGATGGCCACTCGTTTTTCTTTACTTAGCTGCTTTTTTCTTGCCATAATACAAATTCTAACAGTCTATTCAGTAGGACTATCAGCTGTGTATCCACCTGACTTCTCCTCAACGCAACTGATGGTCCCAACCCCATTTATAAGGCAAGAAATCCCACTTATTAAACCTGACAGGGCACACCTGTGAAGTGAAAACCATTTCAGGGGACTACCTCTTGAAGCTCATCAAGAGAATGCCAAGAGTGTGCAAAGCAGTAATCAAAGCAAAAGGTGGCTACTTTGAAGAATCTAGAATATGACATATTTTCAGTTGTTTCACACTTGTTTGTTATGTATATAATTCCACATCTGTTAATTCATAGTTTTGATGCCTTCAGTGTGAATCTACAATTTTCATAGTCATGAAAATAAAGAAAACTCTTTGAATGAGAAGGTGTGTCCAAACTTTTGGTCTGTACTGTATATATATTCTTTTGAATAAAATCCAAAATCATGCGGTGTTACGCTTGGGTTTTGGGCGGCCCTGGTGTGGTTCTTCCTAAAACTAGGTGGGGACTACATGTGGGCTTCCCTTGTCAAAAGGTTTTGTGCAGTTTACATTGTACAGGACTGATTGAGGACCCTAATTAAATGTTATTATTTTATAATTTTATTGTTTGTTTTAATCAGGATTTTGGTTTGAACATAGTGTCTGTCGTCCTGAACAGGATGCCTGACTTCTATGTTGACCTCTCCACATGGTTGGGTGTCACTGGCGTTATACTCATCCATATGGTAATCCTGTTTTGGGAAAGGAGCGTTATTGCCACATGTATAAATCTATATATACATTTTTATTTGATGTTACTTCTTGACACCTATGAAATGATACTGTACACATGACATTTATATAGAATCAAAGCTTTTCATTTTTCAATATAAACTGTGGTATATATAATATTCTTGAAGCCATGTCACCATTTTGGGAGTTATTCTTATCATTTCCAAGGTTTGCTATCATGTGACCGCATAGACAGGATGCGTTTGTGGCTCAGCTTGCGTTCAGTTTCCGGTGCGTACACGTGATCTGTTATCATGTATACGCCCTGTCTATGGACACTAGCGGCCTCTGTGTGTTCCTCCTTCGATGCGATCACATTATTGCATCACATTTTTCTTTATGTAATGCAGGACGCTATATTGGATCCATGCTGGTTAGTTTTAGGCCCCCTCCATTATGTTTTTAATCGGTACACCGGATATTTTAATGACAAAATTGCTTTTTGACATTTTTTTAAAATCTGGAATTGTGATGAATTAAGGAGATAATATGGATTCACATACTTTAATGGAAGTTAATAATCTCTTAACAGTATGGATACTTGTATATTATTGAATTTTTTTTTACATAATTTTTTATGTTTAGACACAATACGAATCAAACACACGCGGCTGCTGAGAGGGACCAGCCTCTTTGGCCTCCACCTCCACCATTTTCACCAATATCAGGTGGTGGTGGAGCATCTGCATGCTGGGAGGGTCCAGCATGCTCTCCCTCCTCCTCCTCCTCAAATGCCGAGACCACAACCACCACCATATTCTCTGTAGAAGGACTGCGCCGTACAGAGGGAACTGGAACCCCTGTAATCACACAATGTTCAGAATTTAGACAAACAAATCAGAACTCATAACAAATGCATATTCACCCCTTAATGCCTGGGCCATTTTTCACCTTTCTGCCTAGGCCATTTTGAGCAAATATGACATGTCACTTTTTTGTGGTAATAACTTTAAAACGCTTTTACTTATCCGGGCCATTATGAGATTGTTTTCTCGTCACATATTGTATTTCATGACAGTGGAAAAATTCTGTCTTTTTCTTTTTTTTTTACTGTGTTCACCTGAGGGATTAGGGCATGTGATACTTTTATACTGCTGGTTATTACGGACGTGGCGATACCTAATATGTATACAGTCGCGGCCAAAAGTTTTGAGAATTACATAAATATTGGAAATTGGAAAAGTTGCTGCTTAAGTTTTTATAATAGCAATTTGCATATACTCCAGAATGTTATGAAGAGTGATCAGATGAATTGCATAGTCCTTCTTTGCCATGAAAATTAACTTAATCCCAAAAAAACCTTTCCACTGCATTTCATTGCTGTCATTAAAGGACCTGCTGAGATCAATTCAGTAATCGTCTTGTTAACTCAGGTGAGAATGTTGACGAGCACAAGGCTGAAGATCATTATGTCAGGCTGATTGGGTTAAAATGGCAGACTTGACATGTTAAAAGGAGGGTGATGCTTGAAATCATTGTTCTTCCATTGTTAACCATGGTGACCTGCAAAGAAACGCGTGCAGCCATCATTGCGTTGCATAAAAATGGCTTAACAGGCAAGGATATTGTGGCTACTAACATTGTACCTCAATCAACAATTTATAGGATCATCAAGAACTTCAAGGAAAGAGGTTCAATTCTTGTTAAGAAGGCTTCGGGGCGTCCAAGAAAGTCCAGCAAGTGCCAGGATTGTCTCCCAAAGAGGATTCAGCTGTGGGATCGGAGTGCCACCAGTGCAGAGCTTGCTCAGGAATGGCAGCAGGCAGGTGTGAGCGCATCTGCACGCACAGTGAGGCGAAGACTTTTGGAAGATGGCCTGGTGTCAAGAAGGGCAGCAAAGAAGCCACTTCTCTCAAAAAAAAAACATCAGGGACAGATTGATCTTCTGCAGAAAGTATGATGAATGGACTGCTGAGGACTGGGGCAAAGTCATATTCTCCGATGAAGCCTCTTTCCGATTGTTTAGGGCATCTGGAAAGAGGCTTGTCCGGAGAAGAAAAGGTGAGCGCTACCATCAGTCCTGTGTCATGCCAACAGTAAAGCATCCTGAGACCATTCATGTGTGGGGTTGCTTCTCATCCAAGGGAGTGGGCTCACTCACAATTTTGCCCAAAAACACAGCCATGAATAAAGAATGATACCAAAACACCCTCCAACAGCAACTTCTTCCAACAATCCAACAACAGTTTGGTGAAGAACAATGCATTTTCCAGCACGATGGAGCACCGTGCCATAAGGCAAAAGTGATAACTAAGTGGCTCGGGGACCAAAACGTTGACATTTTGGGTCCATGGCCTCGAAACTCCCCAGATCTTAATCCCATTGAGAACTTGTGGTCAATCCTCAAGAGGCTAGTGGACAAACAAAAACCCACTAATTCTGACAAACTCCAAGAAGTGATTATGAAAGAATGGGTTGCTATCAGTCAGGAATTGGCCCAGAAGTTGATTGAGAGCATGCCCAGTCGAATTGCAGAGGTCCTGAAAAAGAAGGGCCAACACTGCAAATACTGACTCTTTGCATAAATGTCATGTAATGGTCGATAAAAGCCTTTGAAACGTATGAAGTGCGTGTAATTATATTTCACTACATCACAGAAACAACTGAAACAAAGATCTAAAAGCAGTTTAGCATCAAACTTTGTGAAAACGAATATTTGTGTCATTCTCAAAACTTTTGGCCATGACTGTACACAGTAATAGCATTTTTGAACCAAAATAAATCCTGTTTTAATGTCTTCATATTCTTAGAGCCATATTTGTTTTATTTTTGGGCAATTGTCTTAGATAGGGGCTCATTTTTTGCGGGATGAGGTAACTGTTACATTGGTACTATTTTAGGGGTCATACGCCATTTTGATTGCTTTGTGTTGTACTTTTAGTTTTGTAATTGTCACAGGTTAAGGCCTCATGCACACGACCGTTGTGTGCATCCGCGGCCGTTGTTCCGTTTTCATTTTTTTTTCGCGGACCCATTGACTTTCAATTGGTCCGTGGAAAAATCGGAAAATGCACTGTTTTGCATCCGTGATCCGTGTTTCCTGTCCGTCCAAAAAATATAACCTGTCCTATTTTTTTGACGGATAACAGTTCACGGACCCATTCAAGTCAATGGGTCCGTGAAAAAACACGAATGCACACAAGATTGCCATCCGCGTCGGTCATCCTTGTCCGTAGGCTACTTTCACACAGACGGATCCGCTGATCCATCTGCATAAAAGCTTTTAAGATCAGATTTTTCACTTCGTGAAAACTCAGATCCGACAGTATATTCTAAAACAGAGGCATTCCCATGGTGATGGAGACGCTTCAGGTTAGAATACACTAAAAGAACTGTGTACATGACTGCCCCCTGCTGCCTGGCAGGTGCTGCCAGGCAGCAGGGGGCAGACCCCCCCTCCCTTTCCCCCTGTATTTAACTCATTGGTGGCCAGTGCAGCCCCCCTCCCTCCCCTGTATTTAACTCATTGGTGGCCAGTGCGGCCGGCCCCCTCTCCCTCCCTTTTATTTAACACATTGGTGGCCAGTGCGGCGGCCCCCCTCCCTTGTATTTAACACATTGGTGGCCAGTGCAGCCGGCCCCCCCTCCCTCCCTCCCTTGTATTTAACACATTGGTGGCCAGTGCGGCCGGCCCCCCCTCCCTCCCTTGTATTTACCACATTGGTGGCCAGTGCGGCCGGCCCCCCCTCCCTCCCTTGTATTTAACACATTGGTGGCCAGTGCGGAGGGCCTCCCTAATTAAAATGACCGACCCCATCATTGGTGGCAGCGGAAAGTTCCGATCGGAGTCCCAGTTTAATCGCTGGGGCTCTGATCGGTTACCATGGCAGCCAAGACGCTACTGCAGTCCTGGCTGCCATGGTTACTTAGCAATTTTAGAAGCATTATACTTACCTGCGATGTCTGTGACCGGCCGGGCGCTCCTCCTACTGGTAAGTGAAAGGTCTGTGCGGCGCATTGCTTATAGCACAGACCTGTCACTTACCAGTAGGAGGAGCGCCCGGCCGGTCACAGACATCGCAGGTAAGTATAATGCTTCTAAAATTGCTAAGTAACCATGGCAGCCAGGACTGCAGTAGCGTCCTGGTTGCCTTGGTTACCGATCGGAGTCCCAGCGATTAAACTGGGACTCCGATCGGAACTCTCCGCTGCCACTAATGATGGGGGTCAGTCATTTTAATAAGGGGGGGGGGGCGTCCGCACTGGCCACCAATGTGTTAAATACAAGGGAGGGAGGGAGGGGGGGGCCGGCTGCACTGGCCACCAATGTGCTAAATACAAGGGAGGGAGGGGGGGCCGGCCGCACTGGCCACCAATGTGTTAAATACAAGGGGGGGAGGGGGGGGGCTGGCCGCACTGGCCACCAATGAGTTAAATACAGGGGAGGGAGGGGGGCCGCACTGGCCACCAATGAGTTAAATACAGGGGGAGGGAGGGGGGGGTCTGCCCCCTGCTGCCTGGCAGCACCTGCCAGGCAGCAGGGGGCAGTCATGTACACAGTTCTTTTAGTATATTCTAACCTGAAGCGACCCTGTCGGATCTGAGTTTCACGATCTAACTCAAATCTGATGGTATATTCTAACATAGAGGCGTTCCCATGGTGATGGGGACGCTTCAAGTTAAAATATACCATCGGATTGGAGAAAACTCAGATCCGATGGTATAAAAGGGACTCCTGACTTTACATTGAAAGTCAATGGGGGACGGATCCGTTTGCAATTGCACCATATTGTGTCAACGTCAAACGGATCCGTCCCTATTGACTTGCATTGTAAGTCAGGACGGATCCGTTTGGCTCCGCACGGCCAGGCGGACACCAAAACGACTTTTTTTTCATGTCCGTGGATCCTCCAAAAATCAAGGAAGACCCACGGAAGAAAAAACGGTCACGGATCACGGAACAACGGAAATCCGTTTTGCGGACCGCAAAAAAAAACGGTCGTGTGCATGCGGCCTAAGGGGAAAGAAAAAACACCAAATACACACCACAACGAATAGACAACAATCTAGGCCTCAAAATCTAAGGAAGAGGGATGGTGACCTCCTAGTAATCCCTAACTCCCGCCAGTAAGAACAGATCCTGATAGTGGAAATACTTATACACTGGATACCTAAAGCCCTGCTAAAACTGACGAGCCCTAGGAGTGGTAGCAGGGGATGAGACAGCTGGTTCCTTCCAGAATGTAGGAACCTGTGTCTCCCTGAGGCCTAGAAAGAACACACACCAGATAATAGGAAACAGCATAGGCAACAGGTACTTAGCTTAGAGATGTATATAGAAGCAGGAGATCCAAGACAAACCAGCACTAGCAACTCCAAGCAGAAACTATCAACCGCATAGTCAGCAGTGTGAGGCGGATCTAAATAGAGCCTCACCACAGGACCTGAGGAGAGGTGAGATCCTACCAAACAACAACATAGGTAGGATGTTAGAGGGGTTAGATTATGTGATATTTTTATAGAGCCAGTCGATACGGACACGACGATACATAATATGTCTACTTTTCTTTTTTTCAATTTTTATTTAACCTTATTTTGGAAATATTTTTTTTTTCAAGCCTATATTTTAGTAACTTTTTTCAGTTTATTTTTTGTCCCCCTCTGGGACTTCAACTTTTGAGGGTCTGATCCCCTTTACAATGCATTACAATACTTCTGTATTGTAATGCATTGGCTGTAAGTGTATTACCAGTGTAATACAGGGGGCTGGATCTCACAGGCCCTCCCATAAGGCAGCCACGATGCCTAAGGAAGGCATCGGGCTACCTTCCCTGCCATCGGGTCCCCGTCACAGCAGCGCGGGGACCCGATGAACACCCCGCACATGTCTGAAGTTCACACTGACCGCGGCCATACAGGGGTTAAAGCGCCGGCATCGGTGATTTCACCGATGCCGGTGCATACAACAGGGGTCCGGCTATCAATGACTGCCGTACTCCTGCCCCAGATCGGTCGGGCATAGCTCCTGCACCTGCCCAATCACCATGCAGCACATTTACGTCACTGGGCTTTAAGTCACGTCCTGATCTGACGTACATTACGTCATCGGGCGTTAAGGAGTTAAGTGGGGGATGTATCTAATGTAATTATGTACGGGGCCTTTTACTGGAATACGGAATGATGATTGCAGTTTATGTACACTGCTCAAAAAAATAAAGGGAACACAAAAATAACACATCCTAGATCTGAATTAATTAAATATTTTGCTGAAATACTTTGTTCTTTACATAGTTGAATGTGCTGACAACAAAATCACACAAAAATTAAAAAATGGAAATCAAATTTTTCAACCCATGGAGGTCTGGGTTTGGAGTCACACTCAAAATTAAAGTGGAAAAACACACTACAGGCTGATCCAACTTTGATGTAATGTCCTTAAAACAAGTCAAAATGAGGCTCAGTAGTGTGTGTGGCCTCCACGTGCCTGTATGACCTCCCTACAACGTGCATGCTCCTGATGAGGTGGCGGACGGTCTCCTGAGGGATCTCCTCCCAGACCTGGACTAAAGCATCTGCCAACTCCTGGACAGTCTGTGGTGCAACGTGACGTTGGTGGATAGAGAGAGACATGATGTCCCAGATGTGCTCAATTGGATTCAGGTCTGGGGAACGGGCGGGCCAGTCCATAGCATCAATGCCTTCATCTTGCAGGAACTGCTGACACACTCCAGCCACATGAGGTCTAGCATTGTCTTGCATTAGGAGGAACCCAGGGCCAACCGCACCAGCATATGGTCTCACAAGGGGTCTGAGGATCTCATCTCGGTACCTAATGGCAGTCAGGCTACCTCTGGCGAGCACATGGAGGGCTGTGCGGCCCTCCAAAGAAATGCCACCCCACACCATTACTGACCCAATGCCAAACTGGTCATGCTGGAGGATGTTGCAGGCAGCAGAATGTTCTCCACGGCGTCTCCAGACTCTGTCACATCTGTCACATGTGCTCAGTGTGAACCTGCTTTCATCTGTGAAGAGCACAGGGCGCCAGTGGCGAATTTGCCAATCTTGGTGTTCTCTGGCAAATGCCAAGCGTCCTGCACGGTGTTGGGCTGTAAGCACAACCCCCACCTGTGGACGTCGGGCCCTTATATCACCCTCATGGAGTCTGTTTCTGACCGTTTGAGCAGACACATGCACATTTGTGGCCTGCTGGAGGTCATTTTGCAGGGCTCTGGCAGTGCTCCTGCTGTTCCTCCTTGCACAAAGGCGGAGGTAGCGGTCCTGCTGCTGGGTTGTTGCCCTCCTACGGCCTCCTCCACGTCTCCTGATGTACTGGCCTGTCTCCTGGTAGCGCCTCCATGCTCTGGACACTACGCTGACAGACACAGCAAACCTTCTTGCCACAGCTCGCATTGATGTGCCACCCTGGATAAGCTGCACTACCCGAGCCACTTGTGTGGGTTGTAGACTCCGTCTCATGCTACCACTAGAGTGAAAGCACTGCCAGCATTCAAAAGTGACCAAAACATCAGCCAGGAAGCATAGAAACTGAGAAGTGGTCTGTGGTTACCACCTGCAGAACCACTCCTTTATTGGGGGTGTCTTGCTAATTGCCTATAATTTCCACCTGTTGTCTATCCCATTTGCACAACAGCATGTGAAATTGATTGTCACTCAGTGTTGCTTCCTAAGTGGACAGTTTGATTTCACAGAAGTGTGATTGACTTGAAGTTACATTGTGTTATTTAAGTGTTCCCTTTATTTTTTTGAGCAGTGTATATATACACACACACACACATATATATATTTCTGTGTTTGTAAAACACACAAAATCAGCTGGTTACATCATACATCTGTACCTCGCTGTGTGTATAAATCTATATATATATATATATATATATATATATATATACTCATAGCGAGATAGAGATGGATGATGTAACCGGCTGATTTGCTACATGTCACACCAGTTAATAAGTAATCATTTGTAAAGGGATTAAATACTTATTTTCATAACTGTATATATGCATTACAGAGTGTTGGCGAGAGATACAAAAGTAATGTAAGCATTGTACCTGGGCATTTTCTGTCACGGATCTCTCTGATCCGCTCCGAATTCCTCCTCTTCAAATCCGACCATTTATTTAATATGGCCATCCTAGGGTGATTGCCCTTAAACTTCCTCTTAAGCTTGGAACGGATCTCCCTCATAATGGCCTGCTTCTCAGCGTGGACCCGGGTTCGGTCATAGCCCTGCTCCAACATGCGCTGCAGGATAAAGATGCAAGCATATAATCCCATTTTTTTTTAATACAAGTATTGTAAATAATGTCCTCAGCAAAACATCAAAAAGTATTTTGTCTTCGAAGGGGAAATATTAGATGCAAGCTCAGTGCACCAGCACAGCAAATTTGCGTTTGTGACATTCAAATCCAAGCTTGAAATACTGCAATAATAATCTGGGTTTAAAAATACACCCATTTTTGGCAATACCCTCCATCTTGGGCCTCTGTCGCATAAGTCAGTGTGCAATTTGAGCTAGAAATACAGCTATAACTTTCTGGGTTTTAAAAAACACCCTTTTTGGACAAAATACTCAATTTTACAGCCCTTGCTGCATCTGTACGTGTGAAATTCAAGCGTTATATACTGCTGTCATATTCTGTTATTCAAAAAACACCCATTTTGTGCAAAATACTTAATTTGCGGCCTTGTCTGCATCTGTACGTGTGAAATTCAAGCGTTATATATTACTGTCATATTCTTGTAACGGGGTGCCGAAGGCGCACTCGGTATCCCATCAGCCGCTGACCTGCTGCTTAGCTTCGGGAGCGAGGATCTGTGTTTGACTTCGTTCCCAGGGTGGCTTTGCTAGCTGGGAGGCTCCCTGCTCCTAGGTCTGCCTTGAGCGCCGAGCTGATCAATCGGTGCTCGACTGGTCGGTCTGTCGGTCATGTGACGCTGGCCACGTCACATGACCCTCACTCCCCACTCCCTGCTGGCCACAGGTTGCCTGTTAATTTAGGTTCCTGGCAGTTGTTGGATACCTGTGTACTTACCTGATCCTGTTCCCTGACGATCCTTTGCCTGCTCCTCCTGTACTGCGCATCCTTCCTGGTATATTGACCTCGGCTTCCACCTGACTATTCTTTGCGGACTCCTTTGGTACTTCTCGACTCTCCTGGTATTTATGACCCCGGCTTCTCCTGACTTTTCTTTGCTTATCCCTCTCTACTGCGTTGTCCTCTTGGTTTTGACCCGGTCCGTTCACTCTCCGTTATTTGTCTTGTCTGTCCTTCCCGCACGTATCCTAAGTTAGGGACTGCCGTCCAGTTGTCCCCTGTCATCAGGACTCGTTAGGCAAGTAGGCAGGGCCAGGGGTGAGGGTGGAGCGCAGTAGTCACTAGCCTCCCCCCTGTGTGTGTGTACGTGACCGTTACAATTCTGTTATTAAAAAAACACCCTTTTTGGGCAAAGTACTTAATATTGCAGCCTTGGCTGGATCTGTGATTGTTAAAACAAGCTTGAAATACTTCAATAATTTTCGGGGTTTTGAAAAAACACCCATTTTTGGCGATACCCTCCATCTGGGGCCTCTGCCGCATTAGTCAGTGTGCAATTTAAGCTAGAAATGCAGCAATAATTTTCTGGGTTTTAAAAAACACCCTTTTTGGGCAAAATACTCAATTTTACAACCCTTGCTGCATCTGTACGTGTGAAATTCAAGCGTTATATACGTCTGTCATATTTTGTTTTTTAAAAACACCCATTTTGGGCAAAATACTTAATTTGCGGCCTTGTCTGCATCTGTACGTGTGAGATACACGCTTTAGATACTGCTATGCTATTCTGGTATAAAAACACCCATTTAGGGCAAAAATCTTAATTTTGCAGCCTTTGCTGCATCTGTCATTGTGAGATACACCCTTTAGATACTGGTGATCTATTCTGCTATGAAAAAAAACACCCATTTAGGGAATAAATCTTAATTTTGCAGCCTTTGCTGCATCTGTCATTGTGAGATACACCCTTTAGATACTATTGTGATATTCTGTGTAAGAAGGAACAAGGGGCCGTCATTGACGGAAGATACGTGTCACCGAGGTTCCTGGCCTCGGTGAGGTAAGAACCAGATTTTTCCGTGAAGTGTCAGTTTTGCAGTTGCAGTCTGACACTTCAGCTGTTAGTAATACTGTAAAGCCGATCCAGGCCGGTTCTTATTGGGAGCAGCCAAAGAGCAGGGTGGGTGGTTGTTCCCCACGGTTCCAGGCTGGGTTTTGGCTAGGATATAAAAACCCAGCCAGCACGTTCAGCTGGTGTGGATTATCATCCATGACAGAGAAGCTGTGGAGTCTGTGTCTTGAAACACTGAGGCCATCTATTTGTGAGAGCATCGGACCTCTGGAGGAGCCGGTATGGTTATCCAACAGCCTGACAACTAATTGATATCTATTTTGGTTGTTGGTACCTGCGACCTAGCTGGATACTCCCTATCTCTGTTGAGACTATGTGTCTTTGAAAATGTGACTGTTTGAAGCAACCACCTCCTTCCTCTATGGTCGCCATATAGCTCAACTGACTCCGCCCTCCTTCGTTCATCAAATGATGGTCCCTTGTTAATTTAGATGAATACCTAATGGACACCGATTCATCAATGTTGGTGATCCTTACCCATATGACGGATATCTCTCTATAGCAAGGGTATCCGTTATCCCTGATATCGGTTACTTGATCCTATCTACCCCCTGATGATCCCACACAGTGGGGGAAACGCGTTCGGGTTCCTTATTGTGCTTTATGTTTGGGGTGTTTCTCATATACCTTGGTGTACTTTGTACCTTTGATCACTACCTGTATCAGTAGGGCTGTATACAAAGTCCACCTACTTACCCTATGTCTATAGGGGAGTGTATGTGTTTATTGTTCTGTGTGTATTTTGTCTTCCACCGTTAGGCACCTACCCTACCCTCCTTTAATATCCTTAGTAGGGTCTATTAGGAGTTTTTTAGTCCAGGTTCGAGGACAGGGAGTTGAGGGGCCGTCCCTGGGCTGAGCATAAGATTAGGGTGAAACTATAGGGATAGCTTTCCCCTCCCACCATTGATTATTTTTTTGTGTAGTTATCTTAGTAATTTGTGTTCCGTATGTCATACTTTTAGGTATAAATATTAAAGTGTATCATTTTAGAGGGTTATTACTAGTGTTGATCACGAATATTCGAATTGCGAATTTTAATTGCAAATATCGGTACTTCGAGAATTCGTGAATATTTAGAATATCGCAAAATATATTCGTAATTGCGAATATTCGATTTTTTTTTTTTTAATACCAGTTCATGCGAATTGTTATGCAAATTCTTTAGGCGAATTTTATGCGAATTTTCGCAATCAAGAAAATAATGCTTAGAGATCATGAATTCGCGAATATATGGCGAATATTCACCCAAATATTCGCGAATTCAAATATTGCCCCTGCCGCTCATCACTAGTTATTACTAGTGCTGGAATTAGGTGTTTTCTATTTGACCCGGTATAGTTTTGCATCTATATTTGCTGGAGTACCATCTATTTGTGAGAGCCGCATGCTGGGGAAACAGGCCTCTAAAGCCTGCTGTGGACTGCGGGTGGAAATCTTCTGACCAGGTGAAGGCTTTTTGCACTGTGGACTTTGTGTGGTGTGAACAGGCACCAAAACTGAACACCATTACTTTTGGCTTGTTTTTTCCTATGTGTGAATAAACACTGAAATTTGCTTTACAACCTTGTGTCCCCTGGCAAAATGGAGGCAGTCGTGAAGGCCCTCGTGGAGGCTAACTTGCAGCAGCGGGAGGCTAACAAGCAGCAGCAGGAAACTAGTCGTTGCAAGCTGCAGGAGCGTCCCACAACGTCCACGATGACCGGAAAGCTGTCCGTGCGGCGATCCCTAAAATGACCCCCTCGGATGACGTCGAGACCTATCTGACGGAATTCGAAAAGGTGTCCGTAAAGGGAAAAATTACCTCGAGACCAGTGGGCTGAGGTCGTCGCTCCGTTCCTGGCGCCTGTGTGAGATTGTGGAACAGCTCTGCCTGTATAATGTTTGTGCTTCAATTGTATTGAAACTGTCATTTGGCATTCCGGGCACTAGAGGCCACTGTTTTGCAGCTACAACCAGCCCACTCTGGGATTTGCATATGTAAAGCAGGTGATGACTCATGCACGCTGCTTCTGAGTGAACCAGGAAGTCTGAGCTGATCTGACATGAGGAAATTGTTCTGTGAGAGACTGAATCCGATTCCATCCTGGCTTGCGGATGTCCGGGAGTGAATGGACACGCAGAGGAAGGAGAGTAGCAGTTGTCCCCTTACTGGATCCAGCTCTTTTAAAGAGAGATTGTCCCAGGAAGACCATTTACAGTGTGTGGACAGAAGCCTTATTATCAAGCAAGGCCGCACGGTTGCTGAGAGGTTGGTGGCCATCCTGGGTAAGCGGCATCCTCGGGCCCAGGACGGATGCAGGTCAGTACACCTGGTTACTGATTGTATTATACTGTGTGGTGCCTGAAGTAACAGAGACTAGCCTAGGCCTTGTATTAGTTAGATAGTTAGGGTTATATCTTTTGCTAGGCTTTACTGTACTGGACTGCAGCGCAGTAATTGACTTGCAGGCTCTGCTGCGTAGGCCACCGGCTAGGTGTGTCCTCTGTAGCGGCACAGCACGACTTGCAGGCTCTGTGTGCGCCATCGGGGTAGGCCTGTCCCTCGGACAGGGATGTTGGCTGTGGGCCTGGGGGATAACTTAGTCTGTGTATACTTGTATTGTTGTGTTATTACTATTGTTAAAGTAAAGTTTCTGTTTTTGCATATAAAGCTGGTGTCAGTGTCGCTTTTCTTGTCTGTGACTTCGCTGTATCCTGGGGAGCCCACCCCGGTACACGGCTTACATCTGTACCCCAGCAAGTTCTTTTGATCTCCCCGATGATCAAGCGGCCGACTACCTGACCGTAAAAGGTGAGATCCTGGCTAGACTGGGGGTGAATGTGTTGGTCTGGGCCCAGCGGGTGCATCAGTGGGAATTTAACCCGGCTGAACCTGCCAGGCCACAGTACTATGAACTATTACACCGATTGCAAAAATAGCTGCAGCCTGACGTTTTGACTCTCACTGTTATGCTGGACCGTCTGCTGGCGGATGTGTTCTGGAGGGCTTTGCCGTACCCTCTCCAGCACTGGATCGGCCAGGTGTCTCCGGGTAATGCCTTGGAGATGGTCGACCTGGTCGAGCGCTACGAGGCCACCAGTAATCTACAGAGGGGTTCTTTTGGGAGGGGGCCAGTCAAACCCCGGAAATCTCCACCCCAGACCCGGCGGCTGGTACCAGGTAGGTCCGCCCGGGACGTACCCCCTGTAGATCCAAACCCGGTGGTCTGCAGGCGCTGTCAGGAGCCTGGACACATAAGGGCCGACTGTCCTCATCGGGGGGAACCCATGGACACCAACTATGGCTACCGCCACTCATTATATGCCAGACAGTTGTGTGCCACAGGAACCTCTGAGACTATGGACAATAGCCACCTGTGCCAGGTGGAAGTGGGAGACACTCTGGCGGTGGCACTGCTGGATTCAGGGAGCCTGGTGTCCCTGGTAAGAGGTGTCCTGGTGCAGCCTGCCGAGTATACTGGTCGAAAGGTCGGCGTAGTCTGTATCCATGGGGACTCTTAAAGGACTATCCCACCACATTGGTCTGTCTATCAACGGTGGCCGGCAGGTGGACTCATGAGGTGGCCATCGCTACAGGGCTACATTATGAATTAATAATTGGGAGAGACTTCCCCGGTTTCCCGTCACTGTGGCCTGAGGCGAGAGTCACCAATACACATAAGACAGATGTAACCCTAGCAGAGTGGCCCGGCTCAGGGGGGAGACCAAAACCCTGGGAACCTGTCCGAAGGGCCAGCGGTAGGGGTGACCACCACTTCGGTGGAGGAGGGGGAGACAATCCCGCTAAGTGTGATGGTAGGAGACGCGGAGGACTTGCCGCTGGGTCCGGAGTTAGCAGACTTCAACGTCTCCGGAGATAATTTTGGTACAGCACAGCACCAGGACGCGACTATCTCGAGCCTGGGAAAATGTAGTAGTGGTTCAGGGTGAGCTGCAACAACCGGGGGCCGAGTCTATTTTCCCGCGTTTTGTGGTTCAACAGGAGATGCTGTACCGAGTAAATCAACTACGGGGTGAGCATATTGAATAGCTGGTGGTGCCCAAAGCGTATCGCAAGCTCGTGTTGGATTTAGCCCAAACACAGAACCGGATTCTACAGCGGTGGCTTAGTGTGTTCAGAAAAGTAGAAGAGTATTGCAAGTCTTGCCCAACCTGCCAGATAACCAGCCCCCAGCCACATTACCATAGTCCCCTGGTCCCTCTCCTTATTGAGGTTCCATTCGAGCGGATCGCTATGGATCTCATAGGCCCAGTACCGAAGTCAGCTAGAGGGCACCAGCACATCCTGGTTATCCTCGACTACGCCACGCGGTACCCGGAGGCTGTGCCACTGCGTCATACGTCAGCCAAACTCATAGCTAAGGAGTTAATGGAGATGTTTTCTCGAGTGGGTCTGCCTAAGGAAGTTATGACTGACCAAGGGACCCCGTTTATGTCCATGCTCATGAGGGAACTCTGTAAGTTGCTCCACATAATACTGTTACGGACATCCATGTATCATCTGCAAACGGATGGCCTGGTATAGAGGTTTAACTAGACATTACAAAATATGTTGAAAAGAGTGGTGTCTAAGGATGGGAGGGACAGGGACCTTCTTCTGCCCTATCTCATGTTCGCAGTGCAAAAAGTACCCCAGGCCTCTACCGGGTTCTCGCACTTCGAACTGCTATACGGCAGACACCCTTGCGGTTTGTTGGACGTCGCCAAAGAGGCGTGGGAACAACAACCCACACCGCACAAAAGTGTTGTTGAGTACGTCACCCAGATGCAGGGATGGATGGAA
Source organism: Bufo bufo (assembly GCF_905171765.1). Taxonomy (NCBI): domain Eukaryota; kingdom Metazoa; phylum Chordata; class Amphibia; order Anura; family Bufonidae; genus Bufo; species Bufo bufo. The sequence goes on from NC_053389.1 coordinate 341,488,778, forward strand.
AGGGAAACCTTTACAGAAGACAGCCCACGACCAGGGTTCCTAGGGAAAGCTGTTTCGGCCCCTCGGTCTGAAGCAGGGGAAGTGGCTACCACAGTGAAAATTGCTGACAGCCTCTCCTCTAAACAGGCTCAGGAAGCCAGGGAGTTCATTAGTCAGAACACGGATGTGTTCTCAGACCTCCCTGGACGCACGTCCGTAATCCGGCATGATATTATCACTGAACCTCAGGCGAAAGTCCGGTTAAAACCACACCGGGTACCCGAGGCTCGGCGACAAGCCATCACGGAAAAAGTGCAGCTAATGCTCCAGCTGGGTGTCATCGAGGAGTCAAAAAGTGAGTGGGCCAGTCCTATAGTATTAATATCAAAAACCAAGTGGACTGGGTATAATTAAAACATAACTTTTAGTGTGGTATTAAAAAAAAAACCTTAAATAATAGACCAAATTGCAGTTAGAAGACAAACAATAAGTAACGCCACCTACTAATTCCACAATGTAATAGAAGGAAAAAGGGTGGATCTTACCACTTTCAGTAGAAGGAAAATCTGCACCAGATGGCGTGAATGTCCTAATGTTCGGTGGCAAAAGAACACTTGTGACTGGCACTCTTGTAGTCCATGGCGGTGAATATATCTCCTATTATGCCCTAATGGTAGAACCCTACCTAACAGGAGGGTCAGGGGCTATAAAAGTCACCTGCCTGGCGGACACAGAGCACTAGTCCCGATAGAGGCGACCCCGTACGGAACCTGTCCCTGTATTGGGGCCTAATCCCTATATAAATCCAGATTCAACACTTAGGGAGGAAGTAGGGATTACAGGTCACTATAATATATCCAGGACAATAGGTCACAAGTATAAAGTAGGATCAAAAAGAAAATAGCCCTGTCAAGTGCAGAACCCAGACACATCCTAGGGGTCCCTACACATACCCCATTAGCTCCATACTAAATCAGGCAAAAGGATGATATCGTGCTGAAGGGGATATATAAGGGCGAACATGATTAACTATAATATTGAGTCCAAAAATGGGACAATCGGTGCTGCAGCCAAGCAGAGGGAATACCCCAGTCCGAAAGTAATCGCATGACTATCAGGAAGTGAGGGGACTACAATGAAGCATCTGAATATGCCTCCCAAAAATTATGGAAAGCATAAATGACTAAAGCCGGACATATGCGTATAACATGAGAAGATACGAGACATAGAAGCATCCAGGTATGCGAAAATTAGCCAGAGCAAAAGGACCAGACGCAGTGTTTCTAGTGTGTCTAACAAAACAGAAAAGAGTGGTATCTAAAAGGGCTCAGTAACTAAGTACCTGAGCATGCTCAGTGACCAGATGATACCTAGGATCAGTATCAAGTCCAGATGCATGTACATGGAGATCAGAAGAATAGTAGAATCAGTTACAAAGTCCTGGAGCATGCGCAAAACCATAGGACATGCAGCTTTGGTACGAAGTTCAGACGTATGCATTTACCAGCAGATCAGGACTAGGTATACCATCAGGGTGGTCGGGTATGTACAATTAGATAGAACCGGCCAATAGTCCCTGGCTCAGTAGTCATCTAATAGTTATCCAACGCTCAGTGACCAGATGGCATGTAGGATCAGTACTAAGTCCGGACGCGTGCGCATGAAGATTAGAAGGGAGCAGAATCAACTAGATTCGGCACATAGTCCAGACGTACGCACCTTACTAGCAGATTAAGACCAGGTAGTTCATCAGAGTGTTCGGGCATGCGCAGTCAGTGAGAACTAGCGATTCCTACTATGTCTGGGCGCACGGACGGACGGCGCAGCTGAGTGCTGACTGGTGGAGAAGCAGGTGGGAGGGCCCCACCACCCATAACCTCATGTTACGCTAACACCGATTGGCTGAAAGACTACAGCGAACAGCAACATTGATGCACATAGGCTAATGCAGCTATGACACGTACTGGGAGGTATTAAAAGCCTAGTCCCGCCCCCAACACAATCACTGCCCATACCCTTGAAGACGCCAAGTGCTTGGCGAAACATGTCGGGGGGCAGAGTGTGTTATATGTGATTTTAGCCAGTGTGTGCAGTACGGAGCATGTATGTACGACATGATTGACAGTCACTTAGTATACTAGGAGAACGCTCAATATCCATAGGTAGCGCACTGTGGAACTAACAGCGCGCTATAAACTGACTGTGAAAACCGTTACAGTGTGACAGTGGAAACAATTAGATAAACAGGCAGGGAGCCCTCCAGAGGCTAAGAGCATATATACAAAGTATCTTATTACATATGCAACAGTGCAGGCACCACTGACAATTTTAAAGTGTGAGTTCTAGTCAAGTTTTATAGGAAAGAAATAAAAGCTATATTTTAATACTGGTAATCCAGAAGCACATGTTAATCTAGAGACTACTAATGGTTTTAGTGACCAATTGAAAAAGTGAGTGTATTGAGTCTCAACACGTGCTAGTGGGTCTCATGTAACTAAAGTAATCCCTATATGAACCCTTATAACAAAGCCCTACTGTCATGGGTAGAGTCACGGGAATCAAGATAGAGCGGTGGTGCACCCCCTGAGCTGCCACCCGATCCCCTGTCCCTGCCTACTTGCACCACCTGCTCTAGGTGACGGAGCGCAACTGGGCAGAGAGAAAGAGACCGCAGGGAAGAGGACAGCCACTGAGAAGTTGCAATAAGCGGACAAGAGGTAGAACAAAAACAAAAGGCGAGGCGGGTCAACTAGCCGAGGTCAGTCCAGGAGGTCACGTCAGAACAAGGGAAGAGGCAAAGACAAATCCGTAAACAAGCCGATGTCAAAATCCGAGAAGTAGCGTCAAGGTACAGGGAGCAGGCAGAAGAGGTGTCAAGAGGCGGTTCGAGGTTCAATTCCAGAGGTAGCTTAATAACAATAAAGTACACAGCCTATAGGACGAAAATCACAGGCAACCTGTAGCCAGCAGGCCGTCTGTATTTATAGTGGGGAGTGAGGGTCATGTGATGTGGCCAGCGTCACATGACCAACAGACAGACAAGTTGAGCACCGAGTGATCAGCGCCAAGCTCAAGGCAGACCTAGGAGCAGGGAGCCTTCCAGCTAGCAAGGCCACCCTGGGAACGAGGCCAAACACAGATCCTCGCTCCCGAAGCTAAGCCGCAGGTCAGCGGCTGATGGGAGACCGAGTGCGCCTTCGGCGCCCCGTTACACCTACATGCCATGTTTCGTTCCATAAAACCGGAACTCATTAGGGGACTCAACGAACTGAAGGGAATATGGTTTAGACTAAAGGAAAATTCCTTATGGTGTGGAATGTAGGGACATTCAATGATAAACATCCATACCGAGGTGTGGGGAAGTGTCCCCAATCCACCTCCGTCTCACCGCAAGTTATAGGTATTTGGGAGGCAAATACCAAATACGGGACGGGACATTGTAGTTCTGTAATGACTTCCGCAAACTTAATGAGGTGTCCAAGTTTGACGCGTATCCCATGCCCCGAGTGGATGAGCTTATTGAAAAGTTGGGCCAAGTCCAGTATTTTTCTGTGTTAGGCCTCATCAAAGGGTACTGGCAGGTACCCTTGACGGAGGCTGCCAAAGAAAAAACTGCTTTCGTCACGCCAGAGGGGCTGTATCAGTACAAGGTATTACCCTTTGGTCTACATGGTGCTCCCGCCACGTTTCAAAGGCTAATGGATATTGTACTCCGTCCACATATGCTTCGGTGTACCTGGACGACATCGTTGTCCATATCACCGACTGGGAAAGTCACCTACCTAAAGTACAGGCTGTAGTGGACTCCCTTAGGAAGGCTGGCTTAACCGCTAACCCAAAAAATAGGGTTAGAAGAGACGAAGTACCTGGGGTATGTAATTGGGCGCGAATGATCAAACCTCATATGAACAAAATTGAGGCAATAAGGAATTGGCCCCGACCTGTCACTACTCGGCAAGTAAAGTTGTTCCTGGGTATGGTGGTGTACTATATGAGGTTTGTCCCCAATTTTGCTACAGTCGCCGCACCATTAACAGGCCTTTTGAAGGGACCCAAGTCAGTGATGGTCCACTGGAATAAGCAGGCGGAAAAGGCTTTCTCCGCTTTGGAGTCGGTCCTGTGTGGGTCCCCGGTTTTGGGGACGCCCGACTTCAAAGGCGAGTTTATAGTACAGACTGAAGCCTCCGAAGTAGGCCTTGGTGCTGTACTGTCTCAGGAAGTCAACATAGAGGAGCATCCCGTTGTCTTCCTCAGCCGGAAGCTCACCCCAGCCGAGACTAGGTACAGTATAGTGGAGAGAGAGTGTTTGGCCATCAAGTGGGCACTTGAGTCTCTCCGCTATTATCTTTTGGGGAGAAAGTTCCATCTGGTGACTGACCACTCCCCTCTCAAGTGGATGAGCCAGGCCAAAGAGAGGAATGCTCGGGTCACCAGATGGTTCTTATCTTTGCAAAACTTTCTGTGGAACACAGGGCAGGCAGAAAAAAATAAGGGGTTGGGTCAGCACAACCTGCCTGCAGGTGCACATCACTATGGCGAAATACATATACAAACGGAAAATGCAAATGTGATCGCACACTACATCCAGCACTCTGCCCTCCATGCTGGATGAGACATTGGTTTATATTTTGGCCAAAGCATAGTAAGCCACTCACCGCGTCAAGGCTGTCTCATGAGTGGTCCCTAACTCTTGTTCCTACCTGTTCATGGGCCATGACAGCCACATAAAATCCAGGGAATGCAGGTCAGCATGCAAGCCAAGTATACTTTGCTTGTAACCCCGTCCGGTGCCATTACAGCTTTCATCGGATCCAGGGATGCAAGTACCAACATGCATGCTGAACCTACCATATACTTCTCCTGGAGCCAGATGGCTAATGGTAGGTTCTATACAAGCAGACTCAGTTTTATACTGACTTTAAAACCAGCCTCAAGGACAGATTAACTGGTCAGGTGTGCAATGACTCCAAGGAGATCGCCACGCCTCCAATATATACTACAAAGAAAAAAATATAAGGGGTTGGGTCAGCACAACCTGCCTGCAGGTGCACATCACTATGGCGAAATACATATACAAACGGAAAATGCAAATGTGATCGCACACTACATCCAGCACTCTGCCCTCCATGCTGGATGAGACATTGGTTTATATTTTGGCCAAAGCATAGTAAGCCACTCACCACGTCAAGGCTGTCTCATGAGTGGTCCCTAACTCTTGTTCCTACCTGTTCATGGGCCATGACAGCCACATAAAATCCAGGGAATGCAGGTCAGCATGCAAGCCAAGTACACTTTGCTTGTAACCCCGTCCGGTGCCATTACAGCTTTCATCGGATCCAGGGATGCAAGTACCAACATGCATGCTGAACCTACCATATACTTCTCCTGGAGCCAGATGGCTAATGGTAGGTTCTATACAAGCAGACTCAGTTTTATACTGACTTTAAAACCAGCCTCAAGGACAGATTAACTGGTCAGGTGTGCAATGACTCCAAGGAGATCGCCACGCCTCCAATATATACTACAAAGAAAAAAATAAGGGGTTGGGTCAGCACAACCTGCCTGCAGGTGCACATCACTATGGCGAAATACATATACAAACGGAAAATGCAAATGTGATCGCACACTACATCCAGCACTCTGCCCTCCATGCTGGATGAGACATTGGTTTATATTTTGGCCAAAGCATAGTAAGCCACTCACCGCGTCAAGGCTGTCTCATGAGTGGTCCCTAACTCTTGTTCCTACCTGTTCATGGGCCATGACAGCCACATAAAATCCAGGGAATGCAGGTCAGCATGCAAGCCAAGTATACTTTGCTTGTAACCCCGTCCGGTGCCATTACAGCTTTCATCGGATCCAGGGATGCAAGTACCAACATGCATGCTGAACCTACCATATACTTCTCCTGGAGCCAGATGGCTAATGGTAGGTTCTATACAAGCAGACTCAGTTTTATACTGACTTTAAAACCAGCCTCAAGGACAGATTAACTGGTCAGGTGTGCAATGACTCCAAGGAGATCGCCACGCCTCCAATATATACTACAAAGAAAAAAATATAAGGGGTTGGGTCAGCACAACCTGCCTGCAGGTGCACATCACTATGGCGAAATACATATACAAACGGAAAATGCAAATGTGATCGCACACTACATCCAGCACTCTGCCCTCCATGCTGGATGAGACATTGGTTTATATTTTGGCCAAAGCATAGTAAGCCACTCACCGCGTCAAGGCTGTCTCATGAGTGGTCCCTAACTCTTGTTCCTACCTGTTCATGGGCCATGACAGCCACATAAAATCCAGGGAATGCAGGTCAGCATGCAAGCAAAGTGTACTTGGCTTGTAACCCCGTCCGGTGCCATTACAGCTTTCATCGGATCCAGGGATGCAAGTACCAACATGCATGCTGAACCTACCATATACTTCTCCTGGAGCCAGATGGCTAATGGTAGGTTCTATACAAGCAGACTCAGTTTTATACTGACTTTAAAACCAGCCTCAAGGACAGATTAACTGGTCAGGTGTGCAATGACTCCAAGGAGATCGCCACGCCTCCAATATATACTACAAAGAAAAAAATAAGGGGTTGGGTCAGCACAACCTGCCTGCAGGTGCACATCACTATGGCGAAATACATATACAAACGGAAAATGCAAATGTGATCGCACACTACATCCAGCACTCTGCCCTCCATGCTGGATGAGACATTGGTTTATATTTTGGCCAAAGCATAGTAAGCCACTCACCGCGTCAAGGCTGTCTCATGAGTGGTCCCTAACTCTTGTTCCTACCTGTTCATGGGCCATGACCGCCACATAAAATCCAGGGAATGCAGGTCAGCATGCAAGCCAAGTACACTTTGCTTGTAACCCCGTCCGGTGCCATTACAGCTTTCATCGGATCCAGGGATGCAAGTACCAACATGCATGCTGAACCTACCATATACTTCTCCTGGAGCCAGATGGCTAATGGTAGGTTCTATACAAGCAGACTCAGTTTTATACTGACTTTAAAACCAGCCTCAAGGACAGATTAACTGGTCAGGTGTGCAATGACTCCAAGGAGATCGCCACGCCTCCAATATATACTACAAAGAAAAAAATAAGGGGTTGGGTCAGCACAACCTGCCTGCAGGTGCACATCACTATGGCGAAATACATATACAAACGGAAAATGCAAATGTGATCGCACACTACATCCAGCACTCTGCCCTCCATGCTGGATGAGACATTGGTTTATATTTTGGCCAAAGCATAGTAAGCCACTCACCGCGTCAAGGCTGTCTCATGAGTGGTCCCTAACTCTTGTTCCTACCTGTTCATGGGCCATGACAGCCACATAAAATCCAGGGAATGCAGGTCAGCATGCAAGCCAAGTACACTTTGCTTGTAACCCCGTCCGGTGCCATTACAGCTTTCATCGGATCCAGGGATGCAAGTACCAACATGCATGCTGAACCTACCATATACTTCTCCTGGAGCCAGATGGCTAATGGTAGGTTCTATACAAGCAGACTCAGTTTTATACTGACTTTAAAACCAGCCTCAAGGACAGATTAACTGGTCAGGTGTGCAATGACTCCAAGGAGATCGCCACGCCTCCAATATATACTACAAAGAAAAAAATACACAGGGCCTAAAAAATAGGCCTCACATTTATATTCCTCCAAATCAGTACTGTTTTAGCTGGTCAAGTTATTTTTAGTAACTAGTGTTAGGGACCACTCAAATAGAGGCGACCTTGACGTGGTGAGTGGCTTACTACGCTTTGGCCAAAATGTACACCAATGCCTCATCCAGCATGGAGGCAAATTGCTGGATGTAGAGTGCTATCACATTTGTATTTTTCGTTTGTATATGTATTTCGCCATAGTGATGTGCACCACATACAGGTTGTGCTGACCCAATTCCCCACATCCCTGGATCCGATGAAAGCTGTAATGGCACCGGACGGGGTTACAAGCAAAGTGTACTTGGCTTGCATGCTGACCTGCATTCCCTGGATTTTATGTGGCTGTCATGGCCCATGAACAGGTAGGAACAAGAGTTAGGGACCACTCATGAGACAGCCTTGACGCGGTGAGTGGCTTACTATGCTTTGGCCAAAATATAAACCAATGTCTCATCCAGCATGGAGGGCAGAGTGCTGGATGTAGTGTGCGATCACATTTGCATTTTCCGTTTGTATATGTATTTCGCCATAGTGATGTGCACCTGCAGGCAGGTTGTGCTGACCCAACCCCTTATTTTTTTCTTTGTAGTATATATTGGAGGCGTGGCGATCTCCTTGGAGTCATTGCACACCTGACCAGTTAATCTGTCCTTGAGGCTGGTTTTAAAGTCAGTATAAAACTGAGTCTGCTTGTATAGAACCTACCATTAGCCATCTGGCTCCAGGAGAAGTATATGGTAGGTTCAGCATGCATGTTGGTACTTGCATCCCTGGATCCGATGAAAGCTGTAATGGCACCGGACGGGGTTACAAGCAAAGTGTACTTGGCTTGCATGCTGACCTGCATTCCCTGGATTTTATGTGGCTGTCATGGCCCATGAACAGGTAGGAACAAGAGTTAGGGACCACTCATGAGACAGCCTTGACGCGGTGAGTGGCTTACTATGCTTTGGCCAAAATATAAACCAATGTCTCATCCAGCATGGAGGGCAGAGTGCTGGATGTAGTGTGCGATCACATTTGCATTTTCCGTTTGTATATGTATTTCGCCATAGTGATGTGCACCTGCAGGCAGGTTGTGCTGACCCAACCCCTTATTTTTTTCTTTGTAGTATATATTGGAGGCGTGGCGATCTCCTTGGAGTCATTGCACACCTGACCAGTTAATCTGTCCTTGAGGCTGGTTTTAAAGTCAGTATAAAACTGAGTCTGCTTGTATAGAACCTACCATTAGCCATCTGGCTCCAGGAGAAGTATATGGTAGGTTCAGCATGCATGTTGGTACTTGCATCCCTGGATCCGATGAAAGCTGTAATGGCACCGGACGGGGTTACAAGCAAAGTGTACTTGGCTTGCATGCTGACCTGCATTCCCTGGATTTTATGTGGCGGTCATGGCCCATGAACAGGTAGGAACAAGAGTTAGGGACCACTCATGAGACAGCCTTGACGCGGTGAGTGGCTTACTATGCTTTGGCCAAAATATAAACCAATGTCTCATCCAGCATGGAGGGCAGAGTGCTGGATGTAGTGTGCGATCACATTTGCATTTTCCGTTTGTACAGGGCAGGCAGGTTACAGGGAAACACAGATGCACTGTCCCGGGTCCACTGTCTGGCAAGTGTTCACCCACTCAGGGTTAAAACAAAGGGGGGAGGTATGTAAAAAGGAACAAGGGGCCGTCATTGACGGAAGATACGTGTCACCGAGGTTCCTGGCCCCGGTGAGGTAAGAACCAGGTTTTTCCCTGAAGTGTCAGTTTTGCAGTTGCAGTCTGACACTTCAGCTGTTAGTATGGCTGTAAAGCCGATCCGGGACAGTTCTTATTGGGAGCAGCCAAAGAGCAGGGTGGGTGGTTGTTCCCCATGGTTCCAGGCCGGGTTTTGGCTGGGATATAAAAACCCAGCCAGCACGTTCAGCTGGTGTGGATTATCCTCCATGACAGAGAAGCTGTGGAGTCTGTGTCTTGAAACACTGAGGTCATCTATTTGTGAGAGCCGCATGCTGGGGAAAACAGGCCTCTAAAGCCTGCTGTGGACTGCGGGTGGAAATCTGCTGACCAGGTGAAGGCTTTTTGCACTGTGGACTTTGTGTGGTGTGAACAGGCACCAAAACTGAACACCGTTTCTTTTGGCACCGATACTAAATTTGAGAAATATAAGGAGAGAGCCAAATAAGGGACGTGGCCCCGGTTGTGGTGCTTCTGGTGGAGATCCTGTTGCAGGGAGAGGACGTGGTCGATCTGTGCCAGCTACACGCACAAGTGAAACACCTTCCTCAGGTGCGAGTAGGCGACAGAACCTTGAGCGGTATGTGGTCGGGCCTAATGTGGCTCTATGAATGGTGAGGCCAGAACAAGTACAGGCGATAGTAGATTGGGTTGCTAAAAATGTGCCTCCAGTTGCTTTACATTGTCTCCCACCCAGTCTCCTGCTGAAAGATCAGAATTGGCACCTGCAGCCGATGTCCATCAGTCTTTCACCTCACCCCCTTGCAAATCAGCCAAGCAATCTGAGCCCCAAGTCATGCGGTAGTCTCTTCTGCTTTTTGATGACTCTGCTAGCAGGGTTTCCCATGGCCATCCACCTAGCCCTGCCCCAGAAGTGGAAGAGATTGGGTGCACCGATGCCCAACCACTTATGTTTCAAGATGAGTACATGGGAGGACCACCGCAGCACGTCTCGGATGATGATGAAACACAGGTGCCAACTGCTGTGGTTTTTGAAAGTGTGCAGACCGACAAGGAGGGCAGGGGTGAAGACTGGGTGGAAGATGATGTGGAGGACAATGAGGTCCTCGACCCCACATGGAATCAAGGTCATGCGAGTGACCTTTGTAGCTCGGAGGAAGAGGCGGTGGTTGCACAGAGCCACCAGCACAGCAGAAGAGGGAGCAGGGTGCAAAAGCGGAGCAGCCGTCCTCTAGACAGTGCTCCTGCTACTACCCACCGCAGCAAGGGACTGAGCACACCAAAGCCAAATCCAAGGAGTTCCCTGGCGTGGCAGTTCTTCAGACAATGTGCTGACGACAAGACACGAGTGGTTTGCACGCTGTGCAATCAGAGCCTGAAGCGAGGCATAAACGTTCTCAACCTGAGCACAACCTGCATGACCAGGCATCTAAGTGCAAAGCACGAGCTGCAGTGGAGTAGGCACCTCAAAAACAAAGAAAGGTCTCTGGCTCCTCCTGCTTCCTTTTCTGCTACAGTCTCGGCCTCTTCATCCACCTCTGGAGTGACAGTGGCACCTGCCGCCTGTCAAACAAAGGATCTGCCAGACACACCACCACCTGGGTCACCAACCATCTCCACAAAGTCTCACAGAAGCGTTCAGCTCTCCGTCTCCCAAACACTGGAGCGGAAGACGAAGTTCCACCCTACCCACCCGCGATCCCTGGCCCTGAATGGCAGCATTTCAAAATTACTGATCTTTGAAATGCTGTCATTTCATCTGGTGGAGACAGAGAGTTTTAAAAGCCTTATGGCGGTGGCTGTCCCACAGTATGTTGCGCCCAGCCGCAGCTACATTTCCAGGCATGCCACCGCTTCCCTGCACAACCAATGGGGTACAAAATTAGGTGTGAAACTGCACGACGCCATCTGTGGCAAGGTCCACCTAACTACGGATATGTGGACCAGTAAGCACGGTCAGGGACGTTATATCTCTATAACAGCGCACTGGGTAAATGCAGTGGTGGCTGGGCCTGAGGCGGATAGCAGTTTGGCACATGTCCTTCCACCACCGAGGATTGCAGGGCGCTTCAGTTTGCCTCCTGTTGCTTCCTCCTCCTACTCCGCGTCTTCATCCTCTACCGGCTCCTCATCCGGTCAGCGTAACACCTTCACCACCAACTTCAGCACAGCCAGGGGTAAACGACAGCAGGCAGTTTTAACTTATCTGTTCGGGGGACAAACTCCACACTGCGCAGGAGCTGTGGACGGGCCTTAAACAACAGACCGATGAGTGGTTGGTGACAGTGAGCCTCAAGCCCAGCCTGGTGGTGTGCGATAATGGGCGAAATCTCATAAAAGCTCTGGGACTAGCCGGTTTGACGCACATCCCTTGCCTGGTGCATGTGCTGAATTTGGTGGTGCAGAGGTTCCTTAAAAACTACCCCAATATGTCAGAGCTGCTGCAGAAAGTGCAGGCCGTCTGTGTGCGCTTTCGGTGTTCTCACCCTGCTGTTGCTCGCCTGTCAGCGCTGCAGTGTAACTTCGGCCTTCCCGCTCACCACCTCATATGCGACGTGCCCACAAGGTGGAACTCCACCTTGCACATGCTAGCCAGACTGTGCGAACATCAGCAGGTCATAGTGGAGTTTCAGCTGCAGCACGAACAGGTGAGTCGCTCTGCGGAACAGCACCACTTCACCACCAATGACTGGACCTCCATGCAAGACCTGTGTTCCTTGTTGCGCTGTTTCGAGTACTCCACCAACATGGCCAGTGCCGATAACGCCGCTCTCAGCGTTACTATCACACTTCTATGCCTCCTTGAAAAAACGCTGCTGGCGATGATGGAAGAGGATGTGGCACAGGAGGAGGAAGAGGGATCATTTCATAGGGTTTCCGGCCAGTCATTCACAAGTGGCTCCGAGGATGGGTTCCTGCACCCACAAACGCCAGGTACACAATTGTCCAGCCAGGGCACAGTTCTGGAGGATGACGATGAGGAGGAGGAGATGGAGGAAGAGGAACCGTGTTCACAGCAGGGTGGCACACAAACCAGCTCTTGGCCATCACTGGTGCGTGGCTGGGGTGATACAGAGGACACAGACGATACACTTTCCACAGAGGACAGCTTTTCGGTGCCTCTGGGCAGCCTGGCACACATGAGCAAGGACCGCCGAGTTGCCCACATTCTAACTTGTGCTGATTACTGGGTGGCCACACTGCTGGATCCCCGTTACAAGGACAACGTACCATCCTTAATTCCATCACTGGAGCGTGATCGTAAGATGCGCGAGTACAAGCGCACCTGACAGCGGGGGCATAGCGGAAGCACAAGGAGAAGGCAGAGGAGGAGGAAGAGGTCGCCAATGCAACTGGGGCACCACCAGCACCTCAGAAGGCAGGGTTAGCATGGCCGAAATGTGGAAAAGCTTTGTCAGCACGCCACAACAACCAGCACCACCAGCTGATATGGAATTTCTTAGCAGGAGGCAGCATTTCAGCAACATGGTGGAGCAGTATGTGTGCACACGCCTACACGTACTGAATGACAGGTCTGCCCCCTTCAACTTCTGGGTCTCCAAATTGGGCACATGGCCTGAGCTTGCCCTTTACGCCTTGGAGGTGCTGCCCTGCCCTGCAGCCAGTGTATTGTCTGAACGTGTGTTTAGCACGACAGGGGGGCGATATCACAGACAAGCGCAGCCGCCTGTCCACAGCCAATGTGGACAAGCTCACGTTTATTCAAATGAACCAGGCATGGATCCTACAGGACTTGTCCGTACCTTGCTGTAGTCAGCAGCTTCCTGCCAGCCAATCAGATTGGATTACTGAGAGACATGCCTCCTCACTCTGAAGCCTAATGCAGGCATGCAGTGGGAAGGACCGCCCCTCTGTCTTCCTAGCTGGAGACAGATGAGCTATATCAACGGCCTTTTAAGGGAGCAGTGGAAAGGGACAGAGGACATTAATGAAAGCTGTTATTATAAGGTATCAGATCTTTTGGCAATCATTAACAAACTAACTCAGGTATACATGCTTAGCTCTAATAAAAAAAATATGACAGTTATCCTTTAAGTCATGTCCACCAGCGCCGTACATGACAGCGTGGGTCCTTAAGGGGTTAAACATCTCTGCTTGTGTGTTTATCCTGTCTAAACAGGGCCAGGGCAATCTCAGGTATGCTCTTTTGTAGAAGACTGGGGAAACGTGCATTATCTTGTATTTTGTATGCAAATAAATTAAAGGAATCAATAGAAATGTTAAAAAAGATGAAGAAACTAACATCTGTCCATGGTGCATTTGAACAGTTGAAAAACTCTGCCAAAAACACTATATAAACAACTACCTTAGTTTTTATTCATATACTGTTTGAATTAAGATCAAAGGGATGACCAATTTTTTTTTATTCTACTAATATGTTGGGAGCCATGTAAAATAATAAAAACTTACTTTCCCTTTCTATGCCAGTTCTGATCCTCTACTCTGTCATATTTCTCTGGGCTGCAGCTAGAGACATAGGGGGAGACTTATCAAAACTGATGTAAAGGAAAACTGGCTTAGTTGCCCATAGCAACCAGATTCCACCTTTTATTTTCCTAAGGAGCTCTGAAACATGAAAGGTGGAATCTGATTGGTTGTTATAGGCAATTATTGCAGTTTTCATTTACACCAGTTTTGATAAATCTCCCTCGTATAGTTTGGCTGCAGAGATGACATTTCGTATACTGCTGCCAATTACTGGTTGCTAGTCTACAGCACGAGACTACTGAGGCCGATGATGGCTGCACCATTATACAGAAAGTCACCACTGCAGCTAAACACAACAATGGCTGCAGCATGGAGAAGATGACAGAGCTGTGGTGCTGGATCAAAGAGGGTTCAGGAAGGGTACGTTTAAAAAATATATATTTTACATGACTCCTGGCACTTTAGTAAAATAAGGCATGTTTCACACAAGCGAGTTTTCCGTCCGGATGCAATGCGTGTAGCGAATGCATCACATCCGGACTGAATCCTGACTCATGTATTTCAATAGGTCTGTGTACATAAGCTTAGTTTTCCACTCTTCATCTCTGCATTCAGGAAAAACTGTAACATGTTCTATATTCATTTCTATAGGGCCAGGGCTGCATGAAAAATGCATGCAATCCGGACAGAAAAAACGCAAACACTTGAACGCAATTGCAGACAAAACTGATTGAACTTGTGTGCAAAACCATCAGTTTTTTTCCTGAACAGATCCTGATGCAATTCGTATCGCTCGTGTGTAAGAGGTCTAACAAAAAACTCCTTTAAAGGCTATGTACACCTTTGGAGGCAATATACACTGCTCAAAAAAATAAAGGGAACACTTAAACAACACAATGTAACTCCAAGTCAATCACACTTCTGTGAAATCAAACTGTCCACTTAGGAAGCAACACTGAGTGACAATCAATTTCACATGCTGTTGTGCAAATGGGATAGACAACAGGTGGAAATTATAGGCAATTAGCAAGACACCCCCAATAAAGGAGTGGTTCTGCAGGTGGTAACCACAGACCACTTCTCAGTTCCTATGCTTCCTGGCTGATGTTTTGGTCACTTTTTAATGCTGGCGGTGCTTTCACTCTAGTGGTAGCATGAGACGGAGTCTACAACCCACACAAGTGGCTCAGGTAGTGCAGCTTATCCAGGATGGCACATCAATGCGAGCTGTGGCAAGAAGGTTTGCTGTGTCTGTCAGCGTAGTGTCCAGAGCATGGAGGCGCTACCAGGAGACAGGCCAGTACATCAGGAGTTGTGGAGGAGGCCGTAGGAGGGCAACAACCCAGAAGCAGGACCGCTACCTCCGCCTTTGTGCAAGGAGGAACAGGAGGAGCACTGCCAGAGCCCTGCAAAATGACCTCCAGCAGGCCACAAATGTGCATGTGTCTGCTCAAACGGTCAGAAACAGACTCCATGAGGGTGATATGAGGGCCCGACGTCCACAGGTGGGGGTTGTGCTTACAGCCCAACACTGTGCAGGACGTTTGGCATTTGCCAGAGAACACCAAGATTGGCAAATTCGCCACTGGCGCCCTATGCTCTTCACAGATGAAAGCAGGTTCACGCTGAGCACATGTGACAGATGTGACAGAGTCTGGAGACGCCGTGGAGAACGTTCTGCTGCCTGCAACATCCTCCAGCATAACCGGTTTGGCATTGGGTCAGTAATGGTGTGGGGTGGCATTTCTTTGGAGGGCCGCACAGCCCTCCATGTGCTCGCCAGAGGTAGCCTGACTGCCATTAGGTACCGAGATGAGATCCTCAGACCCCTTGTGAGACCATATGCCCGCCCGTTCCCCAGACCTGAATCCAATTGAGCACATCTGGGACATCATGTCTCTCTCTATCCACCAACGTCACGTTGCACCACAGACTGTCCAGGAGTTGGCAGATGCTTTAGTCCAGGTCTGGGAGGAGATCCCTCAGGAGACCGTCCGCCACCTCATCAGGAGCATGCACACGCGTTGTAGGGAGGTCATACAGGCACGTGGAGGCCACACACACTACTGAGCCTCATTTTGACTTGTTTTAAGGACATTACATCAAAGTTGGATCAACCTGTAGTGTGTTTTTCCACTTTAATTTTGAGTGTGACTCCAAATCCAGACCTCCATGGGTTGAAAAATTTGATTAAGAAATTATTTTTAGGTCAAAATTAGTAAAATTGCAAACATAAAATAAATACCCCCCAAAGATGTACATAGCCTTTAACCCTTTAAGGACTCAGCCCTATTTCACCTTAAGGACTTGGCCATTTTTTGCAAATCTGACCAGTGTCACTTTAAGTGCTGATAACTTTAAAACGCTTCGAGTTACCCAGGCCGTTCTGAGATTGTTTTTTCGTCACATATTGAACTTCATGACACTGCTAAAATTGGGTCAAAAAAGTTAATTTTTTTGCATAAAAAAAATACCAAATTTACCAAAAATTTGGAAAAATTTGCAAATTTCAAAGTTTCAGTTTCTCTACTTCTGTAATACATAGTAATACCCCCAAAAATTGTGATGACTTTACTTTCCCCATATGTCTACTTCATGTTTGTATCATTTTGGGAATGATATTTTCTTTTTTGCGGATGTTACATAGCTTTGAAGTTTAAAAGCAAATTTAAAAAAAATTTCAGAAATTTTCCAAATCCCACTTTTTATGGACCAGGTCAGGTTTGAAGTCACTTTGTGAGGCTTACATAATAAGAAACCATCCAAAACTACACCCCTCAAGGTATTTAAAACAGTTTTTACAAACTTTGTTAACCCTTTAGGTCTTCCACAAGACTTCATGGCAAATGGACAAAAAAATGTAAGAATTTAGATTTTTGGGAAAATCTTCCAATATAATCAATTTTTTCCTGGAAAAAAACAAGGGTTAACTGCCAAACAAAACTCAAAATGGGTTGCCCCGATTCTGTAGTTTGCAGAAACACCCCATATGTGGTCGTAAACTACTGTTTGGCCAAATGGGAGGACATAGAAGGAGGGGAACGCCATATGGTTTTTGCAAGGCAGATTTTGCAGGACTGGTTTTGTTTATACCATGTCCTGTTGCACCCCTAGAATAGAAATTTCAAAAAAGTGACTCCATCTAAGAAAGTACACCCCTCAAGGTATTCAAAACTGGGTTTACAAACTTTGTTAACCCTTTAGGTGTTCCACAAAAGTTAATGGCAGATGGAGAAACAATTTAGAAATTTCTATTTTTTGGAAAATTTTCCATTTTAACCCATTTTTTCCAGTAATAAAGTAAGGGTTAACTGCCAAACAAAACTCAATATAGGTTGACCTGATTCTGTAGTTTGAAAAAACACCCCATATGTGGTCGTAAACTACTGTTTGGCCAAATGGGAGGACATAGGAGGGGAATGCCACATGGTTTTTGCAAGGCAGATTTTGCAGGACTGGTTTTGTTTATACCATGTCCCATTTGAAGCCCCCCGTTGCACCCCTAGAATATAAATTCCAAAAAAGTGACTCCATCTAAGAAAGTACACCCCTCGAGGTATTCAAAACTGGGTTTACAAACTTTGTTAACCCTTTAGGTGTTCCACAAGAGTTAATGGCAGATGGAGAAACAATTTATAAATTTCTATTTTTTGGAAAATTTTCCATTTTAACCCTTACTTTATTACTGGAAAAAATGGGTTAACAGCCAATCAAAACTCAATATGGGTTGCCCTGATTCTGTAGTTTGCAGAAACACCCCATATGTGGTCGTAAACTACTATTTGGCTAAACGGCAGGACATAGAAGAAAGGGAACGCCATATGGTTTTTGGAAGGCAGATTTTGCTGGACTGGTTTATTTACACCATGTACCCTTTCAAGCCCCCTGATGCACCCCTAGAGTAGAAACTCCATAAAAGTGACGCCATCTAGGAAACTACAGGATAAGGTGGTTTTTGTTTTGGGACTATTTTAGGGGTAAATATGATTTTTGGTTTCTCTATATTACACTTTTTTGAGGCAAGGTAACAAAAAATTTTAATTCTAAAATTGTTTCTACATTCGCTATTTAGTTTTGTGGAACACCTAAAGAGTTAACAAAGTTTTCAAAGTAACTTTTGAATACCTTGAGGGGTGTAGTTTCTTAGATGGGGTCACTTTTTGGAGTTTCTAGTCTAGGCTACATCAGGGGGGGCTTCTAATGGGACATGGTGTAAAAAAAAACAGTCCATCAAAATCTGCCTTCCAGAAACCATATGGACTTCCCCTCGTTCTATGCCCTGCCGTGTGGCTATATAGCCATTTACGACCACATATGGGGTGTTTCTGCAAACTAAAGAATCAGGGCCATAAATATTTAGTTTTGTTTGTCTGTTAACCCTTGCTTTATTACCGGAAAAAAAGGATTCAAATGGAAATTTTGCCAAAAAATGGGTGTTTTGACATCGTTTTTATTTTATATTTTTAACGATGTTTATCCGATGGGTTTGGTCAAATGTTATTTTTATAGGGCAGATTCTTACGGACGCGGCGATACCTAATATGTCTACATTTTAAAATGTATTTCGATTTTACACTATATTATCATTTTAGGAACCCAAAAAATTATTTTAGTATCTCCATAGCCTAGGAGCTACAGTTTTTTTTTTTGTTCAGTGACTATCTAATGTAGGGGCTTATTTTTTGCGGGATGAGATGGCGGTTTTATAGGCACTAATTGGGGGTGCATATCACATTTTGATCGCTCGCTATTACACTTTTTCTGATGTTAGATGACAAAAAAATAGCTTTTTTTACACGTTTTTTTATTTATTTATTTTTTAACGCTGTTCATCCGGGGGAGTTGAGTTAAATGTTATTTTTATAGAGACGATTTTTACGGACGCGACGATGCCCAATATGTATGGCTCTAAGACTTTGGAGACACTAAGCAGGCATCCTAAAACTGCGGCCTTCCAGATGTTGTGAAACTACAATTCCCACCATGCCCTGCTGATGGCTGTAGGTTGTCTGGGCATGATGGGAGTTATAGTTTTACAACATCTGGAGGGCCGCAGTTTGAGGATGTCTGCACTAAAACTAATATTTTTGGGGGGAAATTTTTTTTTTCCGTGTCTCCAAAGTCTGAGAGCCATAGTTTTTTTTATGTTCTCTAGGACACTGTTTCCCAACCAGTGTGCCTCCAGCTGTTGCAAAACTACACCTCCCAGCATGCCCGCACAGCCAAAGGCTGTCCGGGAATGCTGGGAGTTGTAGTTTTGCAACAGCTGGAGGCACACTGGTTGGGAAACACTGCTCTAGGGGACTGTTGGGGATTATAAAAATTTAGTACTCCATGGAAGTGTGATACTCCCTGAAGCAATCGATAACACAGAGGCCCGGATGATCGAGGCACGTGTCGCACTGAGTGGTGGTGTCCTTCCGTATCCCCCTCCTGCGACACACTCTGCACTTTTTTTTGGGTTCGTCCCTTCTTTCCAGTATGGGGGACCACACCTGGAAAATGTTGGCCAGGGACGATCCGGGCGCCTCCAATTCCCAAGGTACTCCGGCCTGCTCTTTCCCGGTCCGAAAAGATCAGGTCCTTGAGGACTGCCTCATAGAATTGGAGGAATGTCCCTGTGCTGCCAGCGCTTCCGGATAGTACAAAAGAGTTGTACATGGCAACCTGCACCAAGTAGACCGCAACTTTTTTGTACCATGTCTGGGTTTTGCGCATGGCGTTATATGGCTTGAGGACTTGATCAGAGAGATCAACTCCTCCCATATACAGATTGTAGTCGATACAATCGGGCTTGAGGACTGTTGCCGCGGTACCTCGCACAGAGACGGGGGTGGTGCTGTTACCGTGGATTGTGGACAGCATAAGGACATCCCTCTTGTCCTTATACCTGACCAGCAACAGGTTTCCACTGGTAAGTGCACGGGTTTCACCCCTGGGGATAGGTACCTGGAGGAGGTAGGCAGGGAGGCCGCGTTGATTTTTCTGCACGGTCCCACAAGCGAACGTGGATCTGGCGGCAAGGGACCTGAACAAGGGAATGCTAGTATAAAAGTTATCCACGTAAAGGTGGTAACCCTTATCTAGCAGTGGGTACATAAGGTCCCACACTAGTTTCCCGCTAACACCCAGAGTTGGGGGACATTCTGGGGGTTGAATACGGGAATCTCGCCCCTCGTACACACAAAATTTGTAAGTGTACCCTGAGGTACTCTCACAAATTTTGTATAGCTTCACGCCATACCTCGCCCGCTTAGTGGGAATGTATTGGCGGAAACTGAGTCTCCCCTTGAACGCAACGAGAGACTCATCAACCGCGACCTCCCTTCCAGGTACGTAGGCCTGCTCAAATTTGGCCCCGAAGTGATCGATGACCGGCCGTATCTTATACAGACGGTCATGGGCAGGATCACCTCGGGGGGGGGGGGGGGGGGGGGGGGGGGGGGGACATGCTGCATTATCGGAATAATGCAGACATTTCTGGATGGCCTTAAACCGGGGACGTGTCATGGCCATACTGTAGAGTGGGGTCTGGTAGAGGACGTCCCCACTCCAGTATTGCCTGACACTGGGTTTTTGCACTAGACCCATATGCAGCACGAGGTCCCAAAATGTCCTCATCTCGGCTGCACTGACCGGCGTCCAGCCACCGGGTCTAGCCAAAAATGAGCCCGAACTGTTGGGCGTACAGGTTCGTCTGCTCCACCTTCAGATTCACAAATGGGTTACTGAAAAAAAAAAAAGGGCTGGTGGTGGTGGTGGTGTGGGGGGGCAAGTGGCAGGGGGGGTCTAGGGTCTGAAAGCTGAAACAAAATAAAGTTTAGAATAAAAGTGCTTTTTTTTTTTTTCCTAACTAACTTTTCCCTTCTATCCCTGCTTAACGGTGCCTCTCCCTCACTGACCCTAACCTGCCTGGAGGGCGATGGGTGCAGGAGGGTAATGGATGCCGATTAGGGGGACTCAGGAGCTGGTGCTGGACGGTGCTGCAGGGTGCTCGTGAAGAACAGGAAGAGGAGGGGAGAGAGGAGCGCAGGAAGTTTGAATCTCGCGTCTCTCTCCCCTGCACCAATCAGCACCCTGGACAGCAGCATTCAGCACCAGGGCTAGCACCGCCTCTCCAAATCTTCGTACGGAGATTGGTGGTGTGTAATCACGCCACCGATCGCAGTTTTATTCCGGTTCATCGGGTCACCGGAGACCCGAATGGACCGGAAACGCAGCAAACCGCAGGTCTGAATTGACCTGCGGTTTTCTGCGATCGCCGATACGGCGTTGTTACAGGATGCCGGCTGAATGATTTCAGCCGGCATCCTGTTCCGATTAACCCCCGCGGCACCGCAATCGCGATTTAAACTTAGGACGTACCGGTACGCCCTGAGTCCTTAAGGATTCGGGAAATAGGGCGTACCGGTACGCCCTAAGTCCTTAAGGGGTTAAACATAATTCATTTATTTTCCACACAAAAAAAGTCGGCATAGGAATTGATGATACAGAACAAAGAAAACTAAATTAAGCCATATAACAAAGGTGTTTCATTTCTTTATTTTCAGAAGCACTGGGACAATAAAAATCTGTTGGTTCATATAGCCTTTAAATGCAAAATATACCCTGCTACTCTGTGACTTTAAGAGGTTAACCTTTTGCTTTGTAGCTGCATAGTGGTCAGAATGCTAATGTCTTGAATGTCTGGAAGTGACGTCTAAGATCTAAGATTTCTAAAAAAAATTCTGACATGCCCATCAAGGGGTGGGTCTTAGCAGGAAAGGGTGGGCCTAAGATGTGCCAAAAGTTTCTGCGCAATTCTTGCATAAAAATCTGTTTCAGAGTAGGGCTACTTTCACACTCGTGTTTGGTGCGGATCCGTCATGGATCTGCGCAGACGGATCCGTTCAGATAATACAACCGTCTGCATCCATTCAGAACGGAACCGTTTGTATTATCTTTAACATAGCCAAGACGGATCCGTCTTGAACACCATTGAAAGTCAATGGAGGACGGATCCGTTTTCTATTGTGCCAGGTTGTGTCATAGAAAACAGATCGGTCCCCATTGACTTACATTGTGTAGTAGGACGGATCTGTTTGGCTCAGTTTCATCAGACGGACACCAAAACACTGCAAGCAGTGTTTTGGTGTCCGCCTCCAAAGCTGAATGGAGACGGAACGGAGGCAAACTGATGCATTCTGAGGGGATCCTTTTCCATTCAGAATGCATTAGGGCAAAACTGATCCGGTTTGGACCGCTTGTGAGAGCACTGAACGGATCTCACAAATGGAAACCAAAACACCAGTGTGAAAGTAGCCTAAGCCAACCAATATTTGGTAAAGAGTAAAAGTGTCTATCTCTGAACCAGATTTACCATCCAGCCTGATCCCTGTGATAAATCTAGTCTAGACAGTCTGTCTAAGCTTATGCCATTTTTAGGATTAGAGAATCCACTCCTTGCTATAGTTTCTAAAACTGTCTAAAAATACCTCAACATAGAAATGTTAAGGGTATGGCTGTTTTTTTGTTTTGTTTTGTTTTTTGTAGAATCCTAATAGTAAGTATTTGAACTAATATTTTAGGTATGGTATGTAAGCATGATGATAACTAGGATTGAGTGAATTGAGCTTCCGATTATACATCCTAAGTGATTCGATCAAACTTTGGTTTTAATGCTGTCTGGGACATTGTCTCTGTACAGCATAAGGCTACTTTCACACTAGCGTTCAGAGAGGATCCATCTGGTGTCTGCACAGACGGATCCTCTCCTATAATGCAGACGTTTGGATCCGTTCAGAACGGATCCGTCTGCATTATAGTTTCGAAAAAATTCTAAGTGTGAAAGTAGTTCAGACGGATCCGTCCAGACTTTACATTGAAAGTCAATGGGGACGGATCAGTTTGAAAATTGAGCCATATTGTGTCATCTTCAAACGGATCCGTCCCCATTGATTTACATTGTAAGTCTGGACGGATCCGTTTGCCCCCAAACGCTAGTGTGAAAGTAGCCTTAAATGTAGGAAATTAGGAATCCAACCTCGGTACCAAATCCGACTTTGGATTCCTAATTTTAAATGTTTTTCAAGATGCAGAAATGAATACCGAATTCATTCACTGAAAATGCGACTTTGGTTGAAAGGAAGTTTGGCTCCACGGAGTCAATACATTTTAATGCTGTACAGAGACAGTGTTGGAACGAATTGACTTCGGATCGATGATCCATAGCTCGATTCGCTCAACACTAATGAGCACATGTTCCACTTCTGCTAATGATTTATATTACAGGGCAAATGATTAGTGGTCTTATTCTTATTCTAACTACTCTAATTTAAAAATGAATGCACGGTATGAAGGATTGGATTATCTGCCTGAAATATCACTGCAGGCATCAATTAATTACAAAGTTACAAAATCTGACAAAAAGAAATTAAATAAAATAGAGAATACAATGTACAGAACTTGTCAGTCATCAGTCGATATATTGTGATAGCCAGCGGAATCCTTCCCCGTAACCTTGTCTCTTCAGTATGCTGCACATGAACACTTCAATGGGTCTTGTATTTAACTGCTTTAAAGGCACTTTTCCCTAAAAATTAAAAAGATTCTCACTAACTGTATACAACATAGAAAAACACAGAAGCATGTGATAAACTATACAGAAACAGTGAATAATTATGATCCAAATAACATGGATTACCAAATTCTGTCAATTACTGGTCTTTTAAATCTGTGGAGAAACCCACAGGAAAATCAACAAATCCAACATTTTAAACAGCACTCTATTAAAGGGGTTGTGCAGCCAGTACATATTGATGGATCAATATCAGATCAGTGGGGGTCTGACTCCCAGCATTCGTGCCATTCAGATGTTTGAAGACCAGGCAATACTCATGCGAACTTGCAGCGGCAGCATAGTATAATAAGTGCTTGTTTTATTCAAGTGAATGGAAAAAGCACTTGAAACTACACCAAGTCTCCGAGATGATAAGCAGTGTAATCCTGAAGAGGAAGTAGCGCTCGCATGAGCACTGCCTGCTCCTCAAAGGGCTAATTGGCAGAGATGCCAGGTGTCGGACCCCGACGAACTGATATTGATGACCCAGGGGCGTTGCTAGGGTCTGAAAACATCCGGGGCACAAGACCACTGTACCACGCCCCACTGAAGCCACGCTCCACGCTCACGGGGGGGGATCTTCACAGTAGTTATTAACCTCTTTCAGAAGTCCCCCCTTGACAGTAGTTATTAACCTCCTTCGGCGGTCCCCCCTTCAGTGAATGGTCGACTGCTGAAAGGGGTTAATAACTACTGGTCCAATCAATATAAAAGGTCCCTGGAATAGCCAAAAAAATGCTACCTGCAATCCAGCATAACATTCGGGGCACTGGACAAAACATCCGGGGCTCAATCCCCGAATGTTTTGACCTAACGACGCCCCTGTGATGACCTAATCTTTAGATAGGTCATCAATATATACAGCAGCCACAACCCCTTTAAATGTGCACAGGTTTCTTTCAGCTGCAGGGTTTTTAAGAAGTGGTTGTGACACGACTATCCAGCTTGTTGCTGCTCAGGGTAAAGAAGTTATGATACTGTTTGCATTAATACAGTTTAATTAACATTAATCACATTGCTATAGGACAGGGGTGCACAGCCTTTTTTCGTCGGAGTGCCGCAGTATAAAATTGTGCCACATCAAGGGGTCACAATAAAATTTTGGATTCCTAAAACAGAAATAGTTTATAGACCAATAGGGTTGTACCGGACTTTTTTAATGGGGGCACTCTGCCTGTACTATTAATAATAGAGGGCACTCTGCCTGCACTGTTAATAATCGGGGCATTCTGCCTGAATTGGTTAATAATAAGGAGAATATGCCTACAACATTATTAATAGTGGGTACGCTGCCTGAATTATTAATAATATGAGGCGCTCTGCCTGCACTGTTAATAATACTCCTCTCGTGGGAGGAGGAATAATATCAGAATCCGTGGTCTCCCAGAGCTGCCAGGGGAGGAGGACATACAGGGAATCCTGGACGTGCGCTTCAACAAAATTATACCATACCACTAAGCTGGACAGGGCCCACAGAGCCCTCCGACCCAAAGGATCCACCCCCCAAACCAGGGACATTATTTGCGGTGTTCAAGACTTCTCCCAGAAAGAGGCGATCATGATGAAAGCCAGAGACTCCTGTTTTGTGGACTTTCGGGGGGCCAAGGTCCAGCTTTTCCAGGACGTCGCCACCTTCGCCCTCTGCTGGACACCTTGAGGGATCATCCCGTACCGCTGGGGGTTCCCCTTCTCCTTGAACACCCGGATAAATGGCCGCACTGTGGCCTTACGCTCCTACGCTGACCTCGTCCCATTCTGTGCTACGCTGGACTTGCCAGTACCTGACCTCTCCGATTGGGAGATTGCCACGACATCCCTTCCCACCCCTCTTGCTTGGCAGACGACGGGGGTTCACAGGAGACGTCGACTGCCCTCGCCCAAAGTGAGGTCTGCTGATCCAAGGAAGCATCCCCTTCACTGAGATTGGCATTCTCTGAACCCGGAGGAACATCTCCCCATCGCTGAAGGGCTCATCGGCGCGCCTGGACGTTCTCTATTTTTTTGTCTCCCTTTAGGGACTCCACTGTTTTTTGCCCACTCAAGGCCTAGGAAGCTATGATGGTGGCGTAGTCGCCGCCTGTTGGTCACAATTGTTTTTCTGTTTCTGACCTATTGGCTTTGCTCAGGTTCTCTCCCCCCCTCTCGGGACGTGACTGGTTTGGTCCCCAGACAGTGGGGCTCAGTCCGGCGGGGTCGGTCCCCTCTCAGACTTTTTTTTCCCCTAGTCTGTTTATTCTACAGATTTAGTTTACTGTTTGTTTTTTGTGAAGTCTTGTGGTGTTCATGTCTTTCCTCACTCCCTATTGTCCCACATCCTCCCCCACCCATACCCCCTCCTCCATGTCTATCCTTTGCTCACGGTCTTCCTATCCCACAGAGAGCAGCCTGGAGGAGGCCCCCTCTCCTTGGAGTGGACACCTCCTGCGCCTCTGCTACTATCATAGCTGAAGAAAAAAGTAGTGAATAGTGATCTGGATTAATTAAGACTTAACTTTTACTTTGGATACGCTATAATATATATCCCTCAAAATATACTAGAGGTTGAATGTAAAATACAGTTTGGCCAGGTAACATCAATGCCTGCGGCCCTAATTGTGTACCGCAACGAAGGGAGGGGGTCTTTCATCTGTCCCTTTCTCTTTTCCCTTTCTGTTTTGCACCTACCTGTGCATTCTATTCCACTTGGGAGCCATCTTTCCCAGTGGTTCTTGTACTTGCTGGTGAGTACTCCTCCCAGCAAATGCTTGGTGGTGAACATAGTCTCCGGCAAGCGAAACATATTGTAGCCCACTTTTCATATTCCCCTGATGAGAGGATTGTTTCTGCCTCAGAAACGTGCATGTTGGGATCTTTTCAGGGCAAAATAGGGAACGCAATTCCAGGGTTAGGTTCCGGACGGGGGCCCAACTAGTGGGACACCCTGTGGTTAGACTAATAGGGCTATTGTAGGGCCCTGAGTGTCGTCTAGGGACAAATAGGAATATCTTCCTGTGATCCCCCCATATCGTGAAGATTACCTACCATCGAACCGGACCACCCTACCAAGAAACAACAGAACGGAGGTGTCTGAAGAGCCCATCACCTGTAGGGTAGGACACTGGGTTTCAATGGTGCCGCCGTGCACCTTTAGGATATAGGTACAGCTGTGCATTTATCTTGCACCTAATCATTGTGTGTTTTTTTGTTTTTTCTTTATGCCACTGTGCACTGTTACATGTTGTCTTCCGCATTATTGCTTGAATTGTGCACATAGGTTGCCAGTATACACTGATTACTGCTACCTCGTCTTTGTGCACCTAAGGTGCTTGTGCATATCAGCTCTTGTCACCCTTTAGTGTCTGACACTGATTGTATAAGTGTAGACACAGCTGTTTTTTTTCCCAAGGAGCCCCCCTGAGTGTGGGACTGTGGAAAACTGTATTTTACATTCAACCTCTAGTATTTTTTGAGGGATATATTTTATAGCGTATCCAAAGTAAAAGTTAAGTCTTAATTAATCCAGATCACTATTCACTACTTTTTTCTTATGATTCATGCGAGTGATCATTTATGAACATCATTTCTCTGATTTATACTATCATAGCTGGTAAGACTCTTTGCTATTCACTCCTCCTCAATAGTTAGGTGTGTCACCTTGAACGTTAAGGGTCTTGGATCCAATGCCAAGAGGCGTCTGGTGCTCTGGGAGCTCGACAACCTACGGGCAGATGTGTCCTTCCTTCAGGAGACCCACTTTGACCAGACAGGATCCTTTGGCTTCGCCAAGCACTACTACCCACACGCCTTCTCAGCCCATCATAGTTGTCGAAAGGCAGGTGTTGCCATATTGTTGTCAGCCTCCTGTCCCATTTCAGTATCCTCCTCCCATATAGACCCCGCAGGTCGCTATGTCATTCTGGAAGGGATTTACCAGGGTCGCCCCATCATACCCTGTAATGTGTATGTCCCCACCACCTCCCAACTTCCGTTTGTGCGTCGGGTCCTACGCAAACTCCAAGGTCTGCCTCCAGCTGCGTGGATCCTCGGTGAGGTTTTCAATATGCTTTTCACCTAGAATGCGGACCGGTTGTCCCTTCTCTCCACCCCCCCCCCCCCCCACCCTCGTCCCAGTGCCGCCTGGTTAGGAACTTTCGTAGCGTGATCAGGCGTTTTGCCCTCTACGACCTATTGAGGGTGGAAAACACCTCGGGTAGAATGTTTACCTTCTATTCCCCCCCCCCTATAAATTGCACACCCGGATAGATTACTTTTTTGGCAATGCTCTGACTCTGAAGATGATGCGCGATGTTACCATTGGAATTATCTCATGGTCAGACCACGATTCCCTACTGAAATCACCGCTCACCCGCACGGATGTTGGGGGATAAAGCCGCACGTTCTTTAGCGAAAACACTGGCTTGGTTTCATCCTGGGCTGTGCTCTGGGAAGCCCATAAGACAGTAGTTCGAGGCCAATGTGTTGCAATGGCCTTGCGACTTAAAAAAAACAGAACACTCCGGGTTCAGGAACTTACGGCACAAATTTCTTTGCTGCAAACCCAACTAAGCTATAGGCCGAGTCTTTCCCTTCTCCGGGAGCTTGTGGAGGCCTGCGCTAAACTAAAAGATGTCTCCATGCATACTGTGGAACGCATGCTGCTTTACTCCAAGCAGAGATATTACAAAAAAGGAAATAAAGCCCACACTATATTGGCCCGTCAATTACGGGATGTTGCCTCCAAACGTGCTGCCCAGGCGGTGAAAGACACAGCTGGCTATCCCTAATACAACCCTGACGCGATTGCTCGATGCTTTCGTGATTATTACTCTAAATTGTATAATCTTGCCGACAAACACTTGCACCCACCACCTCTACCCTTCATACAGAATTACTTAGCCTCTTGTAAATTGCCCAAGCTCTCTCCAAAGGCAATCGCCTCTCTGAACAGCCCTATATCAGCCGAGGAACTCAGGGATGTGATTAAAACTCTCCCCCTAGGCAAATCTCCGGGACCTGACGGGTTCACTGACCTGTACTACAAAACGTTTGAATCAGAACTCTCCCCCCATCTCCTGGCCTTACTCAACTCATTTCTACTGGGTTCTCCAATCCTGCCGTCTATGCTGTCATCCCATATTGTAGTCATGGACAAGATGGGTAAAGACCCTCAGGACTGCGCTAACTATAGACCGATCACCCATATTCTCGCCGCTCGCCTGAATGTGTGGCTCCCCAGCCTAGTCTACAAGGCGGAGATAACACTCGCCGGGTTGTTGACCTGATTGATGTGGCAACGCGTACCTTGATCCCCACAGTTATTTTGAGCCTTGTCGCAGAAAAGGCCTCCGACCGACTCGATTGGTCCTTCTTCCTTAAAACCCTCCAAACCTTCGGTATCGCAGGACTCTTTCTGCAAGCCATCCTCAGCCTCTACTCTTCCCCTTCGGCGCTTGTCAAGTTCCCCTTCAGCTCCTCTACTCCGTTCAATAGTGCTAATGGTACACGTCAGGGCTGCCCACTCTCACTGCTTATTTTTGCATTGTGTATAGAACCCCTTGCAGCACACATACGACTGAACCCCGACATTCAGGGACTTAAAGTACGGGACAGGGAATTTAAGATCTTCCTTTATGCGGACGATGTCCTCCTCACCCTGACCAATCCCCACTTTACACTACCAAACCTACAAAAAGCCTTAACTTACTACGGCAACCTTTCGGGATACAAGGTCAATGCTTCTAAGTCAGAAGCCCTACCTATCCTTATACTCGCCCGTGATCTAACATTTCTCCAAAGCAATTTCTCTTATCGATGGTCTGTCACCGCCACTTCTGTGAGAAGGTCTGACAGACGTCCTTTTCTACCTCTTGCATGATGTTCTTTGTTTTGGTTTCACTTTGTCATCTCATTTCCTTCTCCCAGGTGTCACCTATTTAGACTAATCCTCTTTCCTTTATATTCCCTCCCATACTGCCTCACTTTGCGGTTTATACTACTTCCTGGATTGAAGTGTTCACTGCTGGAGACTTCTGTTGCTGCTTGTTCAGATAAGGCTACTTTCACACTTGCATTCAGAGCGGGTCCGTCTGGTATCTTCACAGACAGATCCGCTCCTATAATGCAAACGCTTAGATCCGTTCAGAACGGATCCGTTTGCATTACCATGAACGCAAGCAGCGTTCAGGTGTCCGCCTGCTGAGCGGAGGACAAACGGTGCCAGACTGATGCATTCTGAGCGGATCCGCCTCCACTCAGAATGCATTAGGACTGGACGGATCCGTTCGGGGCTGCTTGTGAGAGCCTTCAAACGGAGCTCACAAGAGGAGCCCCGAACGCTAGTGTGAAAGTAGCCTAAGTCCTTTCATGTATTGTGTTTCCTTGCTGGCTTGATTCTAGGTGAACCTGACTCCCTCCGTATTAAGTGCAGGGAGCCGGTGGTCATGTCCCCTCACTATTATAGGGTTTTCAGGTGTCACACAGTCTAGGTACGAGGGCATGCAATCGTCTACCTCTGAGACCCTTGTATGTGCTTAGCAGTCAGGGTGAGCTCTTAGGGTTTTATATGCTCCTTAGTTTGGGATCAAGCCAGTCGGATGTTTATCCATAACTTCAAGCTATCTGCAACATCATCCGTGACATGGTCTGACACCACTCTGAAGTACCTAGGGGTTCATATTACTCCTACGTATGCCTCATTGTACTCCAGTAACTTCCCTCCCCTCTTCCGGGAACTTAATTCCCTCCTCACAAAATGGAAACCCCTATACAGTCGTGGCCAAAAGTTTAGAGAATTACATAAATATTGGAAATTGGAAAAGTTGCTGCTTAAGTTTTTATAATAGCAATTTGCATATACTCCAGAATGTTATGAAGAGTGATCAGATGAATTGCATAGTCCTTCTTTGCCATGAAAATTAACTTAATCCCAAAAAAACCTTTCCACTGCATTTCATTGCTGTCATTAAAGGACCTGCTGATATCATTTCAGTAATCGTCTTGTTAACTCAGGTGAGAATGTTGACGAGCACAAGGCTGGAGATCATTATGTCAGGCTGATTGGGTTAAAATGGCAGACTTGACATGTTAAAAGGAGGGTGATGCTTGAAATCATTGTTCTTCCATTGTTAACCATGGTGACCTGCAAAGAAACGCGTGCAGCCATCATTGCGTTGCATAAAAATGGCTTCACAGGCAAGGATATTGTGGCTACTAAGATTGCACCTCAATCAACAATTTATAGGATCATCAAGAACTTCAAGGAAAGAGGTTCAATTCTTGGTGAAGAACAATGCATTTTCCAGCACGATGGAGCACCGTGCCATAAGGCAAAAGTGATAACTAAGTGGCTCGGGGACCAAAACGTTGACATTTTGGGTCCATGGCCTCGAAACTCCCCAGATCTTAATCCCATTGATAACTTGTGGTCAATCCTCAAGAGGCGGGTGGACAAACAAAAACCCACTAATTCTGACAAACTCCAAGAAGTGATTATGAAAGAATGGCTTGCTATCAGTCAGGAATTGGCCCAGAAGTTGATTGAGAGCATGCCCAGTCGAATTGCAGAGGTCCTGAAAAAGAAGGGCCAACACTGCAAATACTGACTCTTTGCATAAATGTCATGCAATTGTCGATAAAAGCCTTTGAAACATATGAAGTGCGTGTAATTATATTTCACTACATCACAGAAACAACTGAAACAAAGATCTAAAAGCAGTTTAGCAGCAAACTTTGTGAAAACTAATATTTTTGTCATTCTCAAAACTTTTGGCCACGACTGTACATATCATTGCTAGGCCACATAGCAGCGGTAAAGATGTCCCTCCTACCAAAATTGCTTTATTACTTTGAGACGCTCCCAGTACGAATCCCTATGTCAGAACTATGCCTCCTCTAACAGGCCATTCTCAACTTTATATGGCAAGGTAAATGTCACTGCATCCCCCGTAAGGTTATGTTCGCGGTCACAGATAGAGGCGGCCTATCGGTCCCTAATATCATACACTATTACTGGGCTTCTCATTTGCTTGTTGTTCCTTTTTGGGCGTCCCAACAGGCATACACCAAATGGGTAGAAATCGAAAAACTCTGGATTGCCTCGGTTCATCCGAACACACTGCTATGGCAGCAGGCCCCCGTAGCTCCCCACACTCCCCTCCTGGGGCCTTTGGCCTTTTCCAAACACATATGGGACACCACCAACCAACGGGTTGCCTTAGCTTCTCAGCACTCCTCTATGATCTCCTTTCTCTACAACCCAGATATTCCCTCTAGCTTGACCACCCCCATGGTCCGGGTCTGGTCATCATTGGGTCTCTTCCATCTGGTGGACATTGTAGTCGTCTCTACTCTGACATTCAGGTCCTTTGCGCAACTTCAGGACCAATCGAAATTACCAGCGACGGAGGGACTCCACTACCTCCAGGTTCGTCACTATGTAAGCACCACTTTCGGTTCCCTTAAGGTGTCACTTCCTACCCCATTTGAGCGCTTGTGCAGACTTGGCACAAGGACGAAAGGTCTGATCTCTCTTATCTACCGCCTTCTGGCCACAATTGCAGAGGGCGAGACCCCACATCATGCTTACATGGAAAAATAGGCTACCACCCTCGGATCGCCTCTTTCTCGCAGTGCCTGGCAGACTGTATGGAATAGGGCAGCCCAGTCATCTATTTGCACCATGTATAAGGAGACACAGTACACGCTGCTAATGCACTGGTAAGATACCCCTGCACTCCTACATTCCATAAACCCCACTGTTCCATCTGTCTGCTGGCGGTGCTTGAATGACGTGGGTTCTTTGTATCATATTTCTGGACGTGCCCCAGTAACATCCCATTTTGGCGGGAGGTAAGGGACGTGGCTCATTCCCTTTTTGGATCCCCTGTACCGCTAGACCCAAAGGTCTACTTACTTAACCTGCCACCCTCGGGGTTAGACAAGCACTCCTCCAGGCTGTCTCTCTCACTATGTACTGCAGCCAAATCCTTGATCGCTAAATCCTGGAAGCAGACTACCCTTCCCACTAAGTCCATGCTTATAGCCAGGGTCCGTGACTTCAGGTCCATGGACTGTCTCACGGCGTCCCTTAATAACACCGTGGAACAATTCCAAACAATATGGCTACCCTGGGATACATACCTGGCATCCCCCTAATGGTCTCCCCTCCCACCCTACCATCCCCACTCTTACTCCTCCCTAACCTGTTCCTTTCCTTTTATGTCTTGTCATTTGTCTTATCCCTAGTCCGGAGTTTTACGTGCTACATATTTGAATATAATTATGGGACCTGTACTACTACACGGGATGTTCATTGTGCATTTTCCCATTTTGATGGCCTGCCAAATGACTCTGTATGAGCTATGTCGTACCATTTAATGTTTTTTTCTTCCTTTCTGTATTATTGAAAATGTGCACGCTATGTGCTAATAAAAATCTACAGTATAAAAAATAATAATATGGGCACTCTGCATACCCTGTTAATAGTAGTGGGCACTCTGCCTGAACTGTTAATAATAGGGGCACTCTGCCAGAACTGTTAATACTAGGGGGCACTCTACATGCACTATTAATAATAGGGACATTCTGACCGAACTCTTAGTAATAAGGGGCATTCTGCCTGAATTATTAATAATATGAGGTGCTCTGCCTGCACTGTTAATAATAGGGACATTATGCCTGCACTGCTAATAGGGGCACTCAGACTGCACTTTTAATACTAAGTGGCACTATACCTGCACAATTAATAATAGGGACATTCTGACCGAACTCTTAGTAATAAGGAGCACTCTGCCTGCACTACTAATAATAGGGTACACTCTGTCTGCACTGGTAAGAGGAAAGTACTCATTGTTTATTGCATGCTAACTTGTTTATATGACAGGAAAGCAAGTAGGATGCCTGGCTGTATGACTGGAGGTATAACCAGCAGGAAGAGAGAGATTGTGATCCTGCTGTATAGAGAGCCAGTGAGACCACCTCTGCAATACTGTGTCCAGTTCTGGAGACCCGACCTACAAAATTACATGGATAAAATGGAACGGGTGCAGAGACGGGCTACAAAAATGGTGAAGGGTCTTAAGGATAAAAGATACCAGGATAGATTTATGGGCTCATTTATTAAGATTAGCATTTCAGAAGCTGGTCTTAATACCACTTGTGCTGGCACATGATGCGCCTAAGTTATGTAGAGGTGCCGGCCTCCACATAACTTAGGAGGTGTCGGCCTATACATAACTTAGGTGCATCCTCCACTGGCCTAGATTTAGATAATTTTCTACGCCTTAAACAGACATAGAAAATTATAAATGAGATGGTATGATTTCAGTTGTGTGACCTACCCCCGGCTCAGATTGTGTAGCTGAGGTCATAGTCTAACCCTGGCATTAGAGAATGGTAAGACTTGATACAATTTATATGCAAGTGAAATCCGTACCTTTCCTGTTGTGTGACCATAAATTCCACATGTATGCAATAATATCTCCTCACTGATGGCCTCTGGTCTGTCAATCTTGTTGCCAAGAACCAGTATCGGCACACTCCTGATTGTTTCATCAGCTAGCAATTCCTAAAGGAAAAAATGAGGTTATAGTTTTATTAAGTTTACATATTATAAATGAACAATCTTTAGATAAAAACTGTCCACAATAAATTCCCATGTCTTAGTTTTCAGAGGCAGAAATGTAACTTTGCCATGCGACAAACTAAATCATAGTTCCCAAGACTATGGTGAAAATTCAAACATTTGTAATACCCCAGAGTGGTATTACCATTCCTACACCCTGCTACTATCTGTAATGGCTAACACTAGTGTCATCTGTGTATTTATTCCAGGCCCTTCTACATTGTGCATTCCTAATATTGCTATGAAACTGCTATGTTCATGTACTGTGCCTGGTTCACCAGCAGGGGGTAGTGTATCTGACAGAGACAGATCTTTAGATAGAATGTAACTTCCCATTCCATTGTCCCTCTTTTGGGCAGAAGTATTTCCAACCAAGGAAAGGGCTGCATGAAGTGTTTAGTAATTCCTAAGTTCTAGTCTATTCCAGTTCAGAGTTGACTGTGGAACTGTAAAGACACATAAAAGATGTAGCAGTGAGGGGAGGGTCCCCCCTTCTGCAGCTGGAGTCTCCCCAGGGAAGCAGCTCATAGAGGGGGTCAACAGCCAAAGACATCCCACTCCACAGATAGAGAACAGACCGAAAGGGCAGCTGCCAGAATAGAGCCAAGTTTAGCACAGCAGAGAGAGAGAAAGCAGAGGACTCAAGTTTGCCTGCCAGTTATGTTAAGACCTGCTGGAAACAAGAGAGAGCCTGAATATTGTCTGGATGCACGTTTTCTCAAGTAAAGCTGTTGAACTTTATAAAGGTCTGGACTTGACTTATTCTCCACCTCCACCATTGCTCTCTCTCTCCTTTATTGCTTCTGAGCCTAACCCTGGGGAGAGACGGTATCTAGGTAGGAGCACCGTGACACACACAGAGACTATTAAGGCCACACCACTCTGCATTTCCTATAGACCTGGGATACGATCGGCCCTGGGGGGCGGCACGTTGAACATCCTGGAGTTTCTTTACCAGGGCTGGCTGTGACTATATGTGGGCCTTTTGGTTGATACAGTAGGCTTTATGTCAACAGCATCCTTGGTCTGATAAGCATAAACATACAGAATGCTCAGGTTGAGCACTCCAAGCCCAGTGGGGCCTAGAATCTACCCAGGTTTTCCTGATGACGTCAGTCTTGACCTTTAAGTTTATACTGTAGAACTTTAGGTTCCCCTTAATTAAAGCTTAATTGGCTCAGTATGTGTGGCAATTACCACACTTTGTTTGCAGTATATAATAATGTTGTAAAACCGTGGTGGTCAGTTACAGCCCTTAAAAGGGTATTCCGGTTGTTAGAAATTATCCCCTATCCACAGGATAGCTATCAGATCCAAGGGGGTCCCAAAGTGGCCACTTACTTAGCTATCTCCAGAACTCCCATAGAAATAAATAGTAATTTCAGAGGAACGGCAGGGAGTATATGGCTCCCGTTCCCATGATCAGTGGGGTTTCCAGCGGAGGGACTCCCACCGATCTGATAGGATAGGGGATAACTTTTACCTACCGGAATATCCCTTAAGCAAAATTGAGTGCCCATGGTTCTTTTTTTGTAGTGGTCACACATTTTGTCACACTAGATCATGGGTGTCAAACATGCGGCGCGCAATGAATATCTTTGCGGCCCGGCAAAGATGCAGCATCGCAGACTGCTATGTATGAGCCGGGAGAGAGGAGGGGCTGGAGTCCGTAACTAGGGGCGGGGCCCGGTGCAGTCACTGTACTCTTACACCGGGCCCCGCCGCTCACCAAAGTATTTATAAACGTGAATCCTTATCCTGTTATTAAGTTGAACTAACGCTGCGCTCTCCCATGTTCCCATGTTCCCCTGTATCCCCATAGCACTTACTTAAGCTTCAATAGCAGGCAGAGCAGACGGCAGCAGTAACGTCACTCACTGACGTCGAGCGCCTGCTCCGCCCACTTTATGAATGAAGCAGGCGGAGCAGACGCGCGACGTCAGTGAGTGACGTTACTGGTGCCGTCCGCTCTGCCTGCTATGGAAGCGTGTTCGTTAGTGCTGTGGGGATACAGGGGAACATGGGAGAGCGCAGCGTTAGTTCAACTTAATAACAGGATAAGGATTCACGTTTATAAATACTTCGGTGAGCAGAGGGCCGGTGTATTGGGGGACACTGTTATGAGGGGGATCTGTGGATGACATATAGCAGTGTCATCCACAGATCCCCCCCATAACAGTTCCATCCACAGATCCCCCCACCTCATAACAATGCCATCCACAGATATCCCACCCCATAGCAGTACCATCCACAGATATCCCACCCCATAACAGTTCCATCCACAGATCCCCCACCTCATAACAATGCCATCCACAGATCCCCCATAACAGCACCATCCACAGATCCCCCACCCCATAACAATGCCATCCACAGATCCCCCCACCCCATAACAATGCCATCCACAGATATCCCACCCCATAGCAGTACCATCCACAGATCCCCATAACAGTGCCATCCACAGATCCCCCATAACAGTGCCATCCACAGATCCCCCATAACAGTGCCATCCACAGATCCCCCATAACAGTGCCATCCACAGATCCCCCATAACAGTGCCATCCACAGATCCCCCATAACAGTGCCATCCACAGGTCCCCCATAACAGTGCCATCCACAGGTCCCCCACATGACAGTGCGTCATCCACAGATCCCCCATAATAGTGTCATGCACAGACCACCAT
Source organism: Bufo bufo (assembly GCF_905171765.1). Lineage (NCBI taxonomy): Eukaryota > Metazoa > Chordata > Amphibia > Anura > Bufonidae > Bufo > Bufo bufo. Next base: position 341,525,450 of record NC_053389.1, read on the forward strand.
TAATTCAAAGCCCACCAAAAGCACAACTTTTGGTTAAAAATATTTTTTTCTTATTTTCCTCCTCAAAAACCTAGGTGCGTCTTATAGTGAAGTTTAATATTTGTATATATATATATATATATATATATATATATATATATATATATATGTCTCACTTGTGTTATTGGGCAACGGGATGTTGGGGGTCAGCAGTCATGAAACAACAATGTTGTTCTATGAAAATGTACGTTTTTTTGTTTTTTTTTTGATGCGGCCCACATAAACTTAAATTTTGTTTTTTTGGCCCATGTTAGCCTTTGAGTTTGACATGCTTGCACTAGATTATAGTAAATAAGACATTTTACGCAAAACACAAACTGAAGCACATCGGGGTACAGCCACTTGATGCAAATAAAGTAATAGCTACAGCACCTCAGTGATAGTTACCTGCCCTATTTACATTAATAACCACAAAGCTCCAAAACACAGTGCTATAAACATGATGTTCATAGGGGAACGCAGGAAAATATTCCTTATACATAGTGCAGAAACACGCCCTCCATATACTGTGCAATCACATATACAGTGTATCTATCTATTTCATGATGAAGGACAATGTAACAGAAGCCCTCTGTTTGTCTGTTGGAATATTATGGATTTTGGGGTACTTTTACTGTATAAAAAGAAAATGTGGTTTTACTGTCTGGAGTTGATTAGGTTACTACAGTGTCTAACCTGATTATCTCCCAGTCAGGGGGGAGACATTGTACGTCCTGTATGGGAGTCTTTATACACAGTGTGGTTTCCTGTCTGGAGATAATTAGGTAACCTACAGTGTCTAACCTGATTATATCCCAGGCAGAGGGGAGACATTGTGTGGGACTGTCCTGGATTGTGTGATTATTTCCATCGGTCTGTGTGGTTGTCACAGAGTTCTCAATCAGGTCCACAGGGGAGGGCCCCTTCAATGGAGACTTGTATATAAGGCCAAGGGTGGCACCAATAAATGTTGTTCTTCTTACCCTCAACTCGCAGCTTTGTCTATTGTTGTAGGGAACAGCTATATCACTACTAGCTCTTGTAAGAGCTGCACAGCTACTGGAAATCGCAACTCGGCTTGGAAGTCTCTGGAGCAGCTCTACAGGGCTACGCTGACCAGGGGAGAAGGACGTTGCCAACGGTTGATACCGTTACAGACAACATGCGAATTTGCACTTTATGGATCTCTTTAAGAAATCTATCTATACATACATACTGTACACTATATGGACAAAAGTATTGGGACACCCACACATTACACTTACAGGAGCTTTTATGACATACCATTCTAAATATATTGGTATTATTACGGAGTTTGTCCACCCCTTTGCAACTAAAACAGCTTCCACACACTCTTCTGAGAGCAGGCTTTATACAAGATTTTTGGAGTGTGCCTGAGTGCTAATCTAGGTTGTTTCTACTTCATCCCAAAGGTGTTTGATGGGGTTGAAGTCAGGGCAACAGATAAGATAAATTCATGCTGTAACATGAATTTACTTGTCAGTAGCATTCTACAGGGCGGCTCCCTAATGTCACGCATCAGTCTTCTGCTCCATTCTTTGGAAAGGACGCTCACGTGGTGAGCGTGGTGACGTCATCGGAGGTCCTGCTGAATGAAGATAGAAAGACCTGCGGTGACGTCACCGCATTCATTACATGGTGAGTGCGGTGACGTCATCGCAGGTCCTTTTGCAGGTCCTGCAGAAAGAAGAAAGAAGAGAATACCGGTTGCGGGATCAAGTGGATGAGGTGAGTTTTTTAAAATTATTTTTAACCCCTCAATGGCCATTTTATTTAGCATTCTGTCTTCAGAATGCTATTATTTTCCATTCTAACCATGTTATAACGGAAAATAATGAAGTGAAGTTCCGGTCCCCATTGACTTTAATGGGGTCAAGTTCGGGTTCCAAACCCGAACTTTGACCTGAAGTTCGGCCGAACCCGGCAACCCGAACTTCCATGGTTATTTCAACAAAGGGGTTGCGCTGCCTCACATATGATGTGGCTTCTGAGTGATGGTGGGGATATGGCAGTTCTTTTCAATGCAGCCGAACACCTGAGTTCCAACAGAAGATAGTTCTTGCCCAGAACGACCCTTCTGTGGATATTAGAGGTTGGAGAACATAGTGAAGGTCCACCAATTTTCCAAATCTCAACAGGTTTTATTATACTCTGTGGGGTTTTGCTCTGTTAGACAGGCTAGCAGACGCAGTATAGAGACAATCACAAAGTCTTTAACTTAAACAGTTGGTGTTTATTCACACATAAGGAAAAACAAAATGACCGTTCACAGTCTTGGTGTTTGTTCACACCATGCAATGTCCATAGAACAAAATCTTCAGCTGGTTAGCAGTTTTCCATCCGCAGTCCACAGTAGGCTTTACATGCAGCTCTCAGCTCTTTAGCACAGCACAAGTTCACAGGTCCCAAAACACAGAGACTCCCCAGCTTCTCTGTCAGATGGAGGAAAATCCACACCCAGCTGAGACTGCTGGCTGGGTTTTATATAGGCCAAAAAAGACCTGGCCTGGAGCGTGGGGAGCAGCCACCCACCCACCACTTTGGCTACTCCCAGTAAGTGCCAGCCCGGATCGGCTTTACAGCCGTACTAACAACAAAACAGTGTCAGTCAGCACTAGCTGCCGCTGACACTTAAAACTACTAGCTCTTACCTCACCGAGGCCAGGAATCTCGGTGACACATACCTTTTATCAATGACTGCCCCTTGCGCCTTCCTACATACCTCCCCCCTTTGTTCAACCCTGAGGGGGTGAACACCCGCCAGACAGTGTACCCGGGACAGGGCATCTGTCTTTCCCTGTAACCTGCCTGCCCTATGTTCCACTGAAAACTTGAAGTTTTGTAAAGACCAGAACCATCTGGTGACCCAAGCATTCCTCTCTTTGGCTTGGCTCATCCACTTGAGAGGGGAGTGGTCAGTCACCAGACGGAACTTTCTCCCCAACAGATAATAGTGGAGAGACTTGAGTGCCCACTTGATGGCCAGGCACTCTCTCTCCGCTATACTGTACCTAGTCTCGGCTGGGGTAAGTTTGCGGCTCAGGAAAACAACAGGATGTTCCTCCTCATTGATGTCCTGAGAGAGTACAGCTCCGAGGCCTACTTCAGAGGTATCGGTCTGTACCACAAACTCCCTCTTGAAGTCAGGCGTCAGCACTACCGGGGACCCACAAAGCGGAGAAAGCCTTTCCCGCTGCTCATTCCACTGAACCCTCACTGACTTGCGTCCCTTCAAAAGGCCTGTCAATGGTGCAGCGACTGTAGCAAAATTGGGGACAAACCTCATATAGTACCCCACCATACCCAGGAACGACTTTACTTGCAGAGTAGTGACAGGTCTGTGCCAATTCCTAATTGCCTCAATTTTGTTCACCTTAGTTTTAATAATTCTGCGCCCAATTACATACCCCATGTACTTGGTCTCTTCTAACCCTATCGCGCACTTTTTTTGGTAAGCGGTTAAGCCAGCCTTCCTAAGGGAGTCCACCACAGCCTGTACTTTAGGTAGGTGACTTTCCCAGTCGGTGCTGTGGATAACGATACTGTCCAGGTACGCCGAAGCGTACAGACGATGTGGACGGAGTACAATGTCCATTAGAAACGTGGCGGGAGCGCCATGTAGACCAAAGGGTAATACCTTGTACTGATACAGCCCCTCTGGCGTGATGAAAGGTGTTTTTTCCTTGGCAGCCTCCGTCAAAGGTACCTGCCAGTACCCTTTGGTGAGGTACAAACACAGAAAAATACCGGGTTTGGCCCAACTTCTCAATAAGCTCATCCACTGGGGGCATGAGATATGCGTCAAACTTGGATACCTCATTCAGTTTGCGGAAGTCGTTACAGAACCGCAATGTCCCGTCCGGTTTGGGTATTAAGACTATTGGACTGGCCCACTCAATTTTTGACTCCTCGATGACACCTAGCTGGAGCATTAGCTGCACTTCCTCCGTGATGGCTTGTCGCAAAGCCTCGGGTACCCGATATGGTTTCAACTGGACTTTTGCCTGAGGCTCAGTGATAATGTCATGTCGGACTATGGAAGTGCGTCCAGGGAGGTCTGAGAACACATCCGTGTTCCGACTAATAAACTCCCTGGGCCTGTTTAGAGGATAGGCTGTCAGCAATTTTCACTGTGGCAGCCGCATCCCTTGCTTCAGACAGAGGGGCCGAAACCGCTTCCCCTAGGAACCCTGGTGGTCGGCTGTCTTCTGTACAGGTTTCCCTATCTTTCCAGGGTTTGAGCAGATTCACATGGTACACCTGCTCCAGATTTCGCCTCCCTGGCTGGTGTACCTTGTAATCTACCTCTCCAATTTTTTCAAGCACCTCGTAGGGCCCCTGCCACCTAGCTAGGAACTTACTGTCTACGGTTGGTACCAGAACCAACACCCGATTACGGGTTAAAGGTCCGGACCCGAGCCTGCCGATTATAGATCCTACTCTGCCTCCATATGCTCCTTAACCAAAGGTAAAACTGTTTCCATCCGTCTTTGCATCTGGGTGATGTACTCAATAACACTTCTGTGCGGTGTGGGTTGTTGTTCCCACGCCTCTTTGGCCACGTCCAACAGACCGCGAGGGTGTCTGCCGTATAGCAGTTGAAGGGCGAGAACCCAGTAGAGGCCTAGGGCACCTCTCGCACTGCGAACATGAGATAGGGCAGAAGAAGGTCCCAGTCCCTCCCATTCTTAGAGACCACTCTTTTTAGTACATTTTTTAAATGTTTGATTAAACCTCTCTACCAGGCCATCCATTTGCGGATGATACACGGACGTCCGTAGCTGTTTTATGTGGAGCAACTTACAGAGTTCCCTCATGACCTTGGACATAAACGAGGTCTCTTGGTCAGTCAGAACCTCCTTAGGCAGACCCACGCGAGAAAACATCTCCATTAACTCCTTAGCTATGAGTTTGGCTGATGTATGCCGCAGTGGCACCGCCTTCGGGTACAGAGTGGCATAGTCGAGGACAACCAAGATGTGTTGGTGTCCTCTAGCAGACTTCAGTACCGGGCCTACGAGATCCATAGCGATTCTCTCGAACGGGACCTTGATAATTGGGAGGGGTACCAGGGGACTACGGAAATGTGGCTGGGGGCTAGTTATCTGGCAGGTTGTGCAAGACTTACAATATTATTCTACGTCTCTGAACACACTGGGTCAGTAAAACCGCTGTAGAATCCGATCCTGCGTTTTTTTGCATTCCCAGATGACCCCCGAGAAAATGCTGGTGGGCTAACTTTAACACGAGTTTGCGGTAAGCCTGGGGCACCACCAACTGTTCAATGGATTCACCTCGCAGCTGGTTTACTCGATACAACATTTCTTGATGAACCACAAAATGGGGAAACACTGCCTCTGCCCCCGGTTGTTGTGGTTCCCCATCTATTATTAATAAATTTTCCCAGGCTCGGGATAGGGTTGAGTCCCGAGGTTGTGCAGTACCACAATTATGCCTGGAGACATTGAGGTCGGCTAGCTCCGGACCTGGCGGCAAGTCCTCCATGTCTCCCACCATGACACTTGGTTGTCTCCCCCTCTTCCACCGAAGTGGCGTTCACCCCTACCGCTGACCCTTCAGAACCAGGTTCCCAGGGTTCTGGTCTCCCCCCTGAGCTGGGTCACTCTGCTAGGGTCACATCTGTCTCACGGGTATCGGTAGCTTTCATGTCCGGCCATAGTGCCGGGAAACCGGGGTAGCCACCGTTGATATAGAGACCAGGGCGGTGGGATAATCCTTTAAGTCCCCATGAATGCACACAACACCGACCCATTCGGCCAGTATACTCTACGGGCCACACCAAGGCATCTCTTACCAGAGACACTAGGCTCCCTGAATCCAGCAGTGCCACCGCCAGAGTGTCCCCCACTTGCACTTGGCACAGGTGGCTATTGTCTACAGTCTCAGAGGTACCTGTGACACACAGCTTCCTGGCATACAATGAGTGGCGGTAGCCATAGTTGGTATCAGGGCCGTAACTAGAACTGACTGGACCCCACAGCAAATTTTTTACAGGGCCCCCCTCCCTTAGGGTCCATTCAGACGTCCGCAAGTGCTTTGCGGTCCACAAAATGTGGATCCGCAAAACACGGATACCAGCCGTGTGCGTTCCGCATTTTGATAGTTCCCTATGATAGAAATGCCTATTCTTGTCCGCAGTTGCAGACAAGAATAGGACATGTTTCATCCTTTTTTGCAGGGGCCGTGGAATAGAACTACGGATGCGGACAGCACACGGTGTGCTGACAAATAGTAGTGTAGAAGCAGCACTGTGCGGTCTCAGGATAATGCGTCTATGTCAATGCAGCAGCCTAACCGTAGGCCCTTGATCCATCAGGCCAAATCGTATACGTGTAGAAAAGAAGATGGCTTCGGCAGCATTCCGCAATATCAAAAATACTTTAATCGTACCTCCAGACACAGATGGCAACGAACGTTTCGACTGTGCAACAGTCTTTGTCAAGGCTTGACAAAGACTGTTGCACAGTCGAAACGTTCGTTGCCATCTGTGTCTGGAGGTACGATTAAAGTATTTTTGATATTGCGGAATGCTGCCGAAGCCATCTTCTTTTCTACAAGCACACGGTGTGCTGTCCGCATCTTTTGTGCCCCTATTGAAATTAATGGGTTTGCACCTGTTCCGCAAAATTGTGGAACGGATGCGGACCCAGAACAACGGACGTGTGAATGGACCCTTACTTAAAATAAAACCTTTGAAAAAACCTATTTGTCTTTGTATCACCATTTTTTGACAGCTAAAACTTTTTTTTAGATTTTTGCCTAAAGAGCTGAAGCTTTTTTTCAGGTGGATGAATTGTAGTTTTTATTGGTACCCTTTTTGAAAATTACTTATATTTTTTAATAGTGAAGACATTTTTGGACATGGCAATGCTTTTTTTTAAGCTTATTTACCTATATTTAAAACATTGTGAAAGGGGGTGATTGGAACTTTCATCCCAACCTCTGCCCACGCCGTCCTCTGCCAGCCTCCTGTACTATAGCATGCGGTATGTGGCAGCCTTCCCTCTCTGCCTCCGCTGCTCTGCCATGTACTAGTGTTTATTATGGCACCCGATGCCTGCCCAGAACTATCCTGGCATCACATTTGTGTATATGTAACTTAAAAGAGTGCCATAATAAGCACTAGTAGATGGCGCAACAGCAAGCAGAGAGGGGAGGCTGCCACGTCGCATGCTATAGTACAGGAGGCTGGCAGAGGAAGCGTGGGCAGAGGTTGTGATCTGGCTACCTGGCAGCTACATGATGAAGGCTTCAGCATGCAGCTGCCAGGTGGCGATCCCAGCATCTGCCAGCCTCCTGTACTATACCAGCAGATGCATGCATTTTATTATATAGGAGGCTGGTGGGGCTGGGATTGCAGCCTGTGGCAGCTACATGCTGCAGCCTGTCATGAACGTTGCCTGCTGCTGTACCTGGCCTTACCTCCTCTCCTCTTCCAGTCTGTGAACTTGACAGACAGAGAGGAGGAAAGGGTTAACTACTTTGACTCTCCCCTGCCCTCCTCTTTCCTCATGCCCAGAGAGGCCCCAGAACCACTGTGTACTAGTGCAGCTGCAGCAGCCGCAGGGGAGGGGGGGGGACAATGGGGCCCAGGCACATACCTGAAAAAATGAGTGCTGTGCATGCTTGTTGTGCCTCCCTTCGCCCTCTGCCATGATGTGCTGCCTCCCCGCCCCTTGAGGAGGACTTCATTTGGTGGGCGGACTGCCGGAAGAGATTCATTTGCATAGCGCGCTGCCGACTTGTTCTCTGGCAGGTGTCACGCTAGGCAGGCAGAAGAGGCAGCTCAGCAGATAATCATGGATGGAGGCGGGCAGTCGCCCACTAAAGCGGGCCCTGTGTAATTAATGGGGGTGTAGGTTGGATGGGAGGGGTGGACGGGCCTGGCCCCGGCCCCTATACGACCGCACCAAATGTAAAGGGGAGGGGATTTGGAGGGGTTGTTTTCGGGGGTGAGGCCAGCCTGAAAATGTAAAATTATTGTGTGTGTGTGAGACACTGCTCCCGGGCCCCTTGTCAGCCCGGGCCCCTAAGCAGTCGCTTCCCCTGCTTCCCTGGTAGTTACGCCACTGGTTGGTATCCATGGGTTCACCCCGATAGGGACAGTCGGCCCTTATGTGTCCAGGCTCGTGACACCGCCAGCAAACCACCGGGGCTGGGTCTGCAGGGGATGAGTCCCAGGCGGGTTTGGCTGGCACCAGCTGCTGGGTCTGGGGTGGAGATTTCCGGGTTTTGACGGGCCCCCTCCCAAAATAACCCCCTGCAGATTTCTGTTGGCCTCGTAGTGCTCCACCAGGTCGACCATCTCTAAGGCATTACCAGGAGACACCTGGCCGATCCAGTGCTGGAGAGGGTACGGCAAAGCTCTCCAAAACACATCCACCAACAGACGGTCCAGCATAGCATTGGGAGTCAATATGTCAGGCTGCAGCCATTTCTGCAACCAGTGTAGCAGGTCATAATATTGTGGTCTGGCGGGTTCAGCCAAGTTAAATTCCCACTGGTGCACCCGCTGAGCCTGGACTAATACATTCACCCCCAGTCTCGCCAGGATCTCACCTTTTACGGTCGGGAAGTCTGCCGCTTGTTCATCGGGAAGATAAAAAAACACTTGCTGGGGACCAGACAACAGGAATGGAGCAACAATCTCAGCCCACTGGTCTCGGGGTAACTTCTCCCTCACGGCCACCTTTTCGAACATCGCCATATATGTCTTGACGTCATCCGAGGGGGACATCTTAGGGACCGCCGCACGGACAGCTTTCCGGGCATCGTGGACGTTCTGGGACGCTCCGGCCGCTTGCAACGCCATGACATGTAATAGCAGCTGGTTAGTTTCCTGCTGCTGCTTGTTAGCCTCTCGCTGCTGCAAGTTAGCCTCCATGAGGGCTTTCACGACCGCCTCCATTTTGTCAGGGGACCCGGGTCGTAACCTTGCTGGCTTAATGTAGGACATGCACTTGTGCCCGGGAAAAACCCCAAAAACTTTTCGGCCTTCAGGCCCGCCTCTCTGAGTTTTCCCGCATCCAACACCAGTTGTGGGGTTTTTCTCTGTTAGACAGGCTAGCGGATGCAGTATAGAGGCCATCACAAAGTCTTTAACTTAAACAGTTCTGTGTTTATTCACACATAAGGAAAAACAAAATGACTGTTCACAGTCTTGGTGTTTGTTTACACCGTGCAATGTCCATAGAACAAAATCTCCACCTGGTTATCAGTTTCCCATCCGCAGTCCACAGTAGGCTTTAGAGGCCTGTTGGCCGGCATGCAGCTCTCGGCCCTTTAGCATGGCACCAATTCACAGGTCCCAAAACACAGAGCTTCTCTGTCAGATGGAGGAAAAACCACACCCAGCTGAGACTGCTGGCTGGGTTTTATATAGGCCAAAATCGACCCGACCTGGCGCGTGGGGAGCAGCCACCCACCCACCACTTTGGCTACTCCCAGTAAGAGCTAGCCCGGATCGGCTTTACAGCCATACTTACAACAAAACAGTGTCAGTCAGCACTATTTGATAGAATATGGTTATAATACAGGCGAAGTTTAATTAGTATTTATCTGCAGAGCATTGGAATCTGCAATACAATGTTTCTAGACACTATCTTAGGCCCAGATTGCTGGAATCTGCCATACACACACTGTTTATGTGTATAGACATTTCCAATTATATATATATATATATATATATATATATATATATACACACACACATAGTAACACCGTGAAGGGTATGGTCTAGGAGGACAGGTATTTTCCTCCCAGTGTGTGCTGCTGGGCTGATTTGCAGCCAGGTGGGGTCAAACACTGGACTGGATTTTAAGTGCCGGTCCGGGATTTGACAACACCTAACTGCCCTTAAAAGACAGCTGGGCTCAGCAGCAAGGTGTCTGTATTTGGGATCTGAGGCTTTGTGCCGTGCTGGAGGGCTGAGAGCCACAACCTGGGAAACAGGCCCCCTAAAGCCTGTTGTGGACCGCTGTTGAAAAACTGCTAACAATGTGATTGTTTTGTTCTGTGGACTTTCCATTGTGTGAACACTAAGACTGCGAACTGTCATTTTGTTTTTGCCTTATGTGTGAATAAACACTGAAGTTTTGCTTTACCAACTGTTTTTCGCCTTTGTACTGCGTCCGCTTACCCTGCCTACCAGAGCGAACCCCCACAATTAGTGGAGGATGTGGGAACATGCAGTGAGGCTGGCCTGAAGGTCAAAAAGTTTTTTTTTTTTTCCGGGCACAGGTGTATGTCCTATATCAAGCCGGCAAGGTTACGACCAGTGTGTCCTGACAAAATGGAGGCGGAAGTGAAAGCCCTCATGGAGGCTAACTTGCAGCAGCAGGAAACTAACCAGCTGCTTTTGCAGCATGTGATGGCGTTACAAGCGGCAGGAGCACCCCAGAACGTTCACGATGGCCGGAAAGCTGTCCGTGCGGCAATGACCCCCTCGGACGACGTCGAGACCTATATGGAGGTATTCGAAAAGGTGGCCGTGAGGGAGAAGTTACCCCGAGACCAATGGGCTGAGGTCGTCGCTCCGTTCCTGACATCTGGACCCCAGCAGGTGTTTTTCGACTTACCAGATGGTCAAGCGGCTAACTACCTGACCGTAAAGGTTGAGATTCTGGCAAGACTGGGGGGAAATGTATTGGTCCGGGCCCAGCAGGTGCACCAGTGGGAATTTAACCCGGCTGAACCCGCCAGACCGCAGTATTATGATCTGCTACACCGGTTGCACAAATGGCTGCAGCCTGACGTACTGAGTCCTGCTATGCTGGACCATCTGTTGGCTGATGTGTTCTGGAGGGCTTTGCCGCACTCTCTCCAGCACTGGATCAGCCAGGTGTCTCCTGGTAATGCTCCATAAGGGCCGACTGTCCCCATCGGGGGGAACCTATGGACACTAACTATGGCTACCGACCCTCGATGTACAGTATGCCAGGAGGTTGTGTGCAACCGGTACTCCCGAGACAATAGACAATATTCACCTGTGCCAGGTTCAAGTGGGAGATACCCTAGCAGTGGTGCTGCTGGACTCAGAGAGCCTAGTGTCCCTGGTAAGATAGTCCCTGGTGCGGACCGCCGAGTATACTGGCCGAAAAGTCGGTGTTGTGTGCATCCATGGAGACTTAAAGGACTATCCCACCACCCTAGTGTCTCTATCCATGGTGGCCAGCAGTTGGACGCCACAAAGTTACATTATGAACAAATAATTGGGAGAGACTTCCCCGGTTTCCTGTCACTGTGGCCTGAGGTGAGAGCCACCGATACCCATGGGGCAGGAGCAACCCCAATAGAATGGCCTTGCTCAGGGGGAAAACCGGAACCCTGGGAACCTGAGACCAAAGAGCCAGCAGTAGGGGTGGCCGCAACTGCGGGGGAAGAGGGGGAGCCAACCCCACTGAATGTATTGGTGGGAGACATGGAGGGTCCGGAATTGGCAGACCTCAGCGTCTCTGGAGACAATTTATATTTATATGGTACAGAACAGCACCGGGAGCCGACTCTATCACGGGCCTGGGAAAATGTGGTAGTAGTTGAGGGTGAGCTGCAACAACCGGAGGCCGAGTCTATGTTCCCCCGTTTTGTGGTTCAACAGGAGATGCTGTACTGGGTAAATCAACTACGGGGTGAGCATATTGAACAATTGGTGGTGCCCAAGGCGTATCGCAAGCTCGTGTTGGAGTTAGCCCACCAACATGTTCTTGGGGGACACCTGGGCCAGCAGAAAACACAGGACCGGATTCTACAGCGGTTTTACTGTCCCAGTGTGTTCAGAGAGGTCGAAGTCTTGCCCAACCTGCCAGATAACCAGCCCCCAGACACATTTCCGTAGTCCCCTGGTCCCTCTCCCGATTATTGAAGTTCCATTCAAGTGGATCGTTTGGATCTCATAGGCCCAGAACCGAAGTCTGCTAGAGGGCACCAACACATCTTGGTAGTCCTGGACTATGCCACTCGCTACCCGGAGGTGGTGCCGATGCGACATACCTCCGACAAACTCATAGCCAAAGAGTTAATGGACCTACCTAAAGATATGCTGACCGACCAGGGGACCCCTTTTATGTCAAAAGTCATGAGGGAACTCAGTAAACTATGTAAGCCTGCAAGGGGGGCAGCGTATGGTTCTGGACATTCACGGAGGCACAGATGATATAAAGTTCACGTCACTTTTTATTTAGGGTCCTATTTCAGGAGGTTTACATCAACACCTGCTTTTTAGTGGAACCCAGGATTTCCAGTATTGCAGTAACAAATCACAAAGCAAAAGCCTTCCTGTCTGGGACTAAATAATAACACAAAGAGTTAGGCTACAGTTGGTAGGCTGACGTTCACACAGCATGTAGTTTGCTTGCTGGTCCTCAGTATTCACAGCACTGTGTGCGGTCCTTGCAGGCTTCTACCTAAGTGAGCCACAGCACTCTGTATATAGTAATCTAACGAGGTTAACTGCCTTAAGGTGTTTCAGAGCATACCAACAAACTGGCCTGGAAGGAAGGGAACGGTTGCTCTATCTACCAACTTTAACCATTCCGCATAATCCAGGCCCCACGTGTTTCCAGAAAGAATCCTGCCTAAACAACTAAGTTTGTTCAGGCCACAGCACTCTCTGGATTACACTTACTTCACCCAAGTGAGAAATCTGGGTGAAATGTACCTTCCTTCCACCAGAATTCCACCTGCATGACCACAACTACTACAGATCAAACAGTTACGGACGTCCGTTTATCACCCGCAAACGGACGGGCTGGTAGAGAGGTTAAAAAACATGTTAAAGCGGGTGGTGTCTAAAGATGGGGGGGATTTGGATCTTCTACTGCCCTATCTCATGTTCGCAGTGCGAGAGGTGCCCCAGGCCTCTACTGGGTTCTCGCCCTTCGAACTGCTGTATGGCCGACATCCGCGTGGTCTGTTAGACATAGCCAAAAGATGCGTGGGAACAACAACCCACTCTTCATAAAAGTGTGATTGAGTATGTCACTCGGATGCAAGAGCGGATGGAGACAGTGTTGCCGTTGGTTAAGGAACATATGAAGGCAGCTCAGTGAGCCCAGAGTAGAGTCTATAATCGCCAGGCTCGGGTTCAGAATTTTAACCCGGGTGATTGGGTTTTGCTTCTGGTACCAACCCTTGGAAAGATAGGGAAACCTGTACTGAAGACAACCCGCGGCCGGGTTTTCTAGCAGAAGAGGTTCCGACCCCTCTGTCTGATGCAAGGGAAGCAGTTGTCACAATAAAGATGGCTGACAGCCTCTCTTCTAAACATACTCAGGAGGCCAGGGATTCATTAGTCAGAACACATATGTGTTCTCGGACCTCCCTGGATGCACTTTCGCAATTCGGCATGACATTGTCACTGAGCCTCAGGCAAAAGTCCCGATCAAGCCATATTGGGTACCCGAGGCTCGGCGACAAGCCATCTCGGAGGAAGTGCAGCTAATGCTGCGGCTAGACGTCATTGAGGAGTCTAAAAGTCCTATAGTCTTAATATCCAAGCCGGATGGGACATTACAGTTTTTTTATGATTTTCGTAAGCTGAACGAAATATCGAAATTTGATGCATATCCCATGCCCTGGGTGGATGAGCTAATCGAGAAGTTAGGACAAGCATGGTATTTTTCTGTTTTGGTCCTAACGAAAGGGTACTGGCAGGTGCCCTTAACGGAGGCTGCCAAGGAGAAAACTGCCTTCATCACGCCTGAGGGGCTGTATCAGTATAAGGTGTTACCCTTTGGTCTGCATGGCGCCCCCAACACTTTTCAACGTTTAATGGACATTGTGCTGCGTCCACTTTGGCAGTATGCCTTGGCTTACCTGGATGATATTTTCATATACAGTACCGACTGGGAAAGTCACCTGCCAAAAGTACAGACCATAGTGGACTCCCTTCAGAAGGCTGGACTATCATTCAGCGGGCATCCTGTCTCAACGCCGGGGGGAAGGTCATGTGACCTTCCCCCGCATCGGAGATCGCCGCAAACCGCAGGTCAATTCAGACCTGCAGTTTGCGGTTTTACCTTATCCGGCGGGCGGCGGTGCCATCGGGTCCCCATGCAGCTGTAGGGGGGACACGATGGCATGGAAGGCAGCGCGATGCCTTCCTGAGGCATCGCCACTGCCTTCCTGTGACGTGCCTGTGAGATCCAGCCCCCTGGATCTCACAGGCCGGAAGCTGTATGAGTAATACACACAGTATTACTCATACAGCCAATGCATTCCAATACAGAAGTATTGGAATGCATTGTAAAGGCGATTAGACCCCCAAAAGTTCAAGTCCCAAAGTGGGCCTAAAAATAAAGTGGAAAAAAAAAGTTGAAAAAATAAAGTTTTCCCCCCAAAAAATGTAAAGTTTCAAGTAAAAATAAACAAAAACGTAATTTTCCCCAAATAAAGTGAAAAAAAATTGGTAAAAAATAGGGGGGAAAAAAGTATACATATTAGGTATCTCCGCGTCCGTATCGACTGGCTCTATAAACATATCAGATGACCTAATCCCTCAGATGAACACCGTAAAAAATAAAAAAAACTGTGCTAAATAAACCATTTTTTTGTCACCTTACATCACAAAAAGTACAACAGCAAGCGGTCAAAAAGGTGTTTGCCCACCAAAATAGTACCAATCTAACCATCACCTCATCCCGCAAAAAATGAGCCCCTACCTGAAACAACCGCCCAAAAAATAAAAAAACTATGGCTCAGAATATGGAGACACTAAAACATCATTTTCTTTGTTTTAAAAATGCTGTTATTGTGTAAAACTTACATAAATAAAAAAAGTATACATATTAGGTATCGCCGCGTCCGTATCGACCGGCTCTATAAAAAATATCACATGACCTAACCCCACAGATGAACACCGTAAAAAAAAAAAAAAAAAAAAAAAAAAAACTGTGCTAAATAAACCATTTTTTGTCACCTTACATCACAAAAAGTGTAATAGCAAGCGATCAAAAAGTCATATGCACCCCAAAATAGTGCCAATCAAACCGTCATCTCATCCCGCAAAACATGAGACCCTACCTAAGATAATCGCCCAAAAACTGAAAAAATTATGGCTCTCAGAATATGGACACTAAAACATGTTTTTTTTTGCTTCAAAAATGAAAATCATTGTGTAAAACTTACATAAATAAAAAGAAAGTATACATATTAGGTATCGCAGCGTCCGTAATAACTTGCTGTATAAAAATATCACATGAACTAACCCCTCAGGTGAATACCGTAGAAAAATAAAAATAAAAACGGTGTAAAAAAAGCCATTTTTGTCACCTTACATCACAAAAAGTGTAATAGCAAGCGATCAAAAAGTCACACGCACCCCAAAATAGTGCCAATGAAACTGTCATCTCATCCCGCAAAAATCATACCCTACCCAAGGTAATCGCCCAAAAACTGAAAAAATTATGGCTCTCAGACTATGGAAACACTTAAAGTGACACTGGTCAGATTTTTAAAAAAATGGCCAAGTCCTTAAGGTGAAATAGGGCTGAGTCCTTAAGGGGTTAAATGCCCTACTTTCATGATATAATATCACTGTAGCATGAACTTTTTACGTTTTCCATATCCAGCCAATATCCCTAACTTTGTGTGAGCAGTATACGTGGCCAGTTATAAATGATGGTACATGTGGTGTTGGGGGTTGTAGTTGCTTACAGTACTATATATGACTGATATATGAAGTACTTAGTTATAATGTATAATGTGGCACTTTTGAGGTATGAGAATCAATGAGGCATGATGTACTATTTATGAGTTGGGGGTTGAAAGACTTGTGATGATGTCATTACAGGTCCTGGCAGATGCACCTTCCTAACCTGTGAACTATACCATTCTCTGTGCAGTTCCTTTGCTAAATGGACAGGTCATCACAGGTCCTTTAGCTTTCTGCACTGATGACAGGGAGCCAGATAGGAGTCCGTATTGAATCTAATTAGGGGGCCTTTCATCCACTGCAGGTCCCCCTTCACCTCAGGCCCCATAGCAGCTGGATGGTCTACCTCCACTGCACATGGGGTATATGTTACAACTTTTGGTATTTATGTTTGAGGATCCGAGTTCACACTACATTTTTTCCAGCACAGTAAAAATACTCTGCTTAGCATTTTTGAGGAGTAATTCAAGCAAATAATAGGTAACTATACGTAACATTAACCCCTTAGTGACCAGTTTGTTTCGGCCTTAGTGACAGCATTTTTTTTCATTGTCGCATTTCAAGAGCTATAGCTTTATTTATCCGTTATTTTTTGGAGGGACAAGTTATAGTTTTTATCGGCACCATTTTAACCTCTTCAGGACACATGACGTACCGGTACGTCATGTATAGTTCCGATCACCGCCGCCTGGCAGGCGGTGATCGGAACCCGGTGCCTGCTCAAATCATTGAGCAGGCACCTTGGCTAAATGCGCGGGGGGGTCCCGTGACCCCCTGTGTCGGCGATCGCAGCAAACCGCAGGTCAATTCAGACCTGCGGTTTGCGGCATTTACATGTGGTTGCGGCGGTGATCGGGCTCGCCATCGGGCTTGCCATCGGGTCCCCATGCGGCGGTAGGGGGGACCCGATGGCATGGAAGGCAGCGCGATGCCATCCTGAGGCATCGGCGCTGCCTTCCGGTGACGAGCCTGTGAGATCCAGCCCCCTGGATCTCACAGGCCGGAAGCTGTATGAGTAATACCCACTGTATTACTCATACAGCCAATGCATTCCAATACAGAAGTATTGGAATGCATTGTAAAAGGATTAGACCCCCTAAAGTTGAAGTCCCAAAGTGGGACAAAAAATTAAGTGAAAAAAAAAGTTGAAAAAATAGTTTTCCCCAAAAAATTTAAAAGTTTCAAATAAAAATATACAAAAACGTAATTTCCCCCAAATAAAAGTAAAAAAAAATTGGTAGAAAATAGGAAAAAAAAAAAAAAGTATACATATTAAATATCGCCACGTCCGTATCGACCGGCTCTATAAACATGGGGGAAATTTGGGGGAAATTTTCATCAGTTATCGGCAGCACATCATCCTGGGTAATCAGGGATGTGCTTCCAATAATGAATAATACAGGAGGGAGGAACGAGTGCACTAGCAATTGTTCCTCCCACATTCATTTTGCATTGGCCTGTGTAATCAGGCTAGTTCAAACGAGTACAGATGGATTACCCATTGTTTTCGCACTGCCCAAACATCAGGCAGTGTATTAGGGTCCTAACACGGTACACAGATTTTCTTTCCTTTTATAGAACATTAATAAAAAATAATAGATAATACAAAGCTTGTATTATACTTCTACTGAAAGCAAATTTACATTTTACCTACACGACAAGATAGATGATGCATACAAATTCCTACTGTCAAATATCAAGTTTACTAAGTACATAATGAAAGTCCTGTGAGGATGTACTGAGCAAATGCACTTCTTATATGAAATATCAATAGTAAACTGCAAATGTGGATTATTTCCTCCATGGGATAACCTTCCCTGTAAACGTTGGGGCACATCTGTAAAAAACTGGGCAATTTGTGTGTGACATGTTTCATAAAAATGCACATATAAGAAAATTCTAGTCTAGGAAATCCAAAGTTTTGGGAATTTGTCCTGCATGAATCAAAATGGTGTTCGCTACATATCAGAATACATGAAAAATGAGAACATGAAGATGACATGACCCCTTCCTCATGGGTTTGGCCAATCAAGAGGGACTATGGCAATGATATCAGTGGACCTGTCATAGGCACTATATAGGATTCCAGCAAGGATCTGCCGATTTTCTGTAGAAAATCCCAAAAGGGATAGCACATTTGTTAGATAGAGATCTTAAAACACAACTAGTTTAGGCTTCACAGTGAAAAGACGACAATAACTAGTTAGATTTATCATTAGGTTATAGAGAGATAGGTTTTATAGGCAGGAGTCAGTGTGTCATATTGTGCAACTTTTGTCGGCTGAGGAATTTGGTTTTGCCAGCCATTTGTCAGACTATTTGTGCAAGTATGCAGTATTTAAAGGTATACTACTAATTGAAGGAGTGTCCAGGATTAGGAAAACATGAGTGATGTTGCACCTCAGCTGCATTGGAGTCATTGGTGCAGAGCTTCAATTCTTCACACAACCTGTGGACAGGTGTGGTGCTGTTTTGGAAGAAAGAAGCCGTGTTTTTCTAATCTTGGACAACTCCTTTAATCCCTTCAAGCCCCTACCATTTCTTCCCTTACTGACGTGCTATTTTTGCAAAGTTGACTTTGGAACACTTTTACTTATCCAAGCGACTGCTTTTTCATGACACATCACATCAATTCATTTTAGTGGCAAATTTCAGTCGATATATTTTACCTTTATTCATTTAAAAAAATCCAAAATGTAAATTTTTAAAAATTAGCAATTTAAAAATTAGAATTTCTCAGATTTTAAGACAGATAAGACCTCATAAAATAGTTATTACTTAACATTTACCACGTGTCTACTTATGGTTGGCATTATTTTGTAAATGTAATTAAAAAATTTTGGGACGTTAGAAGGCTTAGTGTGTATTTTGGGGCTCAAATTATTCAAAACTGATCTTGCAAACTTTGTTAACTCTTTAGGTTTTTCATGGGAATTAAAGGGAGATGGAGGTTAAATTTAAAGAAAATAATTTTAATTCATTTTTATAGTAACACTTGAAGGATTAACAGCCAAATAAACCTCAATATTCAATACCTTGATTCTGTAGTTTGTAGAAACACCCCCAATGGCTGGAGGGCACACCCTTTTTTCCCTTGGGGCAGACCCTGATATTGGGACTCCTGCCTGATGGTAGTTGGGGTGCCCTTGATGGTGAATAGTAGGATCAGTGCAAGGCAGGAGTATGGATGCTGTGGGTCAGGGGACAGATGGTGGACTCAGTAACCACGCCAGTTGCAGTTAAGCAACGAGGACATGGAGTCCCCTTTGTAGATGCTAGTGTTGGTACCCAGGTGTAGGATTGCCAGAGTGGTGTATAGTGGCCTACAATCTCTCTGAAGGTGTTGTATGCACGTGTCATGGTGCTCCTACCTGGATATCCTTGGATCCCAGACGTGGTGGTCTGAAGCAGTGCAAAAAGGGGTGTTGAACTTGGGTAGTGAATAAGTAGCATAAATGGAGTCCAGACTTTGTAATAGCATTTGACGCAGCTTCACTTGAATAAACGGTAATCCAAACAGTTTCCAGACTTTATCTCAACCTCTCCCCAAGGGGGGGAAGGCTAGACTCTGCACAACCTGTCCCCAAGGAGGGGAAGGCTAGACTCTGCACAACCTGTCCCCAAGGAGGGGAAGGCTAGACTGACTCGAACTAACTAACTAACTAACTAACTCCTCCCTCTCTACAGAGGGGAAAAAAAATTAAGAAGGGCTATCTAACATAGCTCTGCGCAGATTGCAGCCACCTGCTGGTGAACCAGGCACATTACACTTTAACAGTTACAAAATCAGGAAATACATACACATTTTGTAGTACATGACAATAAATATATATGAGAGGACACATGATGAGCCAACAAAGATAGTGGGGGTACAAAAAAGGTGGTAATGCCACTGTGGGGCATTGCATTCTTACTCCAGAAGAATTATGTCTTTTTCCTGGAGAAAACTGCTCTTTTCTGCACCAGCACCTGCCTTTCTCACAAGCAGAGTCAAACTGAACTGGCTTATGCAGATACACAGCTCCTCCCTCAGAGAAGGGGCTAGCCTCTGCTGAGTTAGGACACAATAAACTACCTATATGCAGCTCTTGGGATCACATACAAAACATAATATAAGGCAGCAACTCTTTCATCAATAATTAACATTTTGTTGTCTTCCCCTGGAGTACTATAGATGTCACCTGCGGTCCTAGGCAACACCACAAATAACACAGTGATAACTCTCTGAGTACAAACAATTTAGTAGAGGTCACCTGCAGTCCCATGTAACACTACAGATAATGCAATCAATGACTTGTTTTAAGCGAAGCGTTATAGGTTTTAGTGACACCATTTTGGGGTGCATCACGTGAATTATCTGACATTGCATACATTTGTGGAGGTGACAGTGTGAAACACAATGCATTTTCATCATAGTTTTTAAGGTGTTCATTACATGATAATGAAATTTTAGCTAAATACTGAGGGTCAATAATGGATTGGGTTGTTGCAAATGCAGCGATACCAATTATATTTATCTTTTTTACTATATATTACTTACTGTATTTTTCGGTTTGTGGATGACATTTTTATGGGGGACATCTGTGGATGGCACCGTTATGGGCTGGGGTGGTCTGTGGATGGCACTATTATGGGCTGGGGGGGGGGGTCTGTGGATGGAACTGTTATGGGCTGGGGGGGTCTGTGGATGGCACTGTTATGGGCTGGGGGGGTCTGTGGATGGCACTGTTATGGGCTGGGGGGGTCTGTGGATGGCACATATATAACAGTGCCATCCACAGATCCCCCTGTAACAGTGCAAGCCACAGATCCCCCCCCCCCATAACAGTGTCCGTAATCCACAGATCCCCCCATAACAGTGTCAGTCATCCACAGATCCCCCCATAACAGTGTCCGTCATCCACAGATCCCCCATAACAGTTTCCGTCATCCACAGATCCCCCCCATAACAGTGTCCGTCATCCACAGATTCCCCATAACAGTGTCAGTCATCCACAGATCCCCCATAACAGTGTCAGTCATCCACAGATCCCCCCCATAACAGTGTCCGTCATCCACAGATCCCCCATAACAGTCTCTGTCATCCACAGATCCCCAGTAATCGTGCCATCCACAGACCACCATTAGTTCTAAACCCACAGCACACCTTTTGGTTAAAAATATATTTTTTCTTATTTTCCTCCCCAAAAACCTAGGTGCGTCTTATGGGCCGGTGCATCTTATATGGCGAAAAATGTGCATATGCAGTATACAGTCGTGGCCAAAAGTTTTGAGAATGACAAAAATATTAGTTTTCACAAAGTTTGCTGCTAAACTGCTTTTTAGATCTTTGTTTCAGTTGTTTCTGTGATGTAGTGAAATCTAATTACACGCACTTCATACGTTTCAAAGGCTTTTATCGACAATTACATGACATTTATGCACAGAGTCAGTATTTGCAGTGTTGGCCCTTTTTCAGGACCTCTGCAATTCGACTGGGCATGCTCTCAATCAACTTCTGGGCCAATTCCTGACTGATAGCAACCCATTCTTTCATAATCACTTCTTGGAGTTTGTCAGAATTAGTGGGTTTTTGTTTGTCCACCCGCCTCTTAAGGATTGACCACAAGTTCTCAATGGGATTAAGATCTGGGGAGTTTCCAGGCCATGGACCCAAAATGTCAACGTTTTGGTCCCCAAGCCACTTAGTTATCACTTTTGACTTATGGCACAGTGCTCCATTGTGCTGGAAAATGCATTGTTCTTCACCAAACTGTTGTTGGAAGAAGTTGCTGTTGGAGGGTGTTTTGGTACCATTCTTTATTCATGGCTGTGTTTTTGGGCAAAATTGTGAGTGAGCCCACTCCCTTGGATGAGAAGCAACCTCACACATGAATGGTCTCAGGATGCTTTACTGTTGGCATGACACAGGACTGATGGTAGCGCTCACCTTTTCTTCTCCAGACAAGCCTTTATCCAGATGCCCCAAACAATCGGAAAGAGGCTTCATCGGAGAATATGACTTTGCCCCAGTCCTCAGCAGTCCATTCACCATACTTTCTGCAGAAGATCAATCTGTCCCTGATGGTTTTTTTTGGAGAGAAGTGGCTTCTGTGCTGCCCTTCTTGACACCAGGCCATCTTCCAAAAGTCTTCGCCTCACTGTGCGTGCAGATGCGCTCACACTTGCCTGCTGCCATTCCTGAGCAAGCTCTACACTGGTGGCACTCCGATCCCGCAGCTGAATCCTCTTTAGGAGACGATCCTGGCGCTTGCTGGACTTTCTTGGACGCCCTGAAGCCTTGTTAACAAGAATTGAACCTCTTTCCTTGAAGTTCTTGATGATCCTATAAATTGTTGATTGAGGTGCAATCTTAGTAGCCACAATATCCTTGCCTGTGAAGCCATTTTTATGCAACGCAATGATGGCTGCACGCGTTTCTTTGCAGGTCACCATGGTTAACAATGGAAGAACAATGATTTCAAGCATCACCCTCCTTTTAACATGTCAAGTCTTCCATTTTAACCCAATCAGCCTGACATAATGATCTCCAGCCTTGTTAACAAGACGATTACTGAAATGATCTCAGCAGGTCCTTTAATGACAGCAATGAAATGCAGTGGAAAGGTTTTTTCGGGATTAAGTTAATTTTCATGGCAAAGAAGGACTATGCAATTCATCTGATCACTCTTCATAACATTCTGGAGTATATGCAAATTGCTATTATAAAAACTTAAGCAGCAACTTTTCCAATTTCCAATATTTATGTAATTCTCAAAACTTTTGGCCACGACTGTATACTTGTACTATGCACTTTAATACTTCTGTATTACAGTGAATATTCATTCTGACAGGCGGTCAGTCATGTAATAGTTTCTAGGACCATCAGGAGGCCCATGACTGCCACACTAATTACTTGGCACCCTGTGATTCCGTTCGCAGAGTCACAGTATCTGAGGCGTTAAACTGTTGGGATTGGAGTTATCTCTGATTCCTGCACAAGAAGTGTTATCAAAGTGGGCATATGGACACTTTTCAACTATTTGAATAAATAACTGGTGTTTTTAAAGAGTTAAGTGAATTCACACTGCCAACATACAGAGGGCGATGCTCCGAATCATATACAGTTGAGATCAGTCTGGCTCAAACAGGTTCTTGGCATAAATGCATTCAGACCTCTGACCTCTGTAGGAGGGTTCAAGGGATGATCGTGGATGATAGATATGTGTCATCGAGGTTCCTGGACTCGGTGAAGTAAGAGTCGGTTTCATGTGTTAGCAGCAGTTGCTGTTTGACATGTTGCTATTTAGTATGGCTGTAATAGCTGATCCGGGACCACTCTTACTGGGAGTAGTCAAAGTGCTGAGTGGGTGACTACTCCCCATGTTCCAAGCCGGGTCTTGGTTTTGGGCTATAAAACACAGGCAGCACTGTCAGGTGGTGTGGATTACTCCTCTCTGACAGAGGAGCTCTGTCAGTCTCTGTGTTGGGACGTGGGAGTTTGGGCCTGGATTAAGGCCTGTTACCTTGTTGGTGTGAAAGCAGGTGGATTCTGCTTTGTCCAAGGACTTTTTATTTGCTGCATGGTGTGAACGAACATCAGAATCACATGGTCACTGTTTTCCTTGAAAATTACTTTTTTTTTGTCATTTACTTAATGTGTGAATAAACACTGAACTGTTTAATTCAAAGACTTTGTTGTTGCATCTATACTGTGTCCGCTAACCTGCCTATCAGAGCGAATACCCACAATTGGTGGAGGATGCGAGCAAGCACAGGGAGGCTGGCCTGAAGGCCGAAAATTTTTAGTTTTTCCGGGCACGGTTGTATGTCTTACATCAAACCAGTGAGATTACAACCCGTGTCCCTTGACAAATTGGAAGCAGTCGTGAAAGCCCTCGTGGAGGCTAACTTGCAGCAGCGGGAGGCTAATAAGCAGCAGCAGGAAACCAACCAGCTACTATTGCAGCATGTGATGGGTTTACAAGCGGCAGGAGCATCCCAGAACGTCCATGATGCCCAGAAAGCGGTCTGTGCGGCAATCCCTAAGATGACCCCCTCGGACGACGGCGAGACCTATCCGGTGGTGGTGTTCGAAAAGGTGGCCGTGAGGGAGAAGCTACCTCGAGATCAATGGGGTGAGGTCGTCGCTCCGTTCCTGGCATCCAGACCCCAGCAGGTGTTTTTCGACTTACCGGATGATCAAGTGGCCGATTATACGACAGTAAAGGGTGAGATTCTGGCAAGACTGGGGGTGAATGTGTTGGTCCGGGCCCAGCGGGTGCATCAGTGGGAGTTTAACCCGGCTGAACCCGCGAGACCTCAGTGTTATGATCTGTTACACTGGTTGCAAAAATGGCTGAAACCTGAAGTGCTGAGTTCCACTGCTATGCTGGACCGTCTGTTGGCTGATCTATTCTGGAGGGCTTTGCTGTACCCTCTCCAGCACTGGATTTGCCAGGTGTCTCCTGGTAATGCCCTTGAGATGGTCGACCTGGTGGAGCTCTATGAGGCTACCAGGAATCTACAGGGGGGTTATTTTGGGAGGGGGGCAGTCAAACCCCGGAAATCTCCACCTCAGACCCGGTGGCTGGTGCCAGAAAAACCTGCCTGGGATGTACCCCCTGCAGACCCAGCTCCGATGGTCTGCTGGCGGTGTCAGGAGCCTGGCCATATTAGGGCCGACTGTTCCAATTGGGGCGAACTCATGGATACTAACTATGGCTACCGCCACTCATTGCATGCCAGGAAGCTGTGTGCAACAGGTACCCCCGGGACTATAGACAATAGCCACCTCTGCCAGGTGGAAGTGGGAGACACTCTGGCGGTGGCTTTTCTGGACTCAGGGAGTCTGGTGTCCTTGGTAAGAGCTGACCTGGTGCTGCCCACCGAGTATACTGGCCGAAAAGTCGGGGTTGTGTGCATCCATGAAGACTTAAAGGGCTATCCCACCGCCCTGGTGTCTGTCCACGGTGGCCGGTAGGTGGACTCACGAGGTGGCCATCGCCACCAATTTACATTATGAACTTAGAATTGGGAAGAGACTTCCTGGGTTTCCCGGCACTGTGGCCTGATACGAAAGTTACCGATACCCGTGAGACAGTTTTAACCCCAGTAGAGTGGCCTTGCTTAGGGGGGAAACCGAAACCCTGGGAGCTTGAGACCGAAGGGCCAGCGGTAGGGGTGGCCGCCACTGTATTGAACAGCTGGTGGTGCCCAAGGCGTATCGCAAGCTCGTGTTGGAGCTAGCCCACCAACATGTTCTTGGGGGACACCTGGGATGGCAGAAAATGCAGGACTGGATTCTACAGCGGTTTTACTGGCCCAATGTATTCAGAGAGGTGGCAGAGTATTGTAAGTCTTGCCCAACCTGCCAGATAACGAGCCCCCAGTCACATTTCCATAGTCCCCTGGTACTTTTCCCGATTATCGAGGTTCCGTTCGAGCGAATCACTATGGATCTCATAGGCTCAGTACCGAAGTCCGCTAGAGGGCACCAACACATCTTGGTTGTCCTAGACTATGCCCAGAGGAGGTGCCCCTGCGACATACATCATCCAAACTCATAGCTAAGGAGTTTATGGAGATGTTTTCCCGAGTGGGACTACCTAAAGAGATTATGACCGACCAGGGGACCCCTTTCATGTCAAAGTTCATGAGGGAACTCTGTAAGTTAATGAACATAAAACAGCTACGGATGTCCGTTTATCATCCGCAAATGGACGGCCTAGCAGAGAGGTTTAATCAAACATAAAAAAACATGTTAAAAAGAGTGGTCTCTAAGGATGGGAGGGACTGGGACCTTTTTCTGCCCCATCTCAAGTTCGCAGTGCCAGAGGTGCCCCAGGCCTCTACTGGGTTCTCGCCCTTCGAACTGCTATATGGCTGACATCCTCGTGGTCTGTTGGACATAGCCAAAGAGGTGTGGGAACAACAACCCACACCGTATAAAAGAATAAATAAATATGTCACTCAGATGCAAGAGCAGATAGAGACAGTGCTGCCGCTTGTTAGGGAACATATGGAGGCAGCCCAGTGAGCCCAGAGTAGGGTCTATAATCGGCAGGCTTGGGTTCGGATCTTTAAACCGGGAGATTGGGTTTTGGTTCTTTTACAGACGGTGGACAAATAAGTTCCTGGCTCGGTGGCAGGGAACCTACGATGTACTCAAAAAAGTTGGTGAGGTAAACTACAAGGTACACCAGCCAGGGAGGCGAAAGCCGGAGCAGGTGTACCATGTGAATTTACTTAAACCTTGGAAAGATAGGGAGACCAGTACAGACGACAGCCCGCGGCCAAGTTTTCTAGGGGAAGAGTTTCCAGCCCCACGGTCTGATACAAGGGAAGCAGTTGCACAGTGAAGATTGCTGACAGCCTTTCCTTTAAACAGACTCAGGAGGCCAGGGAGTTCGTCAGCAGGAACACAGATGTGTTCTCGGACCTCCCTGGAAGCACTTCTACCATCCAACATGACATTGTCACTGAGCCTCAGGCCAGTGTCCGGTTGAAACCATACCGGGTACCCGAGTCTCGGCGACAAGCCATCTTGGAAGAAGTGCAGCTGATGCTACAACTAGATGTCATTGAGGAGTAGAAAATTGAATTGGCCAGTCCGATAGTCTTAATACCCAAGCCGGAAGGGACGTTACGGTTCTGTAACGATTTCCGCAAACTAAATGAGATTTTTAAATTTGATGCGTATCCCATGCCTCGGGTGGACAAGCTTATTGAGAGGTTAGGCCAAGCCCAGTATTTTTCTGTTTTGGACCTCACCAAAGGGTACTGGCAAGTACCCTTGACGGAGGCTTCCAAAGAGAAAACCGCTTTCATCACACCAGATGGGCCATACCAATATAAGGTGGTTGACCTTTGGTCTGCATGGCGCCCCTGCCATTTTTCAACAGCTCATGGACATTGTGCTGCGTCCACATCATCGGTACGCTTTGGCTTACCTGGACGATATTGTCATTCACAGTACCAACTGGGAAATTCACCTACCAAAAGTACAGGCTGCAGTGGACTCCCTTCGAAAGGCTGGACTAACAGCTAACCCAAAATAATGTGCAATAGGGTTAGAGGAGACGAAATACCTGGGGTATGTCATTGGGCGCTGAGTCATCAAACCCCAAGTGAGCAAAATATAGGCAATACGAAATTGGCCCCGACCTGTCACTACTAGGCAAGTAAAGTCATTCCTGGGAATGGTGGGATATTATATGAGATTTGTCCACCACTTTGCTACGGTGGCCACACCATTGACAGGGCTCTTGAAGGGACGCAAGTCAGTGATGGTCCACTGGGATGATTAGGCGGAAGAGGCTTTCTCCGCTTTGAAGTCGGCCCTGTGTGTGTTCCCGATTTTGGTGACGCCCGACTTCAAAAAGCCTCCGAAGTAGGCCTCGGCACTGTACTGTCTCAGGAAATCAACAGAGAAGGAGCATCCCATTGTCTTCCTCAGCCGTAAGCTCACCCCAGCCGAGACCAGGTACAGTATAGTGGAGAGAGAGTGCCTGGCTATCAAGTGGGCACTAGAGTCTCTCCGCTATTATTTGTTGGGGAGAAAGTTCTGCCTGGTGACTGACCACTCCCCTCTAAAATGGATGAGCCAGGCCAAGGACAGAAATGCCCGGGTCACCCGATGGTTTCTCTCCCTACAAAATATAACATTTTCGGGGGAATACAGGGCAGGCCGGTTGCAAGGAAACGCGGATGCCCTGTTTGACATGTGTTCGCCCCCTCAAGGTTGAACAAAGGGGGGAGATATGTAGGAGGGTTCAAGGTATGATCGTGGATGATAGCTATGTGTCACCGAGGTTCCTGGACTCGCTGAAGTAAGAGTCGGTTTCATGTGTTAGCAGCAGTTGCTGTTTGACACGTTGCTATTTAGTCAAAATGCTGGGTGGGTGACTATCCCCACATTCCAAGCCGGGTCTTGGTTTTGGGCTATAAAACACAGGCAGCACTGTCAGGTGGTGTGGATTACTACTCTCTGACAGTGGTGCTCTGTCAGTCTTTCTGTTGGGACCTGGGAGTTTGGGCCTGGATTAAGGCCTGTTACCTTGTTGGTGTGAAAGCAGGTGGATTCTGCTTTGTCCAAGGACTTTTTCTTTGCTGCATGGTGTGAATGAACACCAGAATCACAAGGTGTTTTTCTTGAAACTGACTTTTTGTTTTGTCATTTACTGTACTTAATGTGTGAATAAACACTGAACTGTTTAATTCAAAGACTTTGTGGTTGCCTCTATACTGTGTCTGCTAATCTGCCTATCAGAGCGAATCCCCACACCTCAGACGGCCAACAAACAGAGGCTGATGCTTTGTGCAAGATTTAGTTGAGATCAGCCTGGCCTGAACAGGTTCTTGGCACAAGATCTGGCATCAAAGTGGGCAGATGGACATTTCACTGATTTGAATAAGTAACTAGTGTTTTTAGAGTGTTAAATGAATTCCTGCTGTTGATCTCACATTGCCAACATACAGAAGATAGTACCCTGCATCATTTGCAATTGAGTTCAGCCTGGTTCGAACTGATTCTGAGCATGAAAACTGGCATCAAAGTGGGCGGATGGACACTTTTGCAATGATTTGAATAAGTAATTGTTGTTTTTTAAGGGTTAAATGCATTCAGGCCACTGCACACTTCCAATATACAGAGGGTGATGCCCCACATCATATACAGTTGAGAACAGCCTGGCCTGAACAGGTTCTTGGCACAAGAACTGGCATAAAAGTGGGCAGACAGACATTTTTCACTGATTTCAATAAGTAACTAGTGTTTTTTTAGAGTGTTAACTAAATTCAGCCCATTGATCTTACACTGCCAACATACAGAAGATGGTGTCCTGCATCATTTGCAACTGAGTTCAGCATGGTTTGAATAAGTAATTTGTGTTTTTATTATGTTCACATTGATGCCAGTTCTATGTCAGTGTCGTGTCCTGTGCTGTATGTGTATCGTCTGAATAGTCTGTCACGGTCATAACCCAGTGGAGCGAGGTTACTGACAGGACTGTGACAGACTATGCAGGCGATACACATAACAATGCAAAATACAACCCTCACATAGAACTACAGTAAATGTGAGAACTGACCATAAAGCACCATCACACTACTCAATGCTGGCTCTGTGAGATCAGTGGCCTGAATTTATTTAACCCTTTAACTCCTTAAGGACCGGGCTAATTTTCACCTTAAGGACCAGGCCATTTTTTGCAAATCTGACCAGTGTCACTTTATGTGGTGATAACTTTAAAACGCTTTGACTTATCCAGGCCATTCTGAGATTGTTTTTTCGTCACATATTGTACTTTATGACAATGGTAAAATGGAGTAAAAAAAATTTGGAAAAATTAGCAAATTTCCAAGTTTCAATTTCTCTACTTCTATAATAAATAGTAATACCTACAAAAATAGTTATTACTTTACATTCCCCATATGTCTACTTCATTTTTGGATCATTTTGGGAATTACATTTTATTTTTTGGGGATGTTACAAGTTTAGAAGCAAATCTTGAAATTTTTCAGAAATTTTCAAAAACCCACTTTTTAAGGACCAGTTCAGGTCTGAAGTCACTTTGTGAGGCTTACATAATAGAAACCACCCAAAAATCACCCCATTCTAGAAACGACACCCCTCAAGGTATTCAAAACTGATTTTACAAACTTTGTTAACCCTTTAGGTCAGGGATCAGCAACCTTCGGCACTCCAGCTGCTGTGGAACTACAACTCCCAGCATGCAAACATACTCGGCTGCGCTTCTAACTCCCTTAGAAGTGAATGAAGCATTCTGGGAGTTGTAGTTTCTGAACAGCTGGAGTGCCGGAGGTTGCTGATCCCTGCTTTAGGTGTTCCACAAGAATTAATGGAAATAGAGACACAATTTCAGAATTTCACTTTTTTGGCAGATTTTCCATTTTAATAATTTTTTCCAGTTACAAAGCAAGGGTAAGCAGCCAAACAAAACTCAATATTTATGGCTCTGATTCTGTAGTTTACAGAAACACCCCATATGTGGTCATAAACCGCTGTACGGGCACACGGCAGGGCGCAGAAGGAAAGGAATGCCATATGGTTTTTGGAAGGCAGATTTTGCTGGACTGGTTTTTTAACACCATGTCCCATTTGAAGCCCCCCTGATGCACCCCTTGAGTAGAAACTCCAAAAAAGTGACCCCATTTCAGAAACTATGGAATATGGTGGCAGTATTGTGTACTAGTTTAGGGTACATATGATTTTTGGTTGCTCTATATTACACTTTTTGTGAGGCAAGGTAACAAGAAATAGCTGTTTTGGCACAGTTTTTTAAATTTTGTTATTTACAACATTCATCTGACTGGTTATATCCTGTGGTATTTTTATAGACCAGGTTGTCATGGACGCGGCGATACCGAATATGTATTCTTCTTTTTATTTATGTAAGTTTTACACAATGATTTCATTATTTTTTTTATGTTTGTGTTTCCATAGTCTGAGAGCCATAGTTTTTTCAGTTTTTGGGCGAATATCTTGGGTAGCGTATTATTTTTGCGGGATGAGATGACGGTTTGATTTGCACTATTTTGGGGTGCGTATGACTTTTTGATCGCTTGCTATTAAACTTTTTGTGATGTAAGGTGACCAAAAATAGCTTTTTTTTTACACTTTTTTTTTTTTTTTTACGGTATTCACCTGAGGGGTTAGTTCATGTAATATTTTATAGAGCAAGTTATTACGGATGCGGCGATACCCAATATGTATACTTTATTTATTTATGCTTATTAAGTTTTACACAATGATTACATTTTTTAAACAAAAAAATCATGTTTTAGTGTTTCCATAGTCTGAGAGCCATAGTTTTTTCAGTTTTTGGGTGATTATCTTGGGTAGGGTGTGATTTTTGCGGGATGAGATGACGGTTTGATTGGCACTATTTTGGGGTGCGTGTGACTTTTTGATCGCTTGCTATTACACTTTTTGTAATGTAAGGTGACAAAAAATTACTTTTTTTAAACCGTTTTTTTTTTTACGGTATTCACTTGAGGGTCATGTGATATTTTTATAGAGCAAGTTATTACGGACCCGGCGATACCTAATATGCATACTTTTTTTTTATTTATGTAAGTTTTACACAATAATATCATTTTGAAACAAAAGAAATATCATCTTTTAGTGTCTCCATATTCTGAGAGCCATAGTTTTTTCAGTTTTTGGGCGATTATCTTAGGTAGGGTCTCATTTTTGCGGGATGAGATGGCGGTTTGATTGGCACTATTTTGGAGTGCATATGACTTTTTGCTTGCTTGCTATTACAGTTTTTGTGATGTAAGGTGACAAAAAAATGGTTTATTTAGCAGTTTTTTTTATTTATTTTTTACGGTGTTCATCTGAGGGGTTAGGTCATGTGATATTTTTTATAGATCCGGTCGATACGGACGCGGCGATACCTAATATGTATACTTTTTTTTATTTATGTAAGTTTTACACAATAACAGCTTTTTTTAAAACATAAAAAATTATGTTTTAGTGTCTCCATATTCTGAGCCATAGTTTTTTTATTTTTTGGGTGATTGTCTCAGGTAGGGGGTCATTTTTTGCTGGATGAGGTGAATGTTAAATTGGTACTATTTTGGTGGGTATGCGCTTTTTTGATCGCTTGCTGTTGTACTTTTTGGGATGTAAGGTGACAAAAAATGGTTTATTTAGCACAATTTTAATTTTTTATGGTGTTCATCTGAGGAGTTAGGTCTTGTGATATGTTTATAGAGCCGGTCGATATGGACGCGGCGATATCTAATATGTTTTTTTCCCCTATTTTTTACCAATTTTTTTTAACTTTATTTGGGGAAAATGACGTTTTTATTTTTACTTGAAACTTTTAATTTTTTGGAGGGAAAACTTTATTTTTTCATCTTTTTTTTTACTTTATTTTTTGTCCCACTTTGGTAATTCAACTTTTGGGGGTCAAATCCCCTTTACAATGCATTCCAATACTTCTGTATTGGAATGCATTGGCTGTATGAGTAATACAGTGTGCATTACTCATACAGCTTCCGGCCTGTGAGATCCAGGAGGCTGGATCTCACAGGCTCGTCACAGGAAGGCAGCGCCGATGCCTCAGGAAGGCATCACACTGCCTTCCATGCCATCGGGTCCCCTCTACAGCCCCACGGGGACCCGATGGCCCCGCCGCCCGCTGCAACCTGTAAAAACCGCAAACCGCAGGTCTGAATTGACCTGCGTTTTGCGACGATCGCTGACACGGGGGGGTCGCAGGACCCCCCTGCGCATTGACCAAAGGTGCCTGCTCAATGATTTGAGCAGGCACCTTGTTCCGATCACCGCCCACCGGGCGGCGGTGATCGGAAATACACATGACGTACCGGCATTTGTTTGCCCACGTTGATGTCAATTTTTGTGCAAAGAACTTGTTCAGGCCAGGCTGAGCTCAATTGCATATGATGCTGGACTCCATACACTATATGTTGCCAGTTTAAGATCAGTGG
The DNA here is from genome assembly GCF_905171765.1 of Bufo bufo. Classification (NCBI taxonomy): domain Eukaryota; kingdom Metazoa; phylum Chordata; class Amphibia; order Anura; family Bufonidae; genus Bufo; species Bufo bufo. Next base: position 341,557,620 of record NC_053389.1, read on the forward strand.
CCTGAATTAATTTAATCCTTTAAAAACACAGATTACTTATTCAAAAGAGGAAAAGTGTCCATCTGCCGACTTTGATGCAAGTTCTTCTGCCAAAAACCTGTTCAGGCCAGGCTGATCTCAACTATATCTGATGCCGTGCATCAACCTCTGTATGTTGCCGGTGTGAGATAAGAGGCCCAAATTTGCTTAACCCTTTAAAAACACCAGTAACTTATTCAAATCAGTGAAAACTGTTTGCCCACTTTTATGCCAATTCTTGTGCCAAGAACATTTCTGAAACAGTCTGAACTCAATTGCTAAGTGGCTCAAATTCACTTAACTCTTTATAAACACCAGTTACTTTTTCAAATAATTGAAAAGCATTTGTTTGCCCACTTTGATGTCAATTCTTGTGCAAAGAACTTGTTAAGGCAAGGGTGAGCTCAATTGCATATGATGCTGGAAACCACACTCTGTATGTTGCCAGTGTGCCATCAGTGGCCCGAATTCATTTAACCCTTTAAAAACACCAGCTACTTAATCAAATATTTGAAAAGTCCCTGTCTGCCTACTTTGATACCAGTTCTTGTGCCTAGAATCTGTTTGAGCCAGTCTGAAATCAACTACATTTGGTACAAGGCACCACCCTTTGTATGTTGGCAGTGTGAAATCAGTTGCCCAAATTATTTTAACCCTTTAAAAACAACAGTTACTTGATATCAGTGAAATGTGTCCAATTGGCCATTTTGATGCCAACTTTTGGGTCAAGAACCTGTTCAAGTCAAGCTGATCTCAACGGTATATGATGCAGGGCATCACTCTCTGTATGTTGTCAGTGTGAGATCAGTGGCTCTAAGTCACCTACTCCTAAAAAAACACCAGTTACTTATTCAAATCAGTGAAAATGTTTGTTTGCCCACTTTGATACCAGTTCTTGTGCCAAGAACCTGTTTGGGGAAGGCTGAACTCCACTGAATCTGATGTGGGGCACCACCCTCTGTATGCTGGCAATGTGAGATCAGTGGCTCAAATTCATTTAACACTTTAAAAACACCATTTACTCAATGAAATCAGTGAAAAATGTCTGTCCAATTTGATTCCACTTCTTGTGCCAAGAACCTGTTAAGGACAGGCTGATATCAACTGTATATAATGCGAGGCATCACCTCTGTATGTTGCCAGTGTGAGATCAGTGGCTTGAATTCACTTAAAGGGGTTGTCCAGATTCAGAACTGGAAAACAATAGAGGTATGAGGGAGCTTAATATATAACTTTTACTGATAAATCATTTAAAAGAAAAAGGCACTTTTTCTTTTAAATGATTTATCAGTAAAAGTTATATAATAAGCTCCCTCATACCTCTATTGTTTTCCAAATTGCTAGTGGGAGCGCCCTTATCTATTACCCATTGTTATACACAAGTTTTTTTCCAGATTCAGAACTGAGTCGGACATATCCCCTTCTTCCCCCTCTCAGCCCCTTGCGCAGGGCAAGGGCTTTTTTGTTTATATTTTTTATAGTGCTAGGCAGAGGCTTCCCTCTCTTAAGTGTACCCTCTCTGAACCCCCTTCAGCTCTGCTATGTCTGCCTTGTTCACAGGAGCCGTCCTACCTTAAATAAGGGCCAATATTAACATCTGTTATTCCATAGAATGACAGTACTTACATCAAGTTCGACCTTAGATTCAGCCAGCCGTTCCTGATCAGCACAGTCGATGAGGAAAACAATGCCATTTATCGCAGGGAGGTAGTTTTTCCACACTCTTCGTGCTAAATAAGAAATAGAATTATATTATTATGAAGGTGTGGAACCGCTCTTATTGCATGAACACTGTTATTCTGCTGTTTGGCCGCAAAAGGCCGCTGTTTCCCCACACAGCTAAACAGACTGCTCAGATTTAAATATTCATAGGAGGTTGAGCTGTGTGTCTAGAGGAAAGAAGCTGGCATCCATTTTAGTTGCAGACTGGAAAAGTGTGTGAGAGAAGAAATCCATTAACATCCAAGCGTGGAATCACACTTTTGCGACCAGGACTGCAGCCAAGTGAAGCTGATCGTGTCAAGGACCCAGCTGCCAGGATTGCTGATGAGAGCTGAAGAGCAAAGCAACGGACCTTGCGGTACCGCACGTGTCTTGGATCAGTCTTTGTCGAGTTCGCAGTCATCAGTGGAGACAGAGCAGACCCGGGTCGGTAAGATAGAGCATGCACGCATCTCAATATAAGATTGGCGCCTAAATACTAAAGACTGAGATAAAACCTGCCGTTAGTTAGTGTTGCTGAGTGGCAGGCTACCAAGAATTGCTGCTTGTTTATAACAAAGACTTATCAGTTAAAGTTTTGGTTAGCTCTGGTGAACAGAGAGGACTTCACCATAATCTCCAGTTACCCCAGCGTGTTTATCAGAAGTGATATATATTAGGCACGTGCCACATTACCAGTTTTGGGGAAAAGGGAGTGGGAAATCACTGTATAGTTTGGTAAGATTGTAAGCTGCTGTGTTGTACCGCAGGCTAGCCTGTATCTCACACACACATGATTGTTCCTGTTCTTCAGGGTAATAACAGGTATGGCGAGGCAGAGTTAACTCTGCTCGCAGTAGGTAAATTGCGCAAGTGTTTTCCGGCTACCATAGTAGGTCGCCGTGCTGTGCGACACAGGGGTCTCAGCCTCTGGGCTGAGTGTATGTAAACTAATTTTATGTTCACTGCATTTGGGAGTGTGTTTGATATCCCATAACAGTAAAACAAAGTCTGTTCTACAGATGCTGGTGTCAGTCGTTTTCCTTGTTCATGACTTCGCTGTATCCTGGGGAGCCCTCCCCGGTACACGTCTTACAACTTGGCGTAGTCGGCAGGATACAGCGACAGTGTGGACTGCGGCGGGAGGCCTTCCCCTGGCGCCAATGGCACCGGATCAAGACCCAGCTCAGGGTGCACCTACATAAGGCCAGCTTACCCCCAACGCCATGTCCGCCCCAGTAGGGTACATCCCCGTGGGGGCACGGTTGCGTCATCTGCCCAAATTTGACGGTAAAAACATGACGTTGCAGGACTGGACTGAAAGGGTGCGAAGTGCGGTTAGAATGTGTAACCTGACCCCCGAACTGCAGGCAGAGGTTGCTTTGGGGTCTCTAGAGGGCCGAGTCCCTAAAGGATGTGGTACAGGCCCTGCAGACAGAATTAAGAGGACTTTGGTTAGAAGTGTCCCAGATGATGGCGGAAACATCCCGGTCTCCGGAAATGACCCCAGCATCCCGCGCCACTCCACGCGGACCAAGAAGGACCCAGGTGCGGGGGCACGTCAAAAGAGGGCCCCTCTGTTGGGCTTGTCGACAGTATGGCTATATGGCCAGATAGTGCCCCGAACGGATGGAGTCCGAGCAGACGTTAAACTTCCGAACGCCGCAGTAGCTAGGCGTCCTGCGACGGTACACCAGAAGCTAAGCCCTATGCGAGAGTAACACGACCTGTATGCCAGCAGCCCCGTTATGGAAGCTGAGATGGAAGGCCAGAAGGTACACTGCCTAGTTCATACGTGGTCGGAGTGCACCCTTATGCCTCTGCAGTTCTTCAAAAGACATTTTAGACATATGATGGATCAAGAAGACGGGAGGGTCATCAGGCTGACGGTGGCCAATAACAGAGAGATGGAAGTCCGAGGGATAGTCTGGATGCGGGTCCGACTGTTTGGCCAAGACGTCGGCAAGAAGGGGGTCGTGCTGGTGGACCATCCATCCCGGAAAGGAATGGACGTGACCCTAGGTATGAATGTACTGAGAGACCTAGACCATCATCTGTACTCCAAGGAAGGGCCGAAATATTGGCAACGTTCCACCACACACTGGCCAACCCAGAAGGTTTTACAACAGATGGTGAGGTGAGGTGAAGATCCCACCTCGACAAGAACAAATATTGATGCTGTCGGTGGGGGCTGGACGACGACTGAATGGACTGGAGGTCCTGATAGAGCCTGCTTATTCAGAGGAAATGCAGGCTCGTCCAGTGGTAGCCCAGGCCCTCATCATTGTAAAAAATGGATGTGTGCCTGTACGCTGCCTAAATGTTGAAGACTGCGAGTTAACCGTCCCCGGAAACAACTTGCTGGCCAAGGGGGATATCTCTCAACAAAGGAGATTCACGCTACAGCCTGATAGAAATTCAGCCTGGACCTATGCTGTAGAGTTTCATCAAAGGGAAACCCCGACAGCGGAGTGGAATGGTTGCATGATCATGGCCTGGATGGGGGTGGACTGCAAGACTGACTCTCGGACAACAGAAGTTGCTGGGAATTTCAAGAGGCATTCTCGTGACATAATGAAGACTTCGGGTGTGCTTCCGCCATTGAACACGAAATCCCTAGTTGCGATGCTGCACCGATTAGGGAACATTACTGGCAAATCCCACCGAAAATGTACCAGGAGGTGAAAGATATGGTAGTCAGCATGTTGGAAAACCGGGTGATCCAGGAGAGTCAAAGTCCTTGGACTGCTCCAGTAGTCTCCGGTTCTGCGTGGACTATCGGAAACTGAATGCCCAGACCGTCCGGGATTCCTATCCCCTCCTGCAGATTGAGGAATCGTTGTCAGCCCTGAGCCAGGCGAAGTTCTTCTTGTCTCTTGACCTGGCCAGTGGATATTGGCAGGTACCGGTGGCCAAGAAGGACAAAGCAAAGACGGCTTTCATTCTACTTATGGGACTCTACGAGTTCAACCGGATGCCATTCGGTCTCTCCAATGCCCCGGGAACATTCCAGCGGTTGATGGAGCACTGTCTTGGGGATCTCAACTTTGAGTCAGTATTGATATACCTTGATGACATAGTAGTGTTTGGGGCCTCTTTTGAAGATCACCTCCAGAAGCTGCGACAGGTCCTAGGACGGCTACAAGACCATGGGCCCAAGATCAAGCCCAAGAAGTTCCAACTGTTTTGACAGCAGATAGAGTATTTGGGACATGTGGTCACCCCGGAGGGGGTAAAACCAGCCCCCAGCAAGGTGGAAGCCGTCCAGAAGTGGCCCCAGCCGAGTACACTACGAGAGGTGCGGGAGTTTGTGCGACTGGCCGGCTACTACAGGAGGTTTAAACCCAAATTTGTTCATTTGGTAGGACCATTAAACAAGTTATTGAGGGGCACTGCAGGAGGCCAGAAGAATCGTCCCATCGACTCGGGCCCCCGGCAACAAGAGGCCTTTGAGGCAGTGAAGGGGGCGCTAACCAGTGCCCCGATTCTGGCTTATGTGCAGTTTGACACCCCATTCCTGCTGTACACTGACTGAAGTCAACATGGTCTGGGGGCCGTGTTATCCCAAGCCCAGGATAGACGTGAGAGAGTCTTTGCCTATGGCAGCCGGTCTCTAAAGGAGTCAGAGCTCAAACCTGACAACTATAGCTCCTTTAAATTGTATCTACTGGCGCTAGTGTGGGCCATGACTGAAAGGTTCGCGGAGTACCTGACAGGTGCAGAGGTGACTGTGATGAAGGACAACAACCCGTTAGCACATCTGGAGAATGCCAAGCTCGGTGCACTTGAGCAGAGGTGGTTGGTTCAAATTTCTAAGTTCCAATATCTCATCAAGATGCACTCTCCCGAGTCCCTGTAAGGGCGCCGACTCAGAGCGGATAAGGAGCTAAAGGATACTGAAACTCCTGACCTTGGTCGATTACCCATGCTCCAGAATGTGGCACATACAAGTTGGGTGGCGTCTGGGATGTCCATGGTGTTGGGAAAGACGTTGGCTGATTAGGATAGAGAGTCAATAATGGCTGCCCGGACCTGTGGAAAGTGAGAGAATGGGTCCGGACCAAAACTTGGCCTCAGCCGGAAGAGTGGACCCGTCTGACTCCAGAGGGCCAAAAGTTGGTGAGGCAGTGGGATAAGCTGACTGTTACCCAGGGCCTCCTGTGTCGGACCATATACTTACAGTCAGAGCTGCAGTACCGGCAACAGATTGTCATCCCCATGTCATTGGGACCGGAGGCCGCCCGGGAAGCCCATGAGAGGGCCGCCCATTTCGGGAGTGACAAAACGCTTAAGTGGCTCCAACGGCTGGTATACTGTCCAGGTCTGGCAGACATGGTGGCCGAGGCCTGCCTTAAGTGTCAGTCCTGCGGGCTGAGCAAGAGTACTGAACAGCGGGCTCCTGTCCAGGCCATCCAGACTTCAGCGCCACTAGAGCTTCTTATGATCGATTATGTGCAGATTGGATATTCTACCTCGGGACACTCGTACTGTCTAGTCATGACAGACCATTTCACAAAGTATGCAATGGCTGTACCCACCAGAGACCAGACAGCAGAGTCGGCTGCAAACACTTTATACAGGTGCTCGGTTGTCCACAGAGAATACATTCAGACCAGGGGGCATGTTTCCAGGGTACTCTAATGAGTATGTTACCAAGATGCAACAGAAGATAAAGACCGTTTTGCCTCTTGTCAGGGAGCATATGGAGGCCCCTCAGCGAGCCCAGAGTCAGATCTATAATCGGCAGGCTCGGGTCCGGATCTTTAACCCAAGTGATCGGGTTTTCGTTCTTGTGCCGACTGTGGACAGTAAGTTTCTGGCCAGGTGGCAGGGGCCCTACGAGGCACTTGAAAAAATTGAAGAGGTAAATTACAAGGTACACCAGCCAGGGAGGCGAAAGTCGGAGCAGGTGTACAATGTGAATCTACTCAAACCGTGGAAAGATAGTGAAACCTGTACTGAAGACAGCCCGCGGCCAGGTTTTCTATGGGAAGCGGTTTCGGCCCCTCTGTCTGAAGCAAAGGAAACGGCTGCCACAGTAAGAATTGCTGACAGCCTCTCCTCTTAGCAGGCTCAGGAGGCGAGGGAGTTTATTAGCCGGAACACAGATGTGTTTTCGGATCTCCCTGGACGCACTTCCACAATTCGGCATGACATTGTCACTGAGCCTCAGGCAAAAGTCAGGCTAAAACCATACTGGGTACCCGAGGCTCGGCGACAAGCCATCTCAGAGGAAGTGCAGATGATGCTGAGACTAGATGACATTGAGGAGTCTAAAAGTGAGTGGGCTAGTCCTATAGTGCTAATACCCAGGCCGGACGGGACACTCCAATTTTTTAACGACTTCCGAGAACTAAACGAGATCTCCAAGTTTGATGCATACCCCATGCCTCGGGTGGATGAACTTATTGAGAGGTTAGGCCAAGCCCGTATTTTTCTGTTTTGGACCTCACTAAAGGGTACTGGCAGGTATCCTTGATGGAGGCTGCCAAAGAGAAAACTGCCTTCATCACACCAGAGGGACTGTACCAATATCAGGTGTTACCTTTTGGTCTGCATGGCGGCCCTGCCACTTTTCAATGGCTCATGGACATTGTGCTGCATCCACATCGTCGGTACGCTTTGGCTTACCTGGACGATATCGTCATCCACAGTACCGACTAGGAAAGTCATCTACCCAAAGTGCAGGCTGTAGTAGACTCCCTTAGGAAAGCTGGACTGACCACTAAACCAAAGAAATGCGCTATAGGGTTACAGGAGACTAAGTACCTGGGGTACGTCATTGGACGTGGAGTTATCAGACCCCAAGTGAATAAAATAGAGGTGATTCGGAATTGGCCCCGACCTGTCACCACGAGGCAAGTAAAGTCGTTCCTGGGAATGGTGGGCTATTATATGAGGTTCGTTCCCCATTTTGCCACTTTAGCGGCTCCGTCGACAGGGCTCTTGAAGGGACGGAAGTCCGTGATGGTCCGCTGGAATGACCAGGCGGAAGAGGCTTTTTCCACGTTGAAGTCGGTCCTGTGTGGGTCACCGGTTTTGGTGATGCCCGACTTCAAGAGCGAGTTTGTGGTACAGACCTATGCCTCTGAAATAGGCCTCGGAGCTGTACTCTCTCAGGAAATCCATGGGGAGGAGCATCCCTCCGTTTTCCTGAGCCGCAAACTCACCCAGCCGAGACCAGGTACAGTATAGCGGAGAGAGAGTGCCTGGCCCTCAAGTGGGCACTCGAGTCTCTCCACTATTATCTGTTGGGGAGAAAGTTCCGTCTGGTGACCGACCACTCCCCTCTCAAGTGGATGAGCCAGGCCAAAGAGAGGAATGCTCGGGTCACCAGATGGTTCTGGTCATTATAGAACTTGAAGTTCTCAGTGGAACACAGGGCAGGCCGCTTGCAGGGAAACGCAGATACCCTGTCCCGGATACACTGTCTGGCAAGTGTTCACCCCCTCAGGCTTGAACAAAGGGGGAGGTATGTAGGAAGGCGCAAGGAACCATAGTTGACGGAAGGTATGTGTCACCGTGGTTCCTGGCCTCGGTGGAGTAAGAGCCAGTTTTCATGTGTCAGCGGCAGTTGCAGTTTGACACCTTGCTATTTAGCATAGCTGTAATAGCTGATCCGAGACAGCTCTTACTGGGCGTAGTCAAAGTGCTGGGTGGGTGACTACTCCCCACGTTCCAGGCAGGGTTTTGAGAGGCCAATAAAAAACAGCCAGCAGTGTCAGGTGGTGGGGATGATCTCTCTCTGACATTGGAGCTCTGGTAATCTCTGTGGGATCTGAGCCTTGTGCCAGGCTGGAGGACTGCTCTGTCCTGTGCTATGCCGACCGGGTGTGGATTAACACCCAGGATAAAAGGTGACTGGTTTTGCTGTATGAAATGTCTAGGTGTGATTGAACACCAAAACTGCAAATGGACTGTCGTATTGTTTTGTTGCCATAAGTGTGAATAAAACACAGAAGTTTTTGAGTTACAAACTGGTCTTTGCCTCTATACTACGTCCGCTTGTCCTATCAAGTGAATGGGTCCGCATCCGTGATGCGGAATACACACGGCCGGTACCCCATGTATTGCGGAACCGCCATATGCGGCCACAGGAGCACCGGAGCCTAAGTGCCAGAGTCTTCTTGCAACTTTCCCTAGAGCAATGACGTCATGTCTATCGGTCACACAATCTAGGTGCAGCAATGTAAAGCGCTGTGCTTGGCAGTGATGGTCAGTTCGCAGTGTTCGCCAGCGAACACATGCGGGATGCCATCTTTAGTAAGGTAGACTCACCCGTCCGGCGATGCACAGGTAAGCCCCTTGTGTTCTTTTGTCCTCCGGACAGGTAGACTGGTGGTTCCCCTCCGTTTTAGGGGAAGTATTTACCTTTTGTGCTGGCGTTTTTTTTTCCTAAATCCACTGCCTATTTCTGCTGTATTTTTATTTTACCCCTCTTGCGGGGGTTGTTTTGTCCTCCTTACCTCCCCTCTCCTCTTTCCGTCGCGGCATTTTCGCCGCGTCTCCGATGGGTGCCGCCATCACCGGAAGTGACGTCAGACCCTTCCCGGCGTCACATCCGGTTCTTGGCTCTCGCCGAGTATGTGTTAAAGGCTAGCTGCAGGCTAGCCTGGATTTGTGGGAGGGGCCGGTACCTGTCTTAAGCGGTCTGGCTCACTCAGGCAGCACGTCAGCATTTCGGACGTCTGCTACTTCCGGGTGTGACGTCATCTTCAAGCGTCCCGCACGAGTCGGAGCTCAGAGACGCCGGGTGGTTCCTTTCCTTTCAGCCTGCAAGCTGCCACAAATCGTTTTCAGGATCGCTGGTTTGTTTAGGGAGTGTGGGAACGGGAGGGAGGGTAGGAGGGTGTGAGGAAAGGGAAGAGTGTGCTGGAGGATCGCTTCTCATTGCGATCAGGCACATGCGATTCGAGTCTTGGCACCAGGGGGCAGCATTGCTACATGTTTGAAGCCCATTGTCGCTCATCACTTGCAGCACATTCTGAATTTCTAAGTTCACACATGGGGCTGCGAGTCACCTGGGCACAGCATGTCTAAACTGGTAGCTGGGTCCTGGTGCCATTACTGTGTTGGTTACTTACAAGGTTCGCTGGTTGTGCACATGTTGACAATTATTACATACATACATTAAAACACATAGTTCCGCACATCAGGCAGCTTTGACGAAAAAAATAAATATAAAAAATTTGAATGTGGGGGGGGTGGTTTAAATAAAAAAAAATTAAAAAAAGGGATTGTTAAATAAAGAAAAAAATATAAAAATAAAATTAAAAACAAAAAATTGAGTGGAAACTTTCCACCAAGCTTCATGCATACACCACTAGCATAGGTACATTCGCTAGTACAGCCACACTCTCGCACGACAGATACACCCCGTATCATCTTGTAGACTAGTGTCATACGGTCTGTTTTCTACAAATCCTATACTTAGTCGTGGCCAAAAGTTTTGAGAATTACATAAATACTGGAAATTGGAAAAGTTGCTGCTTAAGTTTTTATAATAGCAATTTGCATATACTCCAGAATGTTATGAAGAGTGATCAGATGAATTGCATAGTCCTTCTTTGCCATGAAAATTAACTTAATCCCCAAAAAAACTTTCCACTGCATTTCATTGCTGTCATTAAAGGACCTGCTGAGATCATTTCAGTAATAGTCTTGTTAACTCAGGTGAGAATGTTGACGAGCACAAGGCTGGAGATCATTATGTCAGGCTGATTGGGATAAAATGGCAGACTTGACATGTTAAAAGGAGGGTGATGCTTGAAATCATTGTTCTTTCATTGTTAACCATGGTGACCTGCAAAGAAACACGTTCAGCCATCATTGCGTTGCATAAAAATGGCTTCACAGGCAAGGATATTGTGGCTACTAAGATTGCACCTCAATCAACAATTTATAGGATCATCAAGAACTTCAAGGAAAGAGGTTCAATTCTTGTTAAGAAGGCTTCAGGGCATCCAGGAAAGTCCAGCAAGCGCCAGGATCGTCTCCTAAAGAGGATTCAGCTGCGGGATCGGAGTGCCACCAGTGCAGAACTTGCTCAGGAATGGCAGCAGGCAGGTGTGAGCGCATCTGCACGCACAGTGAAACGAAGACTTTTGGAAGATGGCCTGGTGTCAAGAAGGCCAGCAAAGAAGTCACTTCTCTCCAAAAAAAACATCAGGGACATATTGATCTTCTGCAGAAAGTATGGTGAATGGACTGCTGAGGACTGGGGCAAAGTCATATTCTCAGATGAAGCCTCTTTCCGATTGTTTGGGGCATCTGGAAAAAGTCTTGTCCGGAGAAGAAAAGGTGAGCGCTACCATCAGTCCTGTGTCATGCCAACAGTAAAGCATCTTGAGACCATTCATGTGTGGGGTTGCTTCTCATCCAAGGGAGTGGGCTCACTCACAATTTTGCCCAAAAACACAGCCATGAATAAAGAATGGTACCAAAACACCCTCCAACAGCAACTTCTTCCAACAACCCAACAACAGTTTGGTGAAGAACAATGAATTTTCCAGCACGATGGAGCACTGTGCCATAAGGCAAAAGTGATAACTAAGTGGCTCGGGGACCAAGACGTTGACATTTTGGGTCCATGGCCTGGAAACTCCCCAGATCTTAATCCCATTGAGAACTTGTGGTCAATCCTCAAGAGGCGGGTGGACAAACAAAAACCCACTAATTCTGACAAACTCCAAGAAGTGATTATGAAAGAATGGGTTGCTATCAGTCAGGAATTGGCCCAGAAGTTGATTGAGAGCATGCCCAGTCGAATTGCAGAGGTCCTGAAAAAGAAGGGCCAACACTGCAAATACTGACTCTTTGCATAAATGTCATGTAATTGTCGATAAAAGCCTTTGAAACGTATGAAGTGCGTTTAATTATATTTCACTACATCACAGAAACAACTGAAACAAAGATCTAAAAGCAGTTTAGCAGCAAACTTTGTGAAAACTAATATTTGTGTCATTCTCAAAACTTTTGGCCACGACTGTACATACATCACCTACCACGTCTGTAGGTTCGTTAGCCCGCAGTGTTCGTTTTTAATTAATCTGCCACGTCACAGATTCAGACAAACTCGGGCTCGCTTCATACGTCAGTGGAAACGACTATGATACTCCCTGTCAGCCTCGCCGGCTTCTCGTTCATTCGTTTCACGCTGCGGGGGTGGGGGGGGGGGGAAGGGGGGGTTAGAGTCTGTCACCTTGTCTGCCGGCTTACGGGCAGCAGGTCGTAGGGTTAACAGGTTTTTTTTTTGTTTTTTTTTCTCTTTTCTTTTTCTTTCTTTGTTTATTTTTTTGGTTTTGTTTTGTTTGTTGCGTTGTTTTCAGTGGTCATGTCTCAGCCTTCAGATATTGAGGAGTTTGTGTCCTTGCCTCCGTCTCCAAGAGGGTAGCACTCCATCCCTCAGGTCTTGGACAGTGCCTAAACTGATGGCCGAACTTCTCAGGAGAGGCATTCCGTTCGCGGCTACAGCCAGAAAGGCGGAACTGTTTCAACTTCTTTTACCCGCTACACCACAGGCCAGGCCTGCTGCTACCAGCGACAACACCACCATCAACAACTCGTTGGTACAGATACACACGGTGTTGAACGAGTTCCATCCGTCACGAGTTCCATCAAGGATTTACAAGCCCGGATGGAAGTGATGGAGCAGCGTCGCGATTCCCCCCTAGCAGTTGGGCCAACCGGTGGCGCGGCACCTCCGGCTGTGGTGGCAGGTACTGTGCCTAATCTATTATCGACAGCTAACCTGTCACAGGGCGGGGGAGTACCTTCAGTGGCGCCAGTATATTTCGTCAGGCCTAGCATAAAAAAGGACATCTTGGAGGGTAAGGATGTCAACCTGGCATCCTTGTTAATAACGTCCCATGACGTAACAGAAAATAAGTCCTTCGGCTGTAGCGAGTTGTCGGTGGTACTTAAGTCCAAGGACCCCAGGCTCAGTCACAAACTGACACTGGCCAAGTTCGTCTTGGCCTTCAGCCTGTTCAGAGACGTGTTGTGTTCTGCCAGCCCTTACAGGAGAGAAGAGTTGGACATTTACCTCTACAGGGTGGTAGATTTGGCGCACAAGTACGGGGGTTCGGCGTTCTATGATTATTATAGGTCCTTCTCGGCCAAAGCGGCAGCCATTTGGGCCCAGTTCCAGGTAGTCACAGACTGGAGCAATATTGACACGGAACTATTTTGTAGGCACTTCGCCAGTTTGAAGTCCCCGGTGTGCGCCACATGTCAGTCTCCTGCTCATACTACCGCTTGGTGCCCTTTGGCTGACCTCACAGCTGCTCCCAGTACCTCCAGAGCTGGGATCAACCCGGGTCCTAGTCAGCAGTCAACCCAGTTTGACAAGCTAGGGAGACCCATTCACTATTTAGGGAAAGTCCAGCTCTGCAATAACTTTAACTATGCCATCTGCAATTTCAGCCAGTGCAGGCTCACGGTCTGCACCTTGAAGCCGGCATGACTGAGCTGGGTGAATGTGGAGGTACTAGACCAGCTGCTGCGGCTTCATCCGGTTCAGCCGTTCCTCGCATTCCTGGTGGAAGGGTTCTCACGGGGGCTCCATACTGGGCTCATCACCTTGCCACAGCAGACTCATGAATGCCCCAACCTACAGTCGGCTGCCAAACATGCTGGTCTGGTGGATCTGCTGTTGGCGAGTGAGCTGGACAAGGGCCAGTCCTTTCCAGTCCCCTCCTTTTTGCACATGGAGGGTGAGCCCGGTGGGGGTGGTGCAGGGAAAATATTCTAATAAATTTCGTTTGATTTATGATTTGTCTGCTCCACATTCTTCCCACGTTCCAAGTCTTAACTCGTTGATTCCGTCTGAGGAATTTTCTTTGAAGTATACTTCCGTGGACCAGGCTATCCAGGTCATTCTACAGACAGCCAAGGGTGCTTGGCTGTCCAAAGCAGATGTCTCTGATGCGTTCAAATTGCTGCCCATTAGCCCATCTCTCTGGCAGTGGCATGGAATCAAATGGAGAGATGCATATTATTTCGCCACCAAGTTGACGTTTGGTTCCAAGAGCAGCCCCAGTCTGTTTGACAAGTTAGCGCAGGCACTGGAATGGATTTTGTTGGAAGTACGGGGTTGCCAGAATGTCATTCACTACCTGGATGATTTTCTGTTGATCGAAGAACCCTCACAGGCGCCTGCTGACTTGCAAGTTCTCTTGCAAGTTTTCAAGGAGTTAAACATTCCGGTGGCTGACCACAAAACAGAAGGGCCTGCGCAGGTTGTCACGTTCTTGGGGATCTCCCTGGATTCACGCGACATGTCGGCCAGTTTGCCACAAGACAAACTCGACAGAATCAAGTCAGGTGTCCGTTCCTTGCTCATGTCTCAGGTTTGCACCAAGAGAGAATTGCAGTCTCTGTTGGGCATGTTAAACTTTGCCATGAGGATCATTCCTCAGGGTAGATCATTCATTTCAAGATTGTTAGTCTTACTGCAACAAACCAGTGATTTGGACGCATCAGTGCATCTTAATGCCAATGCCCGGGCAGATCTGTTCATGTGGGACAGATTTCTCAGCGGGTGGAATGGCATTTCCATGTTTATTCCAAGGGCCACTTCTGATTCTCCACATGTATTTTCAGACGCGGCTGCCTCGGTAGGTTTCGCGGCCATTTTTGGCTCACATTGGTTCGCCGGCTCATGGCCCACGCACGTACTACAGATGCCGGGGTTTTCTCAGACGTCGGCATTGTTTGAGATCTATCCTATCGTAGCAGCTGCTGTAGTTTGGGGGCATAGGTGGTCGGGTCACACGGTGGTTTTCCACACTGACAACATGGCGACTGCAGAGATCATTAACAAGAGTAGATCTAAATCTTTACTCATTATGTCTTTCATGCGTAGGTTGACCTGGATAGCTCTGGAACAGGGGTTTCATTTTCATGCCCTGTTTTTGGACGGGGTCAGCAATGTTGCAGCTGATGCTTTATCTCGTTTTGATTTTTCACGCTTTTTCTTACAGAACCCAGAAGCAGACTCAGTGGGCACCCCATTACCGGACTGGCGGCTGCTGGTCTTGGATTAGAGACTCTCTGATGGTGGTCGCCAGTTCACTCATTACGAAGTCTTTGTCGGCCAGTACGTTGAGGTCGTACCACCAAGCATGGGTGGTTTTCTCAAACTTTCAGTTGGCATATCCTAGGGGTGACACTGGTCAGGTCAAGTATATGGTGGCCTTTGTGTCATATTGTCATTCGGTATTGGCTCTATCCTACAATACGATTAGGCTATATTTGGCAGGGGTGCAGCATTTTTTGGCACTTCAAGACCCAGACAGACCCTCTATATTTTCGGCTCACTCAATCAAGGCCGTCCTCAGAGGCATTCAGAAAAGTCAGGTCACGGTCAAGTCGGTCTGTCGACCTATTACGGGGGACATATTTCGCAGTCTGTCGGAAGTTCTTGCACTGTCACCATTCGGAGTCCTTCCCAGCCTGGTGATCAAGGCAGCAATGTACTTGGCATTTTACGGGTTTTTGAGACCAGGTGAAGTGACACAGGCTAGACAAGGGGCAGTGGCTCTCCGCAAGGGAGATTTAGTCAGGGTGGGCAGTAACTTTCATTTGCAGTTGCCTCACAACAAAACCAGGCAGGTAGGTCCCGGCCACTTAGTAAAATTCTTCCAGACCACTAACGCATGGTGTCCAGTGACAGTCTTGGACAACCTCTTGCTGGCCCTTAGTCTTCACAGCCCCACCGACCCGTTACTCCCATTTCCTGTTGGTCCACTGACATCTAGCCAGTTCATCAAGCATATCCGCATCCTGTTGACCAATGTAGGGTTAAATCCGGTGCAATTCTCGGGGCATTCTTTCCGCATCGGGGCCGCATCCGCAGCGTCCAAGCACGGGGTCCCAGTGCACATCATCGAACACTTGGGGCGCTGGCGTTCAGGGTGCTTTGTCCGGTATATCCCTGAGCCACAGGCGGAGCTGGTCCAAGCACTCTTCATTCAGTCATTCGATCATCACAATCAGAGTATGCCCCCTTTTTTCAGGCATACCGACCTAGTGAGGCCAAGGCACACCTCAGGCCAATTAGATAGGGGGGTGGTGGTTGGGCAACTCCTACTCGTATAGGTTCTGACCACAAATGCTTTTTCTTGGTTTCCTTTGCCGGTATCCAGTAGAATTGGATTCTGGCTTGGGAGGGGGGGGGGGGGGGGGGGGGTTCTAAGCCTTAACTTTAGGCTTTTTTTAGTTGAAAATTGGATCCAAGGATTAGATCCACCTGGGGGCGGGAGCTCTGCCCCGTGGGCGGTGCCCTCCCTATTTAAAGCTCCTGCTGTCTCTCATTCTTTCTCTGGCAGCACACGCTTTCTGAGCTAGCTCCCAGAGCCCATTAGTACTTGTACTTTATTTGTGTGGTTATTTGTTGCGGTCTTGCTACTACGCTACTTTGGTGGGCCTCTGCTTATGCTTCGCTTGATGGTTTCAATTTGTTCAGATTTATTAATTCTTTTTTTTGTTGTTGCAGTGATAGCTTCCCCTAAGGACCCGGAGACCCATAAAGCGGCCTCAAAGAGGAAGCACTTGTCCTGCTTTGATTGCAGTACGCTGCTGGACGACAATTGTCCCTACTCAAGGTGCGAGGCGTGCCGTAGATCAGTCGGCTACGGAGCCCACCATGCAAGAGATGTATGCGTGGGTCAAGGGATATGTGGATGAATCCATCAAGGGCGTAGTCAACCTGCTGGACGAGAGGCTTCCTACCCCTACTCAAGCCCCCATGGAGACCTCTGCGCCCATGGAGAGGCCCGCTGCAATTTCTCTAGGCTCCACCTCTTCAGATGAAGAAGAGCTAACTTCCTGCTTTTTCCCACCAGAAAAGACCCAGAAATTGCTAAAGTCCATCAGGTCGGGGGACCATGATGTTGACACCGGGGAGTCCTCCGATCCCGCCGGTCGGGCACAGCGTGTCTTTAAGGCGAATGAGACCCTCCTTTCCATTATGAGAATGGAATGGAAGAAGCCTGAAAAAGGCCCTGTCCTGACAAAAAAATTCAGAACCATGTTTCCCATGGCAAACTCTTTGGTGGAATCATGGGGTTCCATTCCCAAGGTGGACATGGCTATTGCCAAACTGTCCAGACGCACTCTGGTGCCAGCAGACGATGTGTCTAGTCTGCAAGACCCCCTTGACAGGAGGGCAGAGTGCACTCTGAGAGGTTATTCGGCTGCTGCAGCCTCGGCGTCTACCGCTATTGCGGCTACGGAAGTCTCTTCCTTCCTGCGCTCCCGTCTCAACCAGATACAGACGAATGTGGACCAGAGTGTCCCGGGACGATATCCTGGCCGCGTTTAAGACCGTTAATTTAGCCACGGACATTCTGTGCGATACGGCACAGTTGCAGCTGAAGCTGGCAGCCAAGTCGATGGCCTTAGTTTCCGCAGCCCGCAGGCAGTTATGGCTTAAGCCATGGGCCGCGGATAATGTGTCCAAATACAATCTATGTGGTTTGCCTTTTGAGCCTGACCGCCTGTTCGGCGCTCAGCTGGATAAAATTATGGAGGATCTCTCTGACAAAACGGTGAAGAGTCTTCCCCAGCAGCCCTTTCGGGGTTGGGGCAGACAGGAGCGTGGCGGAAGATCCGGCCAACAGTCTAGGTCACGTAGAGACTGGGGGGCGCAGCGAAAATTTTCGAAGCGCCCTCGCAGAGGAGCTAAGGAGGCTAAGCCCTCCTGACTATGGGCCTCTCGCAGGCTCTCGGTTGACCCCCGTTACTCCTGCCATCCTTCCCGAAGATTTTCCCATTCCTTGTCCCCTGGTGTCTCGCCCAGTTCAAGGATGTCTGGTCTCAGGAGATTCCAGACCCTTGGATCCTAAAGGTCATTTCCGAGGGCTACTTAATAAACCTCAAGTCGCCTCCCCCGGACAGTCAATCAGCGCCTCCTGCCTGCCAAACAGGCAATTTTGGAGGCCTATATTCAGGACTATATCCTCAAGGGCGCTCTGAAGGATGTCCCGGCAGGAGAACAGGGCTTAGGGATCTATTCTCCAGTTTTTCTAGTTCCCAAGAAATCTGGAGACCTCCGGATGATTATCGATTTGAGATTTTTCAATCGATTTATAAGGAAGGTAAAGTTTTGCATGGAAACTATCAAAATACAAAGGAGAAATGTCTCTGGTTATCTTACGATAAATGGATGGAAACTATCAAGTCAGTCATCCACGTTCTCAACCCCGGAGATGTGATGGCTACCCTGGACCTCAAGGATGCCTATCTTCACATCCCCATAAATCCTGCCTCCCAGAGGTATCTCAGGATCGCGGTCCAGGTCTAGGGGGTCCTCAGGCACCTTCAGTTTGCTGCCTTACCCTTCAGGATTTCCTCTGCTCAGATCACCTTCACCAAGGTGGTGGTTTCGGTGGTGGCAGCTTTGAGGCTTCAAGGGCTGAACGTAATTCCTTATCTGGACGATTGGCTCTTAATAGCCTCCTCGGTTCCAGTTCTTTCCCGCCATCTTCATGTAGCGATCTCTTTTCTGCTCCGCCTAGGGTAGATCATCAACTGGCAGAAGTCGAATGTGAGCCCGTCGACTTCAGTAACCTATCTAGGCTTCATAGTAGACTCCGTTGGAATGTCACTCCAGAAAGAAGAACTCGGATTCGGGACCTGGCAAGGTTCCTATCTATTCCTCGTCGAGTCTCTATCAGGACTCTCATGAAGATGTTGGGGCTCATGTCAGTGGCTGCGGATGCAGTCCCTTGGGCTTTGTGGCACCTCCGCCCCCTTCAGTCGGAGGTCCTTGCCAAATGGGATGACAGCCCGCCGGGCTAAACTCCCTGTGTTCCCTGTCTTGTCAAACTCGAACCTCCCTGGGATGGTGGCTCCATCTCCCGGAGGGAAAGTCTATAACCAAGCCATCCTGGGTCATATTGACTACGGATGCGTCCCAAGTAGGCTGGGGCGCTCACCTAGATGATTCCCCTGTCCAAGTAACTTGGTCTCCTCAGGAGCGGCTACTTTCCTCCAATCTCTGCGAAATTCGAGCCATCCGGCTAGCCCTCCTTCACTTTGCCCCTCCCGAATTCGGGGCATGGAGGTGAGAGTACAGTCAGACAACATGACTGCGGTCCTGTACATCAACAAGCAGGGAGGCACAAGATCTTTACCCCTCCTTTCAGAAATCGGGGTAATTCTTCGGTGGGCAGAGTTGAACCTTTCCCACCTGTCTGCCATCCACATCCGTGGTTCCTGCAACCTAATTGCGGATCGTCTGAGTCGCAGTCTGCCGACAATGGAATGGTCCCTACATCTGGAGATTTTTAGGCAGATAATCCTCAGGTGGGGGTTGCCAGAGGTAGACCTCATGGCAACGAGGTTCAATGCCAAGGTGGAGAGGTTCTGCTCCCTTTACAGGGAGGACAACCCCCTGGCGATAGATGCTCTGTCGATACCGTGGAGGTTCAGGCTGGCTTACATCTTCCCTCCTTTTTCCATGATACTGAGGGTATTGATGAAAATCCGTCAGAATCAGACCTCGGTGATTGTCATCATACCGTTTTGGCCCAAAAGATCCTGGTTTACCCAGCTCATTCACATGAGTCGGGAACATTATTGGAGGCTCCCCCGACGACAGACCCTGGTGTCATGGGACACTCACCTCTGTCCAGATCTGCACAAGTTCCACCTGACAGCCTGGAGGTTGACCAGTCCCTTCCCAGAACAGAAGGGCTTCCAGAGTCGGTCCTGAGAACGTTATCACATTCAAGAGCAGAATCTACTAAGAAAGCCTACTCCAGAATTATGATGATTTTTTCATCATGGTGTGCTTCTAACCAGGTGGCGCCTGCAGATCCGCCCCTCTCTGCGATTCTTCAATTTCTACAGGATGGCCTAGACAGAGGCCTTGCTCCATCTACGCTGAGGGTCCAGATTTCTGCCATCTCAGCCTGTCTCAACAGACCCTATTTTCGGGACCCACTCGTCAAACACTTCCTTAACCACTTCAGCCCCCAGTGCTTAAACACCCTGAAAGACCAGGCCACTTTTTACACTTCTGACCTACACTACTTTTACCGTTTATTGCTCGGTCATGCAACTTACCACCCAAATGAATTTTACCTCCTTTTCTTCTCACTAATAGAGCTTTCATTTGGTGGTATTTCATTGCTGCTGACATTTTTACTTTTTTTGTTATTAATCGAAATTTAACGATTTTTTTGCAAAAAAATGACATTTTTCACTTTCAGTTGTAAAATTTTGCAAAAAAAACCGAGATCCATATAGAAATTTTGCTCTAAATTTATAGTTCTACATGTCTTTGATAAAAAAAAAATGTTTGGGTAAAAAAAAAATGGTTTGGGTAAAAGTTATAGCGTTTACAAACTATGGTACAAAAATGTGAATTTCCGCTTTTTGAAGCAGCTCTGACTTTCTGAGCACCTGTCATGTTTCCTGAGGTTCTACAATGGCCAGACAGTACAAACACCCCACAAATGACCCCATTTCGGAAAGTACACACCCTAAGGTATTCGCTGATGGGCATAGTGAGTTCATAGAACTTTTTATTTTTTGTCACAAGTTAGCGGAAAATGATGATTTTTTTTTTTTTTTTTCTTACAAAGTCTCATATTCCACTAACTTGTGACAAAAAATAAAAACTTCTATGAACTCACTATGCCCATCACGAAATACCTTGGGGTCTCTTCTTTCCAAAATGGGGTCACTTGTGGGGTAGTTATACTGCCCTGGCATTCTAGGGGCCCAAATGTGTGGTAAGGAGTTTGAAATCAAATTCTGAAAAAAAAATGACCTGTCAAATCCGAAAGGTGCTCTTTGGAATATGGGCCCCTTTGCCCACCTAGGCTGCAAAAAAGTGTCACACATCTGGTATCTCCGTACTCAGGAGAAGGTGGGGAATGTGTTTTGGGGTGTCATTTTATATATACCCATGCTGGGTGAGAGAAATATCTTGGCAAAAGACAACTTTTCCCATTTTTTTATACAAAGTTGGCATTTGACCAAGATATTTATCTCACCCAGCATGGGTATATATAAAATGACACCCCAAAACACATTCCCCACCTTCTCCTGAGTACGGAGATACCAGATGTGTGACACTTTTTTGCAGCCTAGGTGGGCAAAGGGGCCCATATTCCAAAGAGCACCTTTCGGATTTGACAGGTCATTTTTTTCAGAATTTGATTTCAAACTCCTTACCACACATTTGGGCCCCTAGAATGCCAGGGCAGTATAACTACCCCACAAGTGACCCCATTTTGGAAAGAAGAGACCCCAAGGTATTCGCTGATGGGCATAGTGAGTTCATGGAAATTTTTATTTTTTGTCACAAGTTAGTGGAATATGAGACTTTGTATGAAAAAAAAAAAAAAAAAAAAAATCAATCATTTTCCACTAACTTGTGACAAAAAATAAAAAATTCTAGGAACTTGCCATGCCCCTCACGGAATACCTTGGGGTGTCTTCTTTCCAAAATGGGGTCACTTGTGGGGTAGTTATACTGCCCTGGCATTTTCCAGGGGCCCTAATGTCTGGTAAGTAGGTAAATGACCTGTGAAATCCGAAAGGTGCTCTTTGGAATGTGGGCCCCTTTGCCCACCTAGGCTGCAAAAAAGTGTCACACATCTGGTATCTCCGTACTCAGGAGAAGGTGGGGAATGTGTTTTGGGGTGTCATTTTACATATACCCATGCTGGGTGAGAGAAATATCTTGGCAAAAGACAACTTTTCCCATTTTTTTTATACAAAGTTGGCATTTGACCAAGATATTTATCTCACCCAGCATGGGTATATGTAAAATGACACCCCAAAACATATTCCCCAACTTCTGCTGAATACGGAGATACCACATGTGTGACACTTTTTTGCAGCCTAGGTGGGCAAAGGTGCCCAAATTCCTTTTAGGAGGGCATTTTTAGACATTTGGATACCAGACTTCTTCTCACGCTTTGGGGCCCCTAAAATGCCAGGGCAGTATAAATACCCTACATGTGACCCCATTTTGGAAAGAAGACACCCCAAGGTATTCAATGAGGGGCATGGCGAGTTCATTGAAAAAAAAAATTTTGGCACAAGTTAGCGGAAATAGATTTTTTTGATTTTGTTCTCACAAAGTCTCCCTTTCCGCTAACTTGGGACAAAAATTTCAATCTTTCATGGACTCAATATGCCCCTCAGCGAATACCTTGGGGTGTCTTCTTTCCAAAATGGTGTTATTTGTGGGGTGTTTGTACTGCCCTGGCATTTGAGGGTCTCCGCAATCATTACATGTATGCCCAGCATTAGGAGTTTCTGCTATTCTCCTTATATTGAGCATACGGGTAATGAGATTTTTTTTTTCCGTTCAGCCTCTGGGCTGAAAGAAAAAAATGAACGGCACAGATTTCTTCATTCGCATCGATCAATGTGGATGAAAAAATCTCTCCAAAAAAAAGAAAAAGGAGGGGAAAGGCGTCTGCCAGGACATAGGAGCTCCGCCCAACATCCATACCCACTTCAGCTCGTATGCCCTGGCAAACCGGATTTCTCCATTCACATCAATCGATGTGGATGAATAAATCATTGCCGGGATTTTTTTTTTTATATATACAAAGTGTTTGCCAAAGTATATGAACACCGCCACCTCCTCAGCTCATATGCCTCGGCAAACGTATCTTTTACTGCAGAGGAGAAATCTCGTCTTGCAGCGCCGCATACACCGACTTGCGTGTAATCTGACAGCAGCGCAATGCTTCTGTCCGAATGCACATCAGTGCTGCAGCTAGTCGATCGGTTGGTCCACCTGAAAGGTAAAAAAAACAAAACAAAAAAGAAAAAACCAGGCCGCAAAGCAATAACTTTATTAACTGTTGAACAGAACATAGAAACTTTTTTTAAACTTTTTTAACTGAACATTTAACTTTTTTACTTACCGGTATTTTTTTTTTTGTTTAGTTTTTTTTACCTTTTATAGAACAAACCTCTCCTTCCCCATGGGACAATGTGCAAAGCGCAAATCGCCCAAAGATGTGGCGAAGTACGTTATGCACTTTATCCCAGGTGAAAGGAGAGGTTTGCAGCAGCTGTGAGTGAATGGGCCCCAATAGCCCTGTGTGCCTGTCCTGGTGAGATGTGATCCCTATGCTAGGTGTACCTGTGTGTGGTACTTCCGGAAACACTCTCCATAGCATAGGGCAGGGTGGTCAGCACAGTCAGGACAGAAATAGCGGGTGTCACGCCTTATTCCACTCCTGCTACAGACACGACATCTTTTTCGGGGTGACGGTTGGGTTGAGGTACCAGGAACGACACTGGGGAAATGTCGCTCGTGTAGACGGCTAACTACACTGGTGGATGGGGCCACGGAACCTCCTGGGTAAAGGAGGTTCTCGATGATCTCTTCCTGGAATTTGAGGAAGGATCCTGTTCTCCCAGCCTTACTGTAGAGAACAAAACTATTGTAGAGCGCCAATTGAATTAAATATACAGACACCTTCTTATACCAGCGTCTGGTTCTGCGGGAAACTAAATACGGAGACAACATCTGGTCATTGAAGTCCACCCCTCCCATGAGCGCATTATAGTCGTGGACACAGAGGGGCTTTTCAATGACACGGGTTGCTCGCTCAATTTGGATTGTCGTGTCTGCGTGAATGGAGGAGAGCATGTAAACGTCACGCTTGTCTCTCCATTTCACCGCGAGCAGTTCTTCGTTACACAAGGCAGCCCTCTGCCCCCTTGCAAGACGGGTGGTTACAAGCCGTTGGGGGAAGCCCACGCGACTAGTTCGCGCGGTGCCACAGGCGCAAATCCGTTCTAGAAACAAATGCCTAAAGAGGGCCACACTTGTGTAGAAATTGTCCACATAAAGATGGTACCCCTTGCTGAATAAGGGTGACACCAAGTCCCAGACTGTCTTCCCACTGCTCCCCAGGTAGTCAGGGCAACCGACCGGCTCCAGGGTCTGATCTTTTCCCTCATAGATCCGAAATTTGTGGGTATAGCCTGTGGCCCTTTCACAGAGCTTATACAATTTGACCCCATACCGGGCACGCTTGCTTGGGATGTATTGTTTGAAGCCAAGGCGCCCGGTAAAATGTATTAGGGACTCGTCTACGCAGATGTTTTGCTCAGGGGTATACAAATCTGCAAATTTCAGGTTGAAATGGTCTATGAGGGGCCGAATTTTGTGGAGCCGGTCAAAAGCAGGGTGGCCTCTGGGACGGGAGGTGGTATTGTCGCTAAAATGCAGAAAACGTAGGATGGTCTCAAATCGTGTCCTGGACATAGCAGCAGAGAACATGGGCATGTGATGAATTGGGTGCGTTGACCAATATGACCGCAATTCATGCTTTTTTGTCAGGCCCATGTTGAGGAGAAGGCCCAAAAAAATTTTAAGTTCGGAAACTTGGACTGGTTTCCACCGGAAAGGCTGGGCATAATAGCTTCCCGGGTTAGCGGTTATAAATTGTGTGGCATACTGGTTGGTCTCTGCCACGACTAAGTCCAAGAGCTCCGCAGTCAAGAACAGCTCAAAAAATCCCAGGGCCGAACCGATTTGAGCCGTCTCAACCCGAACTCCAGACTGGGCGGTGAAAGGGGGAACTACTGGTGCGGCTGAAGTTGGTGACTGCCAATCAGGATTTGCCAGCACCTCAGGGACTCTAGGGGCTCTATGGGCCTGTCTTTGCGGTGGCTGCGACGGGGTAACTATTGCACGTGCCACCGTACCAGCTTCAACTGCCCTTCTGGTGCTCGCTACTTCACCATGTTGTACGGCAGTGCTGGTACTAGGTCCAGGAAGGGCTGCGCTGCTGGTGTATGCCTCACCACGTGATCCGGCAGCGACAGCCCCACTCTGCTGCTCTTGAAGCGGATCCTGCGTAACCTGTGGTCTAGCGACATGGGGCCGGGTACGCCTGGTGCTGCCAGGGACCTCCACCTCCTCGTCCGAACTTTGGGTCAGAGAGCCACTGCTTTCCACAGGTTCATATTCTGACCCGCTAGATTCGTCAGATGAGGGTTCCCACTCCTCATCCGACTGGGTCAGAATCCTGTAGGCCTCTTCAGAAGAATACCCCCTGTTTGACATTTTGGACTACTAAATTTAGGGGTATTCCCTGAGACTACCCAAGAAAAAAAGCAAACCTGTCTTACAAAGGGGAGGCTAGCGAAGTACCGGAGGCTGCTGCGGTTGATAAAAAATATCAAAACTGATTTTTTTATCGCCGCAGTGCGTGTAAAATGAATGTGCAGTGATCAAAAAAAATATATTTTTTGTCACTGCGGTGGGGCGGGCGTGGGTGAACGCACGTGTGGGCGACCGATCAGGCCTGATCGGGCAAACACTGCGTTTTGGGTGGAGGGCAAACTAAAGTGACACTAATACTATTATAGATCTGACCGTGATCAGTTTTGATCACTTACAGATACTATAAAAGTACAAATGCTGATTAGCGATAGGCTAAACAGCGAATAAAAGTGACTGCGGTGCGGTGGGGTGGGCGCTAACTGACGCTAACTACCTAACCAAGGGGCCTAAACTATCCCTAAAACCTAACAGCCAATACCAGTGAAAAAAAAAAAGTGACAGTTTACACTGATCACTTTTTTTCCTTTCACTAGTGATTGACAGGGGCGATCAAAGGGGTGATCAAAGGGTTAATTGGGGTGCAGGTGGGTGATCTGGGGCTAAGGTGTAGTGTTGGTGCTACTCACAGTTCAGTCTGCTCCTGTGCTGGATCCAACCGACGAAAAGGACCAGCACAGGAGCAGACAAGCCATATAACAGATCATATTTACTAATATGATCTGTTATATGACTTTGGATTGGATTTTTTGAAAATCGCCAGCCTGCCAGCCAATGATCGTTGCTGGCAGGCTGGTGACGAAATACTTCTTTTAATTTTGCCGGCCCGCGATGCGCATGCGCGGGCCGGCTTTGAGCGAAATCTCGCGTCTCGCGAGATGACGCGTATATGCGTGACTCTGCGCAGCGCTGCCACCTCCGGAACGCAATCCTGCGTTAGGCGGTCCGGAGGTGGTTAAAGAAGCCGAAAGGATGAAGCCTACAGTACTGAAGCCCATCCCTCAGTGGGACTTATCAGTCGTGCTCAGGGGTCTAGCGTCTCCCCCCTCCGAGCCTTTGGAGGAGGTGGATTTCAAGTTCATGACTCTGAAGTTAGTCTTCCTACTGGCAGTAACTTCGGCCAAGAGAATCTCAGAACTTCAAGCCTTCTCGGCCTCAGAACCCTATACTATCTTTCTTCAAGACCGGGTTCTCCTGAGATTCCTTCCATATTTCAGGCCTAAGGTCCCTTTATTTCACAACATCAATCAGGTGATTTCTTTACCAGTTTTATTTTCTCCTTCTACCTCCTCCAGGGATCCTGTCAAGCACCCGCTGGATATCTCGAGATGCCTCCAGATCTATGTGGATAGATCCAATGAGTTCAGGATAGATGAGAATCTCATTATCCTGTTTGCCGGTAAGTCTAAGGGCCGCAAGGCGTTCAAGGCGTCAATTGGTCGCTGGATTAAGGAGGCCATCAGAGAATCTTTTGTCTCCCAGGCTTTAGATCCTCCAGAGTTTGTGAAGGGCCATTCCACTAGGGCTATCTCCACTTCTTTCGCTGAAAGAAGCCTCCTTCCTCTGGAGATGATTTGTAAAGCTGCCTCCTGGAGCTCTGAATCCACTTTCATCTCCCACTACAGACTAGACGCCAGGGTAGCTGAGTTTTCGGCCTTTGGGCAGACTATTCTTAGCTCTGCCAGGCATGAAGGCCCTCCCTAGGGGTCCTTCTTGCTATCTCCCCATCTGTGCTGCTGGTAGGACGTAAGGGAATTGTTAATTTCTTTTGTTTTCCCTTAGTCCTAACAGCAGCACACAAATATCCCACCCTAGTAAGTTTATTCTTGCTGTAGACACAATGGGCTGGGGGGTGTCACCTCCTTTTGTAGGGGTGTAAATCTTTATTATTGGTTCTTGGGCTCATTAAAATTCTGCCGATTCTACCAGTCCACGGGGGGTAGTTAACCCCATCTGTGCTGCTGTTAGGACTAAGGGAAAACAAATTATCGTTAGAAATTAACGATAAAACCGCAAACCTAATTGACATGCTGCAGATTTTGAAATCCGCACAGCAGGTCAGTATCCGAATAGAAACAATCTTCGAAGTGTACATGAGATTTGTGTAATCTCATACACTTTTATGGATTCATATGGCATGACACCTATGTTTGGATTACATCGGACATGGTGTCCCTTTACACGAATATTCCACATAATATGGAACTATCAGCCCTCCGATGTTTTTGTGCACATATAGTGACTACACTCCAGTGCTACAGGAATATGTTGTAATGGTGACAGAATTTCTCTTGAAACACAACTTTATTATGTTTAATAAAAAATTTTACCTGCAGGAGTCCGGAGTCTCCATGGGAGCCAAACTCTCCCCATCCATTGCCATTATTTTTATGGCATGGTGGGAGAGGCGTTTTCGGATGCCAACCCCTTCTCTGAATCAATCAGGTGGTATGGCCGTTACATCGATGACCTGCTCATTGTATGGTCAGGCAATGTGATGCCAATACCAACCTTTTTTGCCTACCTCAATCAATGCTTGGCTGCCATCTGCTTTGATTGTCAATATGACACTGAGTGCATTCACTTTTTGGATCTATCCCTCAGGGGTGATGTTGACAGCTCTGGCATTTGTTTTTCATCTTATAGGAAGGACACAGCGGGCAACACAATCCAGCTGGCTACTTCATGCCATCCTTCACATGTCGTGCGCAATATCCCCAGGGGGGAAATGATCCGAACCAGGTGCAATTGCACTGATATTTGCACTTTTATAAATGAGTCTAACAAAGTCCAAAGGAGATTGGAGCAAAGGCTTTACCCCTCAGAATTACTAAGGCCCCTGTCACATGGGCGAGTATTTCGCGCGGATGCGATGCCTGAGTTGAACGCATTGCACCCACACTGAATCCCGACCCATTCATTTCTATGGGGCTGTGCACACGAGCGGTGATTTTCACGCATCACTTGTGCGTTGCGTGAAAATCGCAGCATGCTCCTCTTTGTGCGTTTTCCACGTAACGCAGCCCCTATAGAAATGAATGGGGTTGCGTGAAAATCGCAAGCATCCGCAAGCAAGTGCGAATGCGGTGCGATTTTC
Organism: Bufo bufo; assembly: GCF_905171765.1. NCBI lineage: Eukaryota > Metazoa > Chordata > Amphibia > Anura > Bufonidae > Bufo > Bufo bufo. The sequence goes on from NC_053389.1 coordinate 341,585,492, forward strand.
ACGCACGGTTGCTAGGAGACGATCGGGATGGGGACCCGATCATTATTATTTTCCCTTATAACATGGTTATAAGGGAAAATAATAGCATTCTGAATACAGAATGCATAGTAAAATAGGGCTGGAGGGGTTAAAAAATTATTAAACTCACCTTAATCCACTTGCGCACGCAGCCCGGCTTCTCTTCTTTCTCCTTATTTGCTGATTGCAGGAAAAGGACCTGTGGTGACGTCACTCCGGTCATCACATGGTCCGTCACATGATCTTTTACCATGGTATAAGATGAAAAACAAATGCCAGAGCTGTCAACATCACCCCTGAGGGATAGATCCAAAAAGTGAATGCAAGTGGATTAAGGTGAGTTTAATTTTTTATTTATTTTTTTAACTCCTCCAGCCCTATTGTACTATGCATTCTGTATTCAGAATGCTATTATTTTCCCTTATAACCATGTTATAAGGGAAAATAATACAATCTACAGAACACCGATCCCAAGCTCGAACTTCTGTGAAGAAGTTCGGGTTTGGGTACCAAACATGCGTGATTTTTCTCACGCGAGTGCAAAATGCATTACAATGTTTTGCACTCGCGCGGACAAATCGCGCATGTTCCCGCAATGCACCCTCACCTTTTCCCACAACGCTCGTGTGAAAGGGGCCTAACAGGTCAGAGGAACTTGGCGCTAACACTGGACAGAAGGGCTTTGATTTTCCCTAATAGTAAACAACGTTTGAGATCGAATGTAGATGATCTGTCCGGTGGTGATGCCATTATGTTCTCGACTGCTTACAGTGAAGAGTACAAGACATCTGTAACATAATTAAAAAACATCTCTCTGTTCTGAGCTTTGACAAGGATTGGTCAAGATTCATACAGGGCGGTATTAAATGTGTTGCACAACGTGCACCAACACTAGGAAATCTACTTAGCCCCAGTCTTTATGTTGAACGTACCAGGCTGCAGCCAACCTGGCTTTCCAATAAAGGCTATTTTAAATGCGGACATACTAGATGCATATGTTGTAGGCACATGGAAGTAAGCAATATTTTTACATCTACGGTGAATAAAAGACTATTTGCAATCAAGACATTTGAATATGCAATACTAAGTATGTCATCTATTTAATCACATGTCAAATTTGCTTGATTCAATACGTGGGTTGCACAACAAATGCATTTAAAACCAGGATTAGAAAACATATCCGACATTCCGCATTATAAAACAAGGAACGTTTCCGCTGTTAGTTTGCATTTTGCCTTGGAACATGGAGGTGATTCTTCAGCATTGAGTGTGGTTGGCATTGAAAGAGTTACAGCCCCATTACGGGGCGGGGACCATCGCAGAAAGCTTCTCAACAGAGAGACTTTCTGGATGTTCCAATTGAATACCCGGATTCCAGCAGGATTAAATAAGAGACAAGATTTAATTTTACAGTATAATGAAGTGTCAATGGGATTATGTTGGAATACATCAGCCAATGTTGTGGGTTTCTTGCTACACGTCTATGATTTTAGTAACATATGTACAAGCTGTTTTTACATTATGTCTGTTTAAAATCCTACCAAACAGTTAAACACCCATGTGATGCCTCAACCTCCGTGGATTGGTGGAGGAGGGGTATATGGGTAACTGTTCAGTTTGGGGTTTTTATGTCATGATTAAGGACTGATATATACGAAGGTCCGAAACATGTTAACTATACCCTGCCTATGAGGATTGGAAGTTTTACCACTAAATAAAGTGTCTCCTGTTGTTCAAGAGCCGGATTTTCTCTTTCTATTGACTTTTATGGTACTGTAATACGCTGTGTTTTTTCTGCACGAGAGTCAGCGCTGAAAAACTGCACGTGTTCTGCAACGTGTGCAGGTGGTCTAAGGCCCCTTTCACACTTGCTTGCGGATGCTTGCGATTTTCACGCAGCCCCATTCATTTCTATGGTGCCTGCCTTGCATGAAAAATGCTGAATATAGAACATGCTGCGATTTTCACGCAACGCACAAGTGATGAGTGAAAATCACCGCTCATCTGCACAGCCCCATAGAAGTGAATGGGTCCGGATTCAGTGCGGGTGCAATGCGTTCACCTCAAGCATTGCACCCGCACGGAATTCCCACCCGTGTGAAAGGGGCCTAAGGGTGCCTTCACATACAGCAGATTTTGTGCAGAAATTTCACCTTCATGGCGTTTGCAGAAATCCAAGTACTTCACACCAAAACAATTCCATTCAGATGAATGAAATTGATGTTTAATTGTAGAAAAGTTCTACAAAAAATCTGGCACCCTAAGGCCCCTTTCACACGGCGAGTTTTCCGCGCGGGTGCAATGCGTGAGGTGAACGCATTGCACACACACTGAATTCGGACCCATTCATTTCTATGGGGCTGTGCACATGAGCAGTGATTTTCACGCATCACTTGTGCCTTGCGTGAAAATCGCAGCATGCTCTACATTGTGCGTTTTCCACGCAACGCAGGCCCCATAGAAGTCAATGGGGCTGCGTGAAAATCTCAAGCAAGTACGGATGAGGTGCGATTTTCACGCATGGTTGCTAAGATGACAGTCTATTCACTATTATTTTCCCTTATAACATGGTTATAACGGAAAATAAGAGCATTCTTTAATACAGAATGCTTAGTAGAAGGTCAACTGAGGGTTAAAAAATTAAAAAAAATTACCTCACCTCCTCCTCTTGATCGCGTAGTTGCCGATCTCTTCTTACTTCTTTAATCATGAGCTGCCGGCTAAAGGACCTGTGGTGACGTCACATCACATGGTCCAACCCTCAATTGACCTTGTACTAAGCATTCTGTATTAAAGAATGCTATTATTTTCCCTTATAACCATGTTATAAGGGAAAATAATTACATCTACACAACACCGAACCCAAACCTGAACTTCAGTGAAGAAGTTTGGGTCTGGGTACCACATTCAGTTTTTTATCACGCGCGTGCAAAACGCATTGCACCCGCGCAATAAAAACTGAACAACGGAACGCAATCGCAGTCAAAACTGACTGCAATTGCGTACCTACTCGCGCGGGTTTGCCGCAATGCACCCGGGATGCATCCGGACCTAATCCGGACACGCTCGTCTGCAAGGGGCCTAACAGCTCTTTAATGCAGTGGGAATGTTAAGGTATATTTATACCAGATATTCAGGAAGGAAGAGTTCCTACTTAGCTGCTCGCTCAGTGGAAGAGACCACTGTATTTACATTCAGCAATCATCTCCACAGTATGAGAACGAGGGATCACTATTGCGATCCCTCGTCCTCATACTGCTGCATTGTTTCTGAGCAGCAGATCGCTGTTTAGACAGCACGATCTGCTATCCAGAAATGATAAGTTAGGTGCCTGCACAAACAACCATTTCATCCAATAAACTACTGTTTCGCTTGTTCATCAGGTGATTGGCTGCACCTTTAGACTGGCAAATTGTTGGGAACGGGTGTTTGCAGGAACGTTCATTCCGATAATCTGCCCGATTATTGCATAGTGTAAATCCACCTTTACTTTTTCCAGCATTGGTTTACTTTACGTTGTTTAGTATAGATAACACTACCCAGAATGCAAAATCACTTGTGTGTGTTCTGTGCACACACTGTACAAACAAGGTATGTTGGGAGATTCGAGTTCTCCAGTCAGCAGAATGGTGAATGCTGGTCTGCCACTCAGTAGTGAAAGCTGATATATGAATGTACATATTTTTGGACCTCCTACACATATGCAATAACTCACCTTGAGCATGTCCACCTAGGTCAAATGTGGTGAATGTCATTCCAGCAATTGTTAATTCTTCTGATGCTAAAAAAATAAACAAGAAATATTTTACTTGTATCAAATCTTTGTAACTAAGGCCCCTTTCACAAAAACGAGTTTTCCGCGCGGGTGCAATGCGTGACGTGAACGCATAGCAACCACACTGAATCCTGACCCATTCCTTTCAATGGGTCTGTGTACATTTTTTTCACGCATCAGTTCTGCGTTGCGTGAAAAATGCAGCATGTTCTATAGGCTACATGCACACGACCGTTGTGCGTTTTGCAGTCCGCAAATTGCGGATCCGCAAAACATGGAAGGGGTCCGTTTGCGTTCCGCAATGGACAGCCACTGATATAACTGCCTATTCTTGTCCGCAAAACAGACAAGAATAGGACATGTTATATTTTTTTTGCGGGGCCATGGAACGGAGCGCTGTCCGCATCTTTTGCGGCCCTATTGAAGTGAATAGGTCCCCATTTGAGCTGCAAAAACTGCAGCTTGGATGCGGACCAAAACAACGGCAGTGTGCATGAGACCATATTCTGCGTTTTTCACGCAGCCCTGACCCCATAGAAGTGAATGGGGCTTCAGTGAAAAACGCATTGCATCGGGAAGCAAGTGCGGATGCAATCCTTTTTTTTTACTGATGGTTGCTAAGAGATGTTGTTTGTAAACCTTTAATTTTTAATCACACACGTGAAAAACGCATCAAAACGCATTGCACTCGCGCGGAAAAAACTGAACAACTGAACGCAATCGCAGACAAAACTGACTGAACTTGCTTGCAAAATGGTGCGAGTTTCACTGAACGCATCCGGACCTAAATCGTCACGCTCGTGTGAAAGAGGCCTAATTGTTGTGCACTTTGAAATTCTTATTTACTCTCTAAAAACCAGGCTTATTTTGGGATTAAAGCGGTTGTCAAAATCAGACAAAATCTAGCCAATACTCTCCTGTCAAATGGCCTGCTGTGTGCTGCCCAGTGGGTTTTGTTTATTTGGTTGCAGCGTTGACATGTCTTGGCTGCCAGCATTGAATAACAACTTGGATGTCGGGTGTGCTATTGGTTCAGTTGTCTAAGGGGTTAAAGGATTGGAATGAGAGAGGGATTGAACAGCCATTGCAGAAGGAGCCCAGCTATCAGTTAGGATCCTGTAGTGATCATTCGGACAAATCAGAATGGCGCCTATGTATGGGGCCAGTCTCTGTAGATGACATTCGGAAATATAAACACAGTTCTGTTTTTCAGTGTAATATATGATGACATTCATGTATGTCATTCTGCATTAAAAAGTTAGGCTTCATTTACATCTCCATTCAGAGATACGGCAGTCTGTTCTGGCACATAGCAGCCTGTCGGATCTGATGGATCTGGCGTTGATGGTGCAATACCCTCAAGACTTAGAGGTAAGAAAGTTTTATTCTACATACAAAATGCACAGTTTTCCCATGCGTATAAAAATGCCCGACCCGGGTTTCGCACTTAGCTTCGTCAGGGGCTGCGGTGCCTTTTTTGTCCTTTATAAAGGTAATCCAGACCGGTTTGGAGCAAGCGGTTGGTGCCTCAAAGCGAGATCTGACTACATGTTGGAGGCGGATAACAGGTCCATCACATGTGGAATATAGACGCGAGGCAGCGGTCTTTGTATATGCACAGCAAAGCAAAGGGTTGCTGAAAATTCACGTGTTGAATATAGACTTGTGACATCTGTCTATGTACAAGCGTAATATGGACTTGTGATATCCACTTTGTAGCAGATTATGAACTTGGCTTTTTGTCTTTATGGTTCCAAGTAACAAACACTTTCATACATTGCTTTAGATATAGCGCGGTACCCGTATCTTGTTTTATGATTGGTACCAAAGTAAATTTTTTGAGATCAGAAGATATAAAGGTCAAAAAAAGTTGGGATATGATGTCCTTGGCTTTGGAGGGGGAAGAAGTTGGACTTTGGTCTAACATCTTGATGTGTGAATAAGGGTGGTTCTATTTCTGTTGATTGGTCTATTTTTTTCTGTTTTGGAGGAGGTTTGCCATTTTCCGCCTCAAAATGCCTTATTTGTGAGGTTTCGCCTAAATTTTTGTATATCCAGGAACAGTTCAAAGGGGTTGACCGTATTAAATGGACAGAAGGATAATCCTTTTTCCAATAGCTTGGTTTCTGTTACTGTAAGAATATGGGACGAAAGGTTAAAGATTTTTATAGTGGATTCAGATACGGATTTGTTTGTCTCTAGTATCTGGACGATTTTCCTTTTTTGGACACCTCCCTTACAACCTCGTGTTCGGGTTTTCTTTTTCCAGCGATTGGTCTGAAATACTGCGTAATCTGGTGGGTGTTTTTTTGGGGGTGAAGCAGTATGTTGTGGACAGTGTCGAACTGGCAGGAGGTGTCGAACTGGCAGGAGGTGGGGTGGTTTTGGCATGGCCTAAAAAAGGTACTAGCGCAGAAGAACCAGGGAGTGAATTGCAGAGTAGGGAGATGTCTGTAGGAGGCCTATCTGGGGACGATGTGGATATACCTGGAATGGTGATGTGTGGGAAAGTGCCAATAGTGGCAGGGAGGAGGGGAGGGGGCAGAGGCACTAGGTGCTCGAGAGAGGGGCTGTCATAGAGGGCCTCTATGGAATTGGCTGATTCCTGGGTGGGGGGATCTATAAGTGGGAGTCGGGATCGGTTTTTATGTTCAAAATATTTGGTTTTTAGTGCCCTAAATTTCTCTAAGAAATCATCACTGGAGGAGTATACTGTGTCAATGGGATGTATGGAGTGAGAGGCTGTTGGCGTGGGAGTGAGTGTTCGTGTGGTATTTGGGGGAGTATTCCTACCCGATGCACCGGAGTGAGATGAGGGCTGAGGATTGGAGTGCGAAGCTGCCGGGATGGTGGTGAGTGTTCGTGTACTGTTGGGGTGTGTGTTCCTGTCGGTTTATTGAAAAAGGCTACCCGAGGAAGCTTATAAAAAACGCCTAAGGGATACACACAGAAATGAATACAAACTTTGTCACACAGTTTAACACATCTAACAATAATATACGTACAATCTTTTCCAAATATTGACATATTTTACTACAGGATCCATACCTCGCCAAACATTTACCCCCCAAACCTAGAATGATCTATAGGAGAGCCCTGACAATTAAGAACCTTCTCGCCCCTAACAAGCCAAAACAACACAAAAAAGCCATCACAGTTGGCCCACCCCTACCCCCTAAAAAAACAGGCAGCTACAAATGTGGGAAAAGTCGGTGCCTATGTTGTAAGGTAATAACCAATAAATGTGCACATTTCTCGTCAAATAAAAATGGGACCACCTTTGCGATAAAGCATTACCTAACGTGCCAATCCAGCTATGTAATCTATCTAATCGAGTGTAGCTGCGGGCTTCAATATGTAGGCCGCACAACTCAGGAGCTACACTGTAGGCTAAACCAGCATAGGCACAATATTCAAAAACTCTACCAAAAACATAGCCTCTCCAGACATTGTGCCTCCACATCAGAAGGAAAAAACCACCCAATCAAGATTACACCAATCGACTACATACCAGAAAAGCCATACAATCAGTTTAGTACCCTGCAGCGACGAGAAGTCTACTGGATGTACCAATTAGATACCCTTGCGCCACAAGGATTAAATTAAATAAATGAGACCATTTTTTAGCTTAAGCCCTTCCTTTTTTTTTTCGTCTTGCCCCTTGTCCTACTGTGCAAGTACAAATACTATCTTTATGTAATATATGTTGGCAGGTCGACAACACTGCTTAAATATCTCTGTCAATTTACACATATGAAACTGTGTCCATGATAAAAATGGATACAGTTTCAATAAATTAACAATACACCATCACATTATATGGATACTCTTGATCTTTCGATCTCAGGAGGATATTTGTCTTGGTATTTCCTCTACCCCCATCCCCTATCAATATAAGAAACTATAAAATAAAATAAAATAAACATCTACATATAAAATAATATAAAGTAAAACAAAATAACATCTGCAAACTCCCACTGCACCCGTCACTTTGGGGTACTCCACAGATGTGAAATGAGGCAAGGAACGCACCTAATAATAATAATAATAAAGACTATACAGTAATTTTACACTGTATAAATATATACACTCCTACCACCTATTTTTTAGTCCTATCTATTATTATTATTATTATCTTTATCCCTATTTTAGTAGTTATTGTGATCGATTATCCCTTATATACTAGTTGTTAATCATTTAATATTCCTCTTGTCAATCTCCTGTACCATTCTGAATACAAAATAAAATAAACCACCATGCTTTATACTACCTGCTGCCGGTCCCTGACAATAAAGCAGGAGTATGAGATCCATCCACCCGCAAACATCCAATAATATGGTCATTCGGACCACTCCAGCTCTGTCATTTTCCAATGTATACTAGAATATAACCACACATTTGTTGTATAGAAAAAAGTAACATATTTTACTAGCAAATAGGTCTGTAAGGAATTAAACACTAGAAGACGTGTTCCCCATTTTCTGGCACACACGCCATACGGTCGTGTGAAAGAGGCCTAAGTCGTAGGTATGCAGTCTGGAGTATTCCTGATGTACAGTATACCCTTGACGGAAGGTTGCAACATATCCCACTGTATAGGCATACAGTGGGATACGTTACCCATACAGCCCCATTTTCCTGTTTTGGCACAGGTGCTTTAGAATTGGCATCATGCAAACACCCCCGAACTCTAGAGCTCATGGTGGTGGAGATGCCTGGGGGTCATTTGTGAGTCACAGAAGGAGGGTGTGGGGTACCTGCAGATTCTGGTTTACTTGACCCCCCTAACAGATATGTTTAATAGACACATACAAATGCCATACAGTAGCATCCATCACCCATAGGATATTATAGCATCCCTTAAATGTATACTTTTTTTTTACTGCATACTTTGGTTTTGAGTAGTGTAGTCTACATCACTATTCCTTACCTTTTTCTTTGCAGTATACTAACATATACCGGCCAGGCTGAGGCCAAAAGGACATTCAAATACTCACTTGGATGAAGTGTAGGAACATACTGGCCCATTCGTCCATCTTTAAGCATCTGTAGTAAAGTGGTTTTGCCAGCGTTATCCAACCCTAAAAATACTAATTTTCCATTTTTCTTGTATAGACCTGCAAAACAAAGCAAACAAAAAAACATGGTACATATAAATCATGATAATCTGCCTTTTACAGTCAACTATTAATTAATGGCAATAAATAATTGTAGTCACATTTGTTAACCATTTTATCATGTCACATTCTGCCATAGTGCACTGAAAAACGGGTATTTATAGCACAATGTGTCACATTTCTTTATATTTCAATTCTCCTTTAAAATTATTACAGCTGTCTCCCTTTAAACACGTCTACTAAAATGGAACCAATAAACAATGGAAAAATGGCATTAGTGAAATGGTCATTAGTTCTGGCATGCCCAAAGAGCACAAAAGGGGTAAGGTTGGAAATCGGGTCAATCGGTGGAGGTAAGGGTTGAAAAGAGGCCATGCACATCCAGGTAAGGGCTCATGCACACATTGTGGACGTTATGCAGAACCATTCATTTCAATGGGTCTGCAAAAAACAAAACAGAAGTTACTCTGTGTGACAAGGAAAGGACTGTTCTATTAGGGGCCAGCTGTTCCGTTCCGCAAAATACGGAATGCACACGGACATCATCCATATTTTTGCGGATCCGTTTTTTGCGGACCAAAAGATACATATGGTCATCAGTGATGGGCAGTTCGCATTGTTCGCCCGTGAACATATGCGGGCGGCCATATTTTTTCACAAGTTCGGCAAGGCACAGGTAAGCCCTTACCTGTGCGCGAGCCGGTCTGAAAACAAGTGCGGTCAGCGGGAGCAGGCAGTTCCGAGAACAGCCACCGGGGGCCTTCATCGGGCTGTTCTCGGAACTGCCTGCTCCCGGTGACTGCATTTGTTTTCAGACCGGCTCGCGCACAGGCACAGGTAAGGGCTTACCTGTGCATCGCCGGACTTGTGAAAAAAGATGGCAGCCCGCATATGTTCGCGGGCGAACAATGCGAACTGGCCATCACTGATGATCATATCCATGCGCGCTAAGTTAGATCATCTGACTGTCTGACTAAGCTCACTGGTTGTTTTGGAACAGCTTCTCCCCGTCTCCCTGCCTCTATATTATGGACAATAGCGAGCGCTGACTGCGAGCGCTCCTGCAACTCCAGGTGGCTTGATATGGAAGGATCACACACCTTCAGCACTGAAAGTGTAAAAAAAATCAGGGCAGAATACTAATATAATATATACACTGCTCAAAAAAAATAAAGGGAACACAAAAATAACACATCCTAGATCTGAATTAAATATTCTTCTGAAATACTTTGTTCTTTACATAGTTGAATGTGCTGACAACAAAATCACAAAAAACAAAAAAATGGAAATCACATTTTTCAACCCATGGAGGTCTGGATTTGGAGTCACACTCAAAATTAAAGTGGAAAAACACACTACAGGCTGATCCAACTTTGATGTAATGTCAGGGGCGTAACTAGAGTTCTATGGGCCCCAGGGCAAACTTTGAATTGGGGCCCCCCCCGCGAGCCTCCGCCACCAGCCCCCCCCTGCCATCCTCTGCCCCTACCCGCCATCCTCTGCCCCTACCCATACCCTCCCCCCCTCTGTATGAAGCCATACATTTAAAAAATAATAATACTCTAGTCACTAGAGTATTTTTTATTTATTTTTGAATGTATGGCACACACTGACTTCATATGAGGGATGGGGGGGGGGGATGAATGATGATCAGTGGTGCCGTGCGGCAGTGTGTCTGAATTCAGAAAGGGGGGGCCCGCACCGGCCATATGAGGGCAGCCAGGGGCAGCAAATAATGAGGGGGCAAAATGAAAATGAAATACTCTGTGGGCAAAAAATGTAAAATATATAGAGGGAATGGGGGCAAAATGAAATATAGTGAGACTCTTACTATATGTTATGTTGCCCCCGCACACTCCCTCTATACATTTAAATTTTTGCCCACAGAATATTTCATTTTCATTTGCCCCCGGGCTCCTCATTATTTGCTGCCCTATTATGTCAGGCTACCTCTGGCGAGCACATGGAGTGCTGTGCGGCCCTCCAAAGAAATGCCACCCCACACCATTACTGACCCAATGCCAAACCGGTCAAGCTGGAGGATGTTGCAGGCAGCAGAACGTTCTCCACGGCGTCTCAAGACTCTGTCACGTCTGTCACATGTGCTCAGTGTGAACCTGCTTTCATCTGTGAAGAGCACAGGGCGCCAGTGGCAAATTTGCCAATCTTGGTGTTCTCTGGCAAATGCCAAACGTCCTGCACGGTGTTGGGCTGTAAGCACAACCCCCACCTGTGGAAGTCGGGCCCTCATATCACCCTCATGGAGTCTGTTTCTGACCGTTTGAGCAGACACACGCACATTTGTGGCCTGCTGGAGGTCATTTTGCAGGGCTCTGGCAGTGCTCCTCCTGTTCCTCCTTGCACAAAGGCGGAGGTAGCGATCCTGCTGCTGGGTTGTTGCCCTCCTACGGCCTCCTCCACGTCTCCTGATGTACTGGCCTGTCTCCTGGTAGCGCCTCCATGCTCTGGACACTACACTGACAGACACAGAGACTCCGTCTCATGCTACCACTAGTGTGAAAGCACCGCCAGCATTCAAAAGTGACCAAAACATCAGCCAGGAAGCATAGGAACTGAGAAGTGGTCTGTGGTCACCACCTGCAGAACCACTCCTTTATTGGGGGTGTCTTGCTAATTGCCTATAATTTCCACCTGTTGTCTATCCCATTTGCACAACAGCATGTGAAATTGATTGTCACTCAGTGTTGCTTCCTAAGTAGACAGTTTGATTTCACAGAAGTGTGATTGACTTGGAGTTACATTGTGTTGTTTAAGTGTTCCCTTTATTTTTTTGAGTAGTGTATATATATATGGATATTCCTTGGCAAAGCTCATCGCGTTGCTAAGAGACACTTCAGAGCCAGTTTTTCTTATACAAATATACTAATTCACTTGATAAAGAATATTAGAAAACTTTCCTTACACATTAAAATAAAAATTAAAATAAAAATTAAAATGACAGTTATTTTAATGGCTGTGCAGTTGTAAGGGTTTCCGCACAGCCATTAACAATGAAAACCAAATAAACAATGCAGTTCTAATTAGTTAATATGATGCTGCTGAGGCTCATACTCGGCCACAAGGAGGTCGCATCCCAACTGCAGAACAGTTGCTCCATGTGGCTGTACAGTACTCTAAGGCCCCTTTCACACGGGCGAGTTTTCCGCACGGATGCAATGCGTGAGTTGAACGCATTGCACCCGCACTGAAGACCGACCCATTCATTTCTATGGGGCTGTTCACATGAGCGGTAATTTTCACGCATCACTTGTGCGTTGCGTGAAAATCGCAGCATGCTGTATATATTCTGCGTTTTTTCACGCAACGCAGGCCCCATAGAAGTGAATGGGGTCGCGTGAAAATCGCAAGCATCCGCAAGCAAATGCGGATGCGGTGCGATTTTCACGCACGGTTGCTAGGAGACGATCTGGATGAGACCCGATCATTATTATTTTCCCTTTTAACATGGTTATAAAGGGAAAATAATAGCATTCTGAATACAGAATGCATAGTAAAATAGCGCTGGAGGGGTTAAAAAAAAAAATTATAATATAACTCACCTTAATCCACTTGCTCGCGCAGCCCGGCTTCTCTTCTGTCTCCTTTGCTGAACAGGACCTGTAGTGAGCATTCATTACAGGCAAAGGACCTGTGGTGACGTCACTCCGGTCATCACATGATCTTTTACCATGGTGATGGATCATGTGATGACCGGAGTGACGTCACCACAGGTCCTTTGCCTGTAATGAATGCTCACACAGGTCCTGTTCAGCAAAGGAGACAGAAGGAGATGCCGGCATCGCGATCAAGTGGACTAAGGTGAGTTAAATTATTATTATTTTTTTAACCCCTCCAGCGCTATTTTACTATGCATTCTGTATTCAGAATGCTATTATTTTCCCTTATAACCATGTTATAAGGGAAAATAATACAATCTACAGATCACCGATCCCAAGCCCGAACTTCTGTGAAGAAGTTCGGGTTTGGGTACCAAACATGCGTGATTTTTCTCACGCAAGTGCAAAACGCATTACAATGTTTTGCACTCGCGCTGAAAAATCACGGGTGTTCCCGTAACGCACCCGCACATTTTCCCGCAACGCCCGTCTGAAAGAGGCCTAAGGCCTCATTCATACGGGCGTTGTGGATGACGTGCGGGAAAAGATGCGGGTGCGTTGCGGGTAAATGCGCGATTTTAATGCGCTTTGCATGCGCTTGAGAAAAATCGGCATGTTTGGTACCCAGACCCGAACCGGGACTTCTTCACAGAAGTTCGGGTTTGGGTTAGATGTTGTGTAGATTTTATTATTTTCCCTTATAACATGGCTATAAGGGAAAATAATAGCATTCTTAATACAGAATGCTTAGTAAAATAGGGATGGAGGGGTTAAAAAAACATAATAAAAAATTTAACTCACCTCATCCACTTGTTCACGCAGCCCGGCTTGTCTTCTTTCTTCTTCTTTGATGACCTGGGAGGAAAAGTACCTTTGGTGACGTCAATGCGCTCATCACATGGTCCATCACATGGTCCATCACCATGGTGACGGACCATGTGATGAGCGCAGTGACGTCACCAAAGGTAATTTTTCTCCCAGGTCATCAAAGAAGAAGAAAGAAGAGAAGCCGGGCAGCGCGAACAAGTGGATGAGGTGAGTTTAATTTTAATTTTTTTTTTTAACCCCTCCATCCCTAATTTACTTAGCATTCTGTATTAAGAATGCTATTATTTTCCTTTATAATCATGTCAAGGATAAATATTAAAGATCGGGTCCCCATCCCGATCGTCTCCTAGCAACTAGGCGTTAAAATCGCACCGCATACGCACTTGCTTGCGATTTTCATTCAGTCCCATTCACTTCTATGAGGCATGAGTTGCGTGAAAAATGCACAATATAGAGCATGCTGCGATTTTCACGCAATGCACAAGTGATGCGTGAAAATCACCGCTCATGTGCACAGCCCTATAGAAATGAATGGGTCCGGATTCAGGAGATTGATTACAGAGTGAAGACCAGAAGATATTAGCAAGTAATGGAAGAATAGCAATGGAGATCATAGGCAATTCTGGTTGTGGTGTGCATGTGTGTTTCCAGAAGAGCTGGATGGCTGTATAGTTTCAGGGATAGCAGTACTGCAGCCGTAAATCATTCATTGGAATGTGAATGGGTGCGGCTTTGAGTTGATGTTGTGGTGGATGTGTGAAGTTACAGTGGTGAAGAATTTCATGGATGTTCAGCAGAGCGGTGTGTGAAGTCTGTATTCAAAGAATAAGGCCTCTTTCACACGGGCATTGCGGGAAAAGGTGCGGGTGCGTTGCGGGAACACGCACGATTTTTCCGCGCGAGTGCAAAACATTGTAATGCGTTTTGCACTCGCGTGAGAAAAATCGCGCATGTTTGGTACCCAAACCCGAACTTCTTCTCAGAAGTTCGGACTTGGGATCGGTGTTCTGTAGATTGTATTATTTTCCCTTATAACATGGTTATAAGGGAAAATAATAGCATTCTGAATACAGAATGCATAGTACAATAGGGCTGGAGGGGTTAAAATTCAGAATGCTATTATTTTCCCTTATAACCATGTTATAAGGGAAAATAATAATGATCGGGTCCCCATCCCGATCGTCTCCTAGCAACCGTGCGTGAAAATCGCACCGCATCCGCACTTGCTTGCGATTTTCACGCAACCCCATTTATTTCTATGGGGCCTGCGTTACGTGAAAAACGCACAAAGAGGAGCATGCTGCGATTTTCACGCAACGCACAAGTGTGATGCGTGAAAATCACCGCTCGTGTGCACAGCCCCATAGAAATGAATGGGTCAGGATTCAGTGCGGGTGCAATGCGTTCACATCACACATTGCATCCGCGCGGAATCTCGCCCGTGTGAAAGGGGCCTAAGGGTGTGACTCTGAGCTGTGTGTGCATATGAATAAATGATGCTGCAGCAAGGAATGAAAGTTTTAAGGTGTATGAATTAAGAAGGTGGAGTAAAACATTATTTTTTTGATAATGTGCATTGGGATTTTAAATCTTTTCTTGGGAGATTTTTAGTTGTTTTTTATTTGTACCAAAAGTTTTGATTGAGCTCAGCACTCAGGCTCCTCTCTGGTTAACCACACAGAACGCTGGGAGTACAGGGAGATAGCTCACTGACATCATTGACCATGCTGGTCAGTAAGCAGGAAGAATGTAAACATATTTCTTAATATATTAATACATATTTAATCTATAATAATTGTATTGCCCCACTTCTATATGAGGGAGCAGTGTGGGCAGACGCCTGCCAGCTCCCAGCACATCCCATCTACCTAATACAGCACTGTGCTGTTAGGAAGACGGATGTCACTTAGCAACGGCTCTGAAAAAATTGCTGCTAAGGGACATTTCATCCCTAGTTTTCTCCTATAAATAAAGGTTTTCCCTAAATAAAGTATATTAGAAAATGTTCCCTATAACTGTCCCTACCCATTAGCAAAAAAAGCCTATTACACTTTAATGTTGACCAGTTTTACGGTTGACATTTAAAGACATTTGTTTAAACTATCAGGTTAAAAGGGTTTACATTGAAGAAAATATCTATGAATTACAACAAATGTATGTTTCTTGGTCTTACATCCCAATGTACAAAGAATAGAACTAAAAAGAATTGTGATACATGTTATGTTATAGTGTTAACTTGTGACAGAGGCCATTAAAGACAATTGAACATTATTGATTATGAGGATAAATTGCTAAATGTATGTTTGTTTTGAAGTGTTAGTACACATTGATTCTTAATATAGAGATAATTAGATGAGGTTTAGGGTTTAGCAAAGTATATTTTGCTTTGGCAGCGGACCTCTATGGTTCCATTGGGAAGTTGTTATTTAAATGCAGTGTTAGACTGACAAAAGTTGTAAGGACTTTATATATATTTAGAAGTTCAAGTCCATATTCCTTCCCTAAGTGCAGGTTGTATCTGTCTAGCATAGCTGGGACTGGGAACCTCAGCAGTGTCCAGTGGCTGCCCAAGCTAATGACCAGGTGTGGTAAGACACAGCTTTCAGTGACCTGCCTACCACCCAACAAGAACTTTAACCAGCTGTCTGCCCTGTTGAAAAATACCATGCTGCTCACACTACTGTTGTCTGGGGGTGGACAGCAAAGGTAGTCATCTGCCAAAAACCTCCTGCAGTGCACCAACCAACCAGCAGGGCTGATGACCTGCAGACCAGTGAGGGGAGAAGGCCCCAATGTAAAAGCTCTTCCCACAGACAAGGTTATGGACTGTCCTAAGGCTACTTTCACACTAGCGTTAATATATCCATCATAGAGTCTCCATACCGGAAAAAAATGCTTCAGTTTTGTCCCCATTCATTGTCAATGGGGACAAAACGTCACTCAACAGAACGGAATGCTCCAAAATGCATTCTGTTCCGTTTGATTGCGTTCTCATACCGGAGAGCAAACCGTATCATGGGATGCAGAGCAAAATGGATCCGTCATGACACACAATGCAAGTCAATAGGGTGGTTTTATCTGACACAATAGAAAAAATTCCGTCCCCCATTGACTTTCAATGGAGTTCATGACGGATCCGTCTTGGCTATGTTACAGATAATACAATGTTCATAACTGATGCAGATGGTTGTAGTATCAGTAACGGAAGCGTTCTTGCTGAACCCTACCAGATCCAGTAAAAATGCTAGTGTGAAAATAGCCTAAAACCCTCTTATGAGGAATATAGATTAATATTTACTGTCAGCCATGTCCTCACACCCCCATTTGCTGACAGATAGCGGAGGTAGTGAACTCTACAGGAGGGCCCTGCTTCAAAGCCCCCAGCCCTGATTGTCATTTGATGCACCTCTTGGCATGGTCAGTGTAACAGATCTCCTGGCACCCCGACCGGGTACCTCCATTGATAGATGCTCCTAGTGCTTTCCGAGGACTCCAAGCACTCCACTTGACACCGTACGCACTGCAGACCCCACGAACCGCCGAAGCTTGGTTGAGGTCTCACCGTCTCCTACCCACCCTGGACCTACGACAAGGCTCCAGGCTCCAGTGGGTGAACCTCTCATAAAACCAGAGAGCCGGAACAGCTCTTAAAAGAGCTAGTAGTTATAGCCAGAGGAGTATAGCAAATCTCCCAGCGTATAGCAATCCCCCAGTGTCGATCAGTTACCCAAACACCAGCCTCAACATGATGAAGGATAAAACAGGCACGCTTTATTGAGGGCTACCAGCCCGTATTTATGCAGGTCCCCATCTGGTGGACACGCCCCTAGGGGACCAGAAGGAAGACTGTGACACAGGACAGATACGTAGCACCTCAGGATACACAGACACAACACATCCCCACAATGCATCATGGTTTCCTCCTCTCTGCCCTGGAGACACCCGAGGAGCAATTCAATTATCTCTCAGGACAAAGGGAAATCGCCAATACACATGTGGAGACAACAGGACAGAAATCACCACCCAAACACACAATGTCACACCCCCACAGCAAACACAGACATTTAACATATTCCCAGATAGCTCAAGTCTGAGTGCATATCATTAGGTGAATGGCACTCAGAATACACGAATACAATATAATTAGCTATCTGGGTACCCTCACATAACATAAAATCCAATTCCAAAGACAGATTTAAGCTGTGCGGCCGGTCTGTCTTCTCCTTTAAAGTTAGTATGGGCCATAATCCTGAGGCAAGAGGCTGGTAAACAGGCCTCTCCAAAACCCAGTGGCGAGGTTGGTTTCGCCACACATCTCCCCCTCCCAGGGAAGACTAACCAGATACCTGACCTCACGGTCAGTACCTGAGTTGGTCTGGCAGTCCAACCACAACCCAATACGGGACCTGTTGAATCTTGGGGCCTGGCTCTGTTCTGTATGTCCCCAGCTGTTGAGTGGGCATCTGCTACTCCTTGCTTCCTTGTTGCTCTCTAGCTTGGAGCTGTTGGTACTTGGTGGGCCGAGGCAGACTGCGCTCTGCCCCGATGCCAGCTCTTCCGCTAGGGTAGCCTGTGGGAAGTCCGGCTCTGGAGAAGAGGATAGGGGAGGTCAGAGGCCGACTGCGCTCTGCCCAGATGCCAGCGCTTCCGCTGGGGTAGCCTGTGGAAAGTCAGCCTCTGGAGAAGAGGATAGAGGAGGGCAGAGGCCAACTGCGCTCTGCCCAGATGCCAGCTCTTCCGCTGGGATGTGGTCAGGGAATCCTATCCCCAGGACCTTGTTGCAGATCGGCTGTGGAGAGGAGGAATCGCTTACCTCCTCCTCCTGGCATTCCTGCAGGGTTGGTGGGGGATCTGAACCGGCCGTCCAGTATCCCGGTAGGCCTGGTGCAGAGACCGCGGTCCCATCTACACCATCGGAGTTAGGGGTGCTGTCCCCCTGTGGTTGGGGAGAGAGATCGGTTGTCTCTTCTCTCTTTACAACACACTGCCGCTGGGGAATGGAGACCATGCTCTCCTCTCCCTGCAAAACATACTGCCGCTGGGGAGCAGGACCAACTGTCCCTACTCCCTGAAACTCCGGCTGCCGTTGGGGATCTGGGCAGACTGCCCAGCATCCCTGTAGGGCCGGTGGAGAGATCTCGGTCCCATCTCCACCTGCCATATGGGTTTCCCCCAGGACCAGTCTATGAGGTCCCCTACCTCTGTAGCTGGTACTGAAGCAGGGCATACTTCAGTCGGGTCTTCCCAGAACACCTCCACAATATCCTTCCAGCTGAAGGGCTCTGGACCTGGGTCTGACACTCTGCTCTCTCGCTGAGCCCTCTCAATGGAGTGGAAGAGATCTCGGTAGTCCTGCTCCAGTTCCCACTCCAGGGTTGCTAGGTGAGCCAGGTCTTTCTCTACCTCATGGGGGTCATCCCAATCCAGCCTAGCCTCCCTCTCATAGAAGATATTCTGAAGTCTGGACTGTGCAGGGCTCCCGAAGTCAGGCTCTGCAAAGGACTCCCATAACAAGCCCGGACCATAAAACTCCTCTCCCTCTGGCTTGTCATGCTCAGCTGCCCATGGGGAATGTTGAATGACATGCCACCTTAGGGCCTGGTAAGCGTCCTCTAGCCAAAGCTGCTTACATACCAGGCTCTGGAGCACTGTTACCCAGTCATCCAGTGGCTGCTCTCCCAAGAGACCCATCCGCTTCGCCACCCGCTTCTGTAGCTGCTGCTCATAACTGGGGAGACTCTCACCTCGCCGCCGCTGGGCATTTTCCAGGGCATCATACCAGACTTCCTTTCTGTCTGCATCCCTGTAGTCTGCGGCTGCCTCCTCCTCCTCGTCATAGAACGCTGTCCGAAGACTAGCCGATTCCATCCTGCTGTAGCCAGGGGCGCTGTACGAATACTAGCGTTGCCCTCAATATACTCCACGAACTGTGTCTCCGAGCCGCTTCTCCTCACACTAGGACGCCATCCCACTGCTTGCAACCAAATGTAATGGATCTCCTGGCACCCCGACTGGGTACCTCCGTTGATAGATGCTCCTAGTGCTTTCCGAGGACTCCAAGCACTCCACTTGACACCGTACACACTGCAGACCCCACAAACCGCCGAAGCTTGGTTGAGGTCTCACCATCTCCTACCCACCCTGGACCTACGACAAGGCTCCAGGCTCCAGTGGGTGAACCTCTCCTAAAACCAGAGAGCCGGAACAGCTCTTAAAAGAGCAAGTAGTTATAGCCAGGGGAGTATAGCAATCCCCCAGTGTCGATCAGTTACCCAAACACCAGCCTCAACATGATGAAGGATAAAACAGGCACGCTTTATTGAGGGCTACCCGCCCGTATTTATGCAGGTCCCCATCTGATGGACATGCCCCTAGGGGACCAGAAGGAAGACTGTGACACAGGACAGATACGTAGCAACTCAGGATACACAGACACAACACATCCCCACAATGCATCATGGTTTCCTCCTCTCTGCCCTGGAGACACCCGAGGAGCAATTCAATTATCTCTCAGGACAAAGGGAAATCGCCAATACACATGTGGAGACAACAGGACAGAAATCACCACCGAAACACACAATGTCACACCCCCACAGCAAACACAGACATTTAACATATTCCCAGATAGCTCAAGTCTGAGTGCATATCATTAGGTGAATAGCACTCAGAATACACGAATACAATACAATTAGCTATCTGGGTACCCTCACATAACATAAAATCCAATTCCAAAGACAGATTTAAGCTGTGCGGCCGGTCTGTCTTCTCCTTTAAAGTTAGTATGGGCCATAATCCTGAGGCAAGAGGCTGGTAAACAGGACTCTCCAAAACCCAGTGGCGAGGTTGGTTTCGCCACAGTCAGTGTACATGCAAAATAAGTTTCCACCAAGGAAAGTTGGCAAGGAAGAAAGCCCCAGGGGGACCAGGCTTCAAGGAGAAGGTCACATTTCAGTCCACCAGTTTGGAGCCAAGCTGAATCCTGCAGGAAAACCCTCAGCATGGGGTATCCGCCCTTGCCCAGGATCAATGAGACCGCCCAGACATGTTGGCACCTACCTTTCATAAGGAATTATGAATCGCCTGGCCATCGCAGGTGCAAACCGGATACATATTTGTGTCCCGGTGGCCACGAAGTACATGCCCATGGTCTTTGTTTAATGGGACAAGGTCAGGGGAGGAAGATATCCATATCTCCCCATAGAAACCACATAACGGGACCAGGTTTGGACTAGAAACATAGAATGTGTCGGCAGATAAGAACCATTTGGCCCATCTAGTCTGCCCAATATATCTAATCTACTTGTAGCCGGAACCCAGGCAGGTCCATTGGTCCCAGAACCATCTCCCTGTGACCCTCTGGTCAAGAGCTATGAACCCTAAAGGGTTTTGTGGGTCATTTGCTGCCAGCCCAGAAGAGGGGGAGTGGACCCCTCCCTGAGGCTGGGAGGGGAGGGGCCGGCTACAGGTGTAAAGTCTGGTGCCAGCAAGCAGGCGGGTCTTTCTCTGAAGAAGGGTCACATCTTACAAATGTGTTTAGAGGGACCCAGGAAATAGCTGAGATCACGGCCCTTCATGTGGACTCCAGCAAAGAACATCTCACAACAAAAAGGAACTTCCATCATACCCGGTAACTGACTTGTACACTGCTTAACCCTGTTGTAAACATATAACCTGTATCTGTAACCTCAGACCACTGTATATATTCTCTGTGTATATTGTGTTAAATCTAGTGTGCCCCTACGGCGATTAAATCTATAATTTAATCTTGTGCTATCTTGTATCTCGATCACGAATCCCCACGTCCGTGTTTTGACCTAGTTATAAGCTACCGCGGGTTGGTTTCTGACCCTATATAATCCCGTTCTAGCAGACCAGGCTTATAACAAACAAGAAACTGGTGGCAGATTTCCCAGGCTGAGACCGCGCAGTTTTTTTTACTGCGGCAGTGAAAAGGCTCTCTCAGCTTGTTACCTCTCTGTGCCCGCGTGGACAGGAGGTGTGGGTGTAAACTGTACCAACCTGACCTTGCGTGCTCCTCTGGAGGGCGTAACTTCACGTTTTTGGTAAACTCGTGACCATACCACGTCTCGGGAGCTCGACGTAGTTGACGTCAAGCGGGCACGAGGTGTGGTATTCACCACACCTCTGAAACCCGCACTTAGGATGGTGATGATACCTGCAATCCCCTCATCCATCAACACAGAAAAAGGAGGGTTAAGAGAGTGAACTTCAAAGTTATAAAGAGCTGGAAACAACATATTGTGTTGCAGCACAAAAAGAGCAATGCAGTACAGTTGTAACAGCGGCTACTGTTTTGTTTTATAAATCCAATAGTTCCAAGGTTGTTTTCTTTTAAATGACCAGGGTTTAGAATAGGTCATGATGTTATATTTTGAAATAGGTAGAAATGAACTAAACTGGAACAACCAGGGTTGGAATGTGTTATAAGGGTACTGTACACCGTGGTTTTGTCCCCTTTAAATCTGTCCCTTTTTATTGCCTTTTATATTCTGTGTAAACACCTGTGAATTGGTGTACTGATCACCTATATGCAGGTATAATTAAATTGAACAATTCAAAACTGTGTGAATATTAAATAAATAAAAAAGGATGATTAAGGGCCAGGCCTGATGCTCAGTTTCAAGTTAACACTCATAGCTAT